>NC_052050.1:38675084-38989122 GCF_903992535.2 Arvicola amphibius
AGACCACGATCAAGGCAACTTTAGAAGAAAGAGTTTATTTTGGCTTATGGACCCAGAGTTAGAGTCCATGATGGCAAGGCAGAGGCATAGCAGCAAGCAGCAAGCAGCAAGCAGCAAGCAGCAAGCAGCAAGCAGCAAGCAGCAAGCAGCAAGCAGCAAGCTGAGAGCTCACATCTTCTTGAACCATAAGCATAAAACAGGGAGCGAAGGGGTGGGTGGGTGGGTGGGGGAGAGCACACTAGAAATTACATTGCATTTTCTAAGCCCACCTCCAATGACACACTTCTTCCATCTCCTAAATTTCCCCACCAGAGCCACCAATTGGCAATGAAGTGTTCAAAGGCTCAAGACTATGGGGCATTTCTCACTCAAAACACCGCACACAGTGAATGAACACCCTCTACTAGTAACTGATTGACTGGTGACTACGGATGCACCCTGGCTTCCTCTCCGCTGAGGTCGGCACCCATTCCTTGAGCTCCTTAGGTGTCTGGGTAATAACCTGCTCATCATTCTTCAATAGCTTCCCTCCTTCCCTGCCCCACACGTCTCTCTCCTTCCTAAGCAGACTATGCTTTGTGTCCTCAACCCTTGTCTCAGTATCGGCAGGGTCCACACTGAGTATCTCGAAAGAGATAGAGAGCAGACAGGGTCAGTGAGAAGAGCTGAGGCACTGTGCTATCTATCCCAGTGAGACCCTGGACTGGTCACTCAATCCCCATGTGTCCCTACGTCATCTAAGGGCCAGCCAGGGCTAGTGTAGATGTCCTGAGCCACACGAGCAAATGCTCATGACCCGCGGCAGATGCTGAGTTAGGGAAGCTGCGACGACTGTTAGATGCTGGGGAAAATAGGAAAGCAAGCCACAGGGCCAATTATTAGCATAGTGACTCTGGGATGGGAACTCAGAGTGACAGCACTTCATGAGGATAAGGCAGGCAGAGGACACGTGCCTGGACCTCTAGACATAGGCCCCACTACCCCTGAGATATCCTGGCTCTAGAAGGGAGGAATGAGAGCTCTAGAAATGTGACAAAGCTGATGGAGAGCTAAGTTCAGTCCAGGGAGTTTACCATGGTGTGGAAGGATTCTGAGTGTCTGGAAGGCTCACAATCCCAGCTGCTTGGGAGATCAAGCAGGAAGGTTGCAAGTTCAAGGACAGCCTAGGCAATTTAGTGAGACCCTGTGTCGAGACAGGCCTGGAGGTGTGTCCATGGTGGAGCTCTTGCCTAGCATGTGTGAGGCCTCACGTTCAATCCCCAACACTGAAAAAAGAAAACTTTTTATGGTGCCTGGATACTGTTCCCTCTGTGGGTTGAATTTGCACACCCTAAATCCCCTACCACTGACCCGATCTCTAACATCCAGTCTGGAGCCTCGTCTGGTAGCTGCTCTCACCACCCCCATTTTAGGGCCCAGATTTCACTGGGAAGCATTTATTACCCATCAGTGTGATAAATGATAAGTCATATTTTACTGTGAGTTATTCCCAGTCCACGTGAAGCACAGATCTATGCCTGGAGAGTTATTAACTACTTACCACAGAATCTATAAAAACCTCATCATTTTCCCAGGGTCCGCCTCCTCCAAGAAGGGGGACAGGGAAGGGACTAAAAGACCCAGCTAGGTGCTCAGCTCAGGGAAGGCACCTGGATGGGATCTGGGTCCTCTGGCTTTCTGTTTGATTGTGACTCTGGGTAGTTCTAGTTTCCCCTTAGAACAAGTAGGCATGGGGAGGAAAGGTTTTGGAAGTTGTGAGCTATGAGCCACACCATGGCCAATGATATTGTTTAGTACTGAAATGGAATAAGGCTGACAACGATGATTCTATTAACTTTTTTAATTGAGAGAGAGGGAGTATATACGTGCGTGTGTGCGTGTGTTGGGGCATGTGTGTAGCGGTCAGAAGACAGCTTTCAGGAGCTGGTTTTCACCTCCCACCTTGCTGAAGCATGGCCTCTGTTGTTTCTGCTGCTGGGCTGTGTACTTGAAGGTAGCTGGCTTATGAGCTGGGCGATTGTCCTGTCTCCCCCTCCTATCTCTCCATAGGAGTGCTGGGGTTTACAGCTGGGCACCATTACATCCAGCTTTTTACACGGATTCTAGGCTTTGAACTCAGGTCATCGGGCTTCGTTAGCTGGTGCTTTGACCTCCTGAGCCATCTTCCCAGCCTGACAAAGTGACTCTGATTCACATTCTGCGGAACTACCGTCTTAATTGTGCCACACAGAGAGGACAAATTGCTTAATTCTTTTGTCTGATTAGGGATCCTGCGCATCAGTCAGCACCCTGGCAGGAGCCAGATGGCGTGAACACATTATTATAATTCCGGTATGGGTTTTAGTAAAGGAACAATTTGTCAAAGTGTGGGCAGGGTGTGGGTGTGTGATCCTACCAGGTGGGACAGGGCTAGTGACAGGTGCACTGTGATGGAACCGACACTACTTAGGTGGTGAGGGACAGAGAAGAAAGTGTGGCCAAAAGTCAAAGTGGCCAAGGTTGTGTTATGCTGGCTGAAGGTGGCCCTGCAGGAAGGGACCCTAGGACACGAGTACCTGTCCTCTCTCTCTCACGTCATTGCATGACTTCAGGATGCTCAGACTCAACAGGAGCCAGAGGCAGTCAGGGCCTATACTGGGTGTTAGGGGGCTAGGTGGAGAAAGGACCTGAGAGGCCGAGGAGGGACCCTGCCTCATCATAGGGGTCTGCACTGACATGTTGGCGTCAGCCGCCCAGAGGCAGGCATCCCTCACCTGCCTCCTAGTTCCCTCTTCTCCTGTTTTAGAGACTGAATCTCCCCCTTCCCCCAAGAGCAAGCCCAAGCCAGCATCCCTGTAAATCTCTCTCGGTTAACAGCAAACTGTGGTGTTGAGGTTTGGGAAGAGGACCCTAATATCTGGGTCAGCGTCCAACGTTAACCCTCCTCATCAGCCCAGGACCTTCCAGCTCTGTTCTTTTTTGTTGATTCCATGTGCGAGCATTAAAGATCTGAAGCTCTCTGATTTCCAGCACTCACCAACAGACTGATTTGATGGGCTAAAGTTTCATTACTCAAGGTTCCCCAGGACCTTGGGAACTCTCTGAATACCTGGAGCAGAATCACTTCCGCTTCTCTTCCTGTGGTAGTTTCTCCCCCAGGTCCCCAGCCCAGTGGCAAATCCCAAAGGCCCAGAGGGCCCCACGTCTGCCTAGAGACCCCGCATCTCTCACCAGAGACGTGAACTCCCTCTCAAGCCCTCTCACTTTCCCCTCAGAGCCTTGCTTCCTCCCAGGAACTTGCTTCCTCCCGGAGACCATTGCATCCTCTCCCAGAGAACCTCACTTCCTCTCAGAGCCCCTTGCTTTCTCTCCCAGAGACCAGCACTTCCTCCAAGAGTGTCTGGCTCCATCTCATCTCCCCCCTGCAGACAGACCTAGGTTAGACCCAGCTCTTTGCTGGGAGCTATAGACAGACCCACTTCCCCTAGGTACAGGTCTGTGAAGAGTGGGATGGGAACAGGAAAATGTGGGTCTTCTACATTTTCTGCTTTGGGCCTACATTTCTTTCCCCAGACCCTCTGTCTTGGAGTCTGAGGAATTCTGGAATGGGAGAACTGGATTGGAAAGAGTCCCACTCTTTCTGATAAACCCTTTGAGGGGTCCATCTCCTGTCTGAATAACTCCAGGGGAAGGAGGCTCCTCACTCTTTAAGCCAGCCTCTTCCCTAGTGAAGGAGAGCCCTGGCTGTCTTAAGCATTTTGCTCCTGACAAAGGAGAATGGGGTATGAAGAGAATATTAGACACAGGCAGTCACCACTGTGGCTTTGACTGGGCTCACCTGTGTTCAGAGAAGGCTGGGAAGTGCAGAGTGCTTCCTGCCCTGCCTGGTTGAGCCTCCGGCCACTATCACAGGGATCTGAATTAACCCCTGGGTCGTAAGCATCTCAGGGCATGGCAGGCTATACGGTTCCGGCCTCGCCCTGGAGGCTTACCTGGCAGTTCTTCTTGGGCTGCTGCCTAGGTCCACTTCTGTCTGCCTCTCACACACCCCAAGTTAGCTTCCAAGTCCGCATTCCCCTGGGACCCCATGACACCTCATCCCCTCCTCCACACACCTTTTCTGCATCTTCTCAGGTAGCTGTGGGCTTCTAGACAGCACCCCTCACATATGAGGAGATGGGGGAGCAGAAGATGGAACTTACAAATTAGTGTCTAAGTTTTCCTCATCCTTATGACCTCCCCACCCTCCCCCTGGCTGAATCCTCCCCTCCCTTCCCTCCACCCCTATCTTAAAGGAGTCCCCCCCCTTCCTACTCCCAACTTACTATACTCCCCTCCCTTCTCCCCCACCTTCGGCAATGAGATGTAGCCCTTTCTTTTCCTGGCTACAATACCTGCTCAAATTCTAGATGTATTTACCTTATTTTTTAAAAGCCTGTGCACCAGCCCAGATAATGTCTGTTTTTGTGTACGAATTAGAAAATACAGGTAAGTGTAAAGAAGATAAAAAACCCACAATCTACCACCTGGAGATGGCCATGGTTAAAATCTTGGGTGTATATCTTTTCAGACTTACACGAGGATATCTTTCTCCTATGAGAACGGCATCATACCATATGTATTATATTGCAACCTGCCGTTTCACCTGAAATATATGGGGGCATTTTTCCACATCAATAAATATGCTCCCTACATAGCAGTTTACAGCCCTGCTGCGCTCTGCAATGTGGGTCAGGACTGGGGTACCTAGAGTGCAGAGCGGGATGCCCCCACCCCCACCCCTGCTGTGGCCTTGTGCCTTCTCCCTGCTCTGTTGGCTTCTGTCCTTGTATTATCCTCATTCCATTTCTCAAAGTTTAGTCAGAGTTTGGTTGGACGTGTGATTCTGTCCTCCCTGCCTCTTTCCTCCCACCTTGTCTCTTGTCCTGGAACCCACGGCTGGGGGCAGTTCAGAGGCGGCCCTGGATGCTCTGCTTTCAGGGGCAGTGGGTGGGGGTGTTGGTAGGGAGTCAGCATCGAGTGCTGTTGGAATATTAGTTAATACACTTTCCTGTCTCTCCCTCCTTAATGTTTGCACCTCCATGTTGCCTCACTGTTCCTAGCCTCACGTCAGAAGCCACCTCCTCCAGGAAGCCTTCCCTTCCCTGAATACCCTCACTATGTGACCTTTTCTCATTGGTGGACCTTGTCACAATCAGTTGTAACTAGTGATCCTATGGATAAATGTAAGGGTGGAGTGTCGGTTTTGCTATTGGCTGTATGACTGTCGTAGTGACTTTTCTCCGGCTGTGAAGAAACACTATGGTCAAGGCAATTTATGGAAGAAGAGTTTATTTGGGGGCTTGTCTGCAGTTTCAGAGGGTGAGTCCATGGCCATCGTGGCAGGAGCACGGCAGCAGCGAGCAGTAGCTCGGAGCTTATATGTTGCAATAACAAACCATAACAAATGAGAGAGGGAGGGAGGGAGGGAGGGGGAGACACACACACATGCACACACACACACACACACACGGACAGATAGATGGACAGAGGGAGGGCAGAGGGAGGGAGGGAGGGAGGGAGAGAGGGAGAGAGACAGAGACAGACAGACAGACAGACAGACGGACAGAGGGAGGGTAGAGAGAGGGAGGGAGAGAGACAGAGACAGACAGACAGACAGATGGATGGACAGAGGGAAGGTAGAGAGAGGGAGAGAGGGAGGGAGGGAGGGAGGGAAGGAGGGAGGCAGAGAGAGAGAGACAGACAGACAGATGGACAGAAGGAGGGAGGGAGGGAGGGAGGGAGGGAGAGACAGACAGACAGACAGACAGACAGATGGACAGAGGGAGGGTAGAGGGAGAGAGGAAAGGAGGGAAGGAGAGAGGGAGAGAGGGAGGGAGGGGGGAGGGAGGCAGGAAGGGAGGAGGGGGGCAGAGGGAGTAGGTGGTGTGCTAACTGGGAAAAGTGTCAGCTTTTGCAAACCTTCAGGTCTGCCCCCCAGTGGCATACCTCCTCCAACAAAGCCACACCTCTGAATTCTCCTCAAACAGCTCCACCAACTGGGAGTAAGCATTCAAGCCTATGACCCTAGGAGACCATTCGCAATGAAACCACCACAGTGATCCAGGTCAGACTCCCAAGTCTCAATTTATTTACCTGTGAAATGGAGACAATGTTAATACCATGTCAATAACCTCTACAGTTTGGACCCAGGGGAACGGGCAAAGGCTTCCTCTGGTCTGTGTGCAGAGGATGACGGTGTGTGCAAAACCTGAAAACTTCAGTTTCCTCCTCCACCTGACACTTCCTCTAGAGCAGTGGTCCTCAACCTGTGGGCTGTGACCCCTTTGTAGGTAGAATGACCCTTTTCACTGGAGTCTCCTAAGACCATTGGGAAGCACAGATATGTACATTATGATTAATAACAGCAGCAAAATTACAGTTATGAAGCAGCAACAAACACAATTTTATGGTCGGAGGGTCACCACAACATGAGGAACTGTATGAAAGGGTCACAGCCTTAGGAGGGTTGAGAACCACTGATTTACAGCCACTTGCTACTAAGATAAGCTAAACCTGCCTCCTGTTCAGCTGGATACAGCAAACCTGCCCCCTGGATTCCAGCTTGATGCTGTTATTGCATCTCCATCAGAGCACACGGCCCAGCAGATCCCAGCTTTTCGGAACGTGTGTTTGTGTTTCTGTCCTCCCTTCCTTCTCTTGTGTTCTAGCCAGGGTTCCGGGGCCAAGTCATGCAGAAAAGCAAAGGCATTCACACATTTTTTGAAAAGTATGTTCTACCTGGGAGCTGGAGAGACGGACCAGTGATTAAGAGCTCTTACTGCTCTTGCAGAGGACATGGATTCAGTTTTAATTATCCACATGGCATCTTACAGCCCTCTGTTAACTCCAGTTCCAGGGTGACGTATCTCTGTGAGTCTGTGGCCAGTCTGGTCTACATAGTGAATTCCAGGCCAGCCAGGGCTACATGGTGATATTAAAAGAAAAGAAAAAGAAAAGAAAAAGGTCTGTTAAAAGGATCTGGCAGCTGGCTAGTTCACTCCAAGAGCTCACCTCTGTAGTCCTCAGAGGCTAGGAGCCCCTGATCCCTAACCTCTGATCTACCCAAATCCTGTCATTGTCAGGGACAGGACAGTAGAAGCTCTGATGCCCAGTCTGGTGGCTGCTTAATGTCCTATAGGAAGCTCAAGGTGACTCCATTTTTTTGTCTCAGAATTGGGGAACATGTGATTGTTGGCATGGGAACATCTTGGGTGCAAGGCAGGAAGAAGCTGGGTGAGAAAGGAAAGGAGGATAACTTGCTAAGTACACAGAGGGCAGCCTGAGTTAAGCTGTCTCCTGGGCTCCCTATCTCTGGAGAGAACGCATAGAAAGACCAATGAGTTGGAGCTGGAGTCTTGGCCCTGCCATGCCCTAGCTGCATTATCTTGGGGATGTCACATGACCTCTCTGAGCCTCAGTCTCCTCATCTACAAGACAAATGTCACCATAGTATTCCCAGGCTGTGGAGACAATATGTTGTCTGTGTGTCCAGCATCCACCAAATCCTCTGCCATCTAGTTTCCTCTCACATTCTTTTCGTCATTGATATTTCTTTTCCTTTCCGGCAAAGAGAGCTCAAGGTCCTAAGGGAATCAGGACTGTCGGGTCCCTGGGCTTCTGTGGATCCTTTACTGATCAAGACTTCCTGTCTCATACCCCGTGTTGGGCTTGCTGAGATCTAGACTCCAGCTCCCTGTTGCTCCTCATTGCCCACACTCTTGCTGAGAATCCCACCCACCCAGACTGGTGCTTCCTTGCTAACACCAAAGCATGCTTCCAGAGAGATCTCAGCGAGCGCTAGCATTCCGGCAAGGCTAGGTCCACACCCTACTGGGGCGGCAGGCTCCGAGGTGAAGCCTCACTTGGGACCTTTCTGGAATATAGAAATATAGAGCCCCAACTGAGACACACAGTGTCACCAGTGTTCTGGAGACTAGCCCTACTCAACTTCTATATGAACAGTGATGATCCAAGGGGTGGTGGCTTGCCAGGCTCCAAGAACACAGCTGGGGTGAGCTGGGAACCCAATGTCATATGTTGTTCCTGATGTGGCTCCTGTGTCTGTCTAAGCCCTGGGACTAGGAAGCAGGTGCCCAGCCTCACTTCTATATCTCATTGTGGGATACCTGGGTTCTAAGGCACCAGGAAGACTGCTGTGATGGGGCTGAGGGGCTTCAGGACCTCTGGCAACAAGGTTCCTGGTGATGGATTTCTGAAGATGTGGAAGCTTTCCTAGGCAAGCTAGAGTCCCTCCTCCACTGGACCACTGTAGGTGGCTGCTGCATTTGGATCTTACATGTCTCCTACATCCTTGTGTGTTAAAGGCTGGGGGTCCACAGGGTGCTGTACCAAAGGAGATAGAGCCTTTAAGAGGTGGGTCTTAATGGGAGGTATTTAGGTCATTGAGGGCGGGGGGGGGTCTTTAAAGGGCCTTGTGAGATTCTTATCACTTTCTCTTTCTCTCCTCAGCCATGAGGTGAGGGGTTGTGGTGTCACTGGTATGCTCTGCCACATCCTCCCACCGTGATGAGAGACCGCAGACCCAAAAGAAATGAGTCAGCTGATCATGGAGCCTCTGAAACCATGAGCCAAAGTCTTTATTAGTTGACTATTTTAGGTATTTGTTGTAGTAACGAGATGCCAACTGACCCAGTAGGTTTCTACCCGGGAGTGAGGGTTGAGGAAGGTCCCAGCGGTTCCCATACCCCACAGAACCCAAAGAGGTTCCCTCACTGGGTCATATTCTAGTTCTGAGAACACGGCAGCAGCCCTGCTTCCCTAGCTGCTGCCCAGACTGGGGGAGCAAAGGGTTCCAGGGGGGTATTTAGCCTCATGTCACCTGCCTGCAGCAGAGGCTGGGATACTGCACTCTGCTTCCTGTCAGCGTGATGAGTCCCGGCTTTGTTTCCAACCTTCTGAAGCGGAACATCTGCACCATCCCTCCACAGCTGGTGAGGGCAGTGACCTCCCTGCTGTGCTGGGGAGACTTAGCTGCCTTCTAAGACATCAGCAAAACCCGAGACGTTCGGCTCTGTTGAGCTTGTGTGTCCTGGAAGCTTTTGGTCCACAGCCCAACTCTGGCCAGCTGGAATTGCATATGGCAGGTGTAGGGTGGGGCAGTACCACACTCTCACCAGGGCGCAGTGCTTCTGAAGGCCCCGTCCTGGTTGGCTTCGATCGGATTCATTTGAGGGTCACCTGAAAGTGGCGGATCTGCTCTCCAGAAAGTTACAAGGTCACGTGACCACGGCTCACAGCCTTCCAGATTCCACAGTGTCTTTCCTGGATGGGACCCTGGCTTGGGAAGTAGTTGGCATTGCTCCCCCTGGGTTTTAGACTGGGATAGGATGTGCTTCTCACACAGGATGAAGAGAAAAAAAGTAATTCTAGAATAAACCGACCTCATAGTGGGCTGAAAAAGGGCCGTCGTTTGTTGGGAGCAAGGAGGAGGAATATCTGGGAAGACTTCCTGGAGAGGGGAGGCAGGGAGAGGGTCTGTGGGAGGTGGTGGGTGGGTACCTGTCCCAGAGCATCCCGGGTGCTGGTGCAGAAGCCCGACCCTGATAGATGGCCTCAAAGGGAGCGGTGTGCCAACACGCACGCTCTGATTTACAAAGTTCACCTTTATGAACATCTGCCTGTTTTCTCCCCCGACAAAGGAAAATAGTTTCAAGGATAAATCCCGGAGTGGCTCCAGGGATGTCCTGCCCTCAACCCCATCCCTGACTGCAGGGCCCGAGGGGGTAGACAGTGTGCCGCCTCCTGCGTTTATCACAGCCACGCAGAGCTCTGGTGGCAGAGCTGACAGCGCCGCGGTCACGTGGAGGTAATATACAGAGGCTTGGGAGAGGGCCCCAGAGAGGAGGCTTGGTGTTCGCCCTTCAGATACAAAGTCACTCCATTTATTTATTTAACTATTTATTTGACTATTTATTTGTTTGTTTGTTTACTTATTGCATGAGGACAGCTGTTTACAGTTGTGATTTGGGGGCGTGAACACAGGACCTAGAAAGGTGGCATCGGGAAACTTGTTCCTCTGCAGTGCCTTGGGAGGCAGCAGCCAATGGTACCCTTGTGGCTTCAGCCTTGCTGCCTCCCAGACGGGTGACCTGACTCATCTGTTTATTTTCAGGAATGCTCTGGAGCTGTGACCTCCGGGATCCTAGAATACTGTACATCTGGAGCCTCTGTGATCACATTTAGGATGTCACAACCTGTACTGGAGACCCCATGGTGGAGAGTCCGCCCCTCATCCCAGAGTCCTCCTGTGCTCCTCTCACTGGAGTCTTGGGTGTTGGATTCGGAACCTTCCGAATTCTTTCCTTATATAATATAATCACACCTCAAGCAGGGTGTGATTTTAAGTTGTGTCAAGGGTTCTGTGAGATTCTTACACCCCCGTGGAGGTGAGAAAGAATCTAGTTCTCATTCATTCTCCAGGAAAGGGATGGGGTATGGAGGAGGGGCTGAAGAGAACCCAGCCTGCGCTCTACTCTTCATTGGCTTCCCTTGATAGAGAGGTCTCAGAGCAAAGCCCCCACCCATACCTTTCTTCCAGGCCTGAAATGCACAGGATTTCTTCTGTCATGGATGCGTTGTCTTCTGGGTAAACCACAATGTGAAAAGTCTCCCTGGGGAACCCGAGGAAGTTGAAGGTCTCCCTGGGTCCCTGCTTGCACCTTGAGGACTGTGGTACATTTCCAGCCATCTGACTTGGCTGCAGAGCTGGGAAGCAGGGAAGCAGCTGGAGGAGATGGCATCTGACTTCTGAACCAGTTGCTGTGGGAATCCCACTTTCTGTGACTGTCGCCGCCCCCCCCTTCCACTCCTCCCCCCCATTGTCTGTGCTGGAGACTCTCACAGGAGCCTTCCTCTCTACTCACTGCTGCCCCTAGAGTACTTTATTAAAAACTCCATGATTTGGTTTTTTTATTATTTTTATTTTAATTTTATTACTTTAAAAAATACCAATCCAAATTCTCACTTCCTCCCCTCCTCCCACTTCCCTCCCACTCCCTCCACACTCCTCCCCCACCCCTTCCAATCTTAAGAGAGGGCAAGGCACCCTGCCCTGTGGAAAGTCCAAGGCTCTCCCCGCTACATCCAGGTTGAGCAAGGTATACATCCAAAGAGAACAGGATCACAAAAAGCCAGTACATGCAGTAGAGACAAATCCCAGTGCCATTGTCATTGGCCCCTCAGTCTGCGCCAACTGTCAAAAACATTCAGAGGGACTAGTTTGATCCCATGCTCGTTCATTCCCAGTCCAGTTGGAGTTGGTGAGCTCCCATTAGCTCAGGCACATTGTCTCAGTGGATGAGCCCCTTATGGGAGACAAGCTCCGTGATTTGAATTCTCCATGATTTGAATTGAATGATAAGGAAAATCATGGTTAAAATCCCCATGATTTGAATTAAATGGTAAGGAAGATACTTACCATTAGGTGCAGCAGGCCGGATTATGCCGTGGTAGCAAGGGCCAACTTTTGTGTTTGTTTGTCTGTTCAGTTTGTTTTTTGAGAAAGAGTTTCTCTGTGTAGTCCTAGCTGTTCTGGAACTCACTCTGTAGACCAGACTGGCCTCAAACTCACAGGGATCCGCCAACCTCTGCCTCCTGAGTGCTGGGATTAAAGGCGTGCACCACTACTGCCCGGCTAGTTCTGACTCTTTCTGGCAGGCAGAAGTCTGCTTGTTACTTCTGCAGAGTGTCCTCCAAGTGGCAGGGTGGTCCCTGCTTGTAGCTCAACTCAGTTCCCCTTTCCATCACAGGTCACAACACGGGAAGATGCCTCTGGGCGCTCATTTCTATTGTCACCCAAGACTAGGAGCGACATGTGTCACTTCTCCTTGACAGCCCACTGGTCAGAACTGTATGAGTAGCCTCATCCAACAGCAGAGAGGTTGGGGAGTATGGGGAAACATCCCACATGAAATATTTGTGAGTATGGCAGTTTCTGCCCATCTCTAACTCTGTCTCACTGCCAGGTAGCCTGGGAAGCCCCAGGGTATTGAGAGATGGCTGTCTGTCCAAGAATACCTAGAATAATCGAGATGTAGTAGGTGGGGGCTGGGAAACTCTAGAAAACATCTTAGATCCACCTCCTCCTCCTCCTCAAACCACTTTAGAGATGATTAACAAGCCCCAGAGAGGCTTAGTGAGTAATTGAAAGTCACACAACAGCATAGACCAGAGCTGACCCAGCCAGGTCTCCCAGAGTCTCCCAGTTCCGCACACCTATCCGCACAGCCTTCCAAGGTCTGTTCCTGTGGGCAGCTAGGACCTGGCCAGCCTCCTTCTCCTGACTCCATTCATCCTGGGTGTGATGGGCAGTTCGTCAGGGTGCACCATTGTGCTGGCTTTAACGACCACTTTAGATACAGCCATCATGAGTGTGCATGGCAGCTGCGGTGGACGACGATGTTTGTAATTAGCAGAGAAATCAGAGAAGGAGACATGGGAAGCTTTTATAGTCAAGCAAACCCCAGAATTGAAATAACTCTGCTAATTGTGCCTGCGTGCTTATTCACATGATGGCAGTTAGTAAATAAAGCCAAGGCTCGGGCTCTCTCACCCTGTTGTCTCTAGAGGCTGAGACCCACCGTGGAGGCAGCTGGCTGGGGAACTTGAGCACAGACTGTATGCCAGGTGCTGTTCTCACCGCTTTGCCTACATTCATTCTACACCTATGGTTTTGAGGAAACTGAGGCATGGTGGGTGGAGGATCTTGCCCCAGGTAAAGTAGTAGAGGAAATCTAGCTTTGCTATACTTTTCTTTTTAATGCTGGGTGTTGAACGTAGGGCCTCATGCGTGCTAAACAAGCATTCTGTCAATGAGCTACATCTTATTAAATAATTAATTAAAATGCTGGGAATGAAGTCTAGAGCCTTCCACACACGAGGCAAACACAAACACTGACTGTATCCCCAGGCTTCTTTTTCACTTTTTACTTTGAGACAGGGTGTCACTGACTGTCCTTGACTTTTCCTGTGTAGCCCAGGCTGCCCTTGAGTGTGCAGCCTTCTCCCTCAGCTTCCTGAGTAGGTAGGATTACAGACCCGTGCTACCAAGCCCAATAGGCTCCGAAGTTCTTAACCGCTGGGCTATGAGAAGGAAACTGGGCTTTTGTATGTGGCAAGGATTTCCCTCTGGCATCCTGGAGATCCAACAGGAGTGTGAAAAGAATTCCGGGAGCCTGTGAACTCGGCCAGGGAAGAGTTGCATCTCCATTTTCGCTAAGCTTTCAGTGAAATTGAGGATTTCATTGTCGATGTGGGCAACAAGCTACAATAGCCTTGGCAGAAGCCGAGCTTATCAGTAATAGAAATCATGGGTGTTTTCATGCCTTATTCCGGAGGTTTAAATATCTCAAGAAACAACTTTAATTCCTCAATGCTTCCTGCCACTACATCTTGCGCTTGATACATTAAGAAAAAGGCATGTATGTGACTAAAATGCGCATTTTCTTTTAAAAGCCCACTGGATGATGCCTGAGGAAATGGCTTTCCCTGTAACTCTATACATCGCGGTTTTGTCTTTTAAAGGTGGGATTCTGAGAAGGGATCCCTAGACCCCACCAGACCTGCAGACTGACTGACACAAGGCATAAGATGCAGAGAGCCCACTGCACCCCAAGCCAGAGACCATTACCCATGTGGAAGGGGCCCTGGCTGCCCCTTGCCCTGCTTTGTCTGGAGCTGCTGGCTTATTTCTACTCCTGTGTGGTGTGTGCCCACAACCACCTGCCTGGTCCACTGCCACAGGGCCTCTCTGGCTCATTGGCGCTCTGCTCTGAGGAGCAGATGAAAGGCAGCACCTGTGCCCCTAGGAGAGCCTCCATGTGGAGGTCAGAGGTCAACTTCAGGGGTCTTCCTTTATCACTCTCTATTTATTTGATACAGGATCTCTCAGTAAACCTGGAACTCTCTAATTCAGCTAGACTGGCTGGCTAGCCAACCCCAAAATCCTCCTGTCTCTACCTCTCTAGGGCTGGGTTTGTAGACTCCTGTTGCCAAGTTTGGATTTTAACATGAATGCTGAGGACCTGAACTCAGGCCCTTGTGCTTACACAGCAAGCTCTCTTAGCCGCTGAGTCCTCTCACTAGGCCCTCTGGCATGGTCACCTTGGCTGCACATCCATGGAAACCGAGGCACAGAGTGGCCCCACTTCTGGCCCATGATTACACAGTGATGGAACTAGGAGCCAAATCCTAGCTCTCTGACAGCAGAGCCAGAACTGTGATTCCCAGACCTGTGGCATGGTGTGCAGTGCTCCAGCAGGCCTTGTATAATGGAGAAACTTGCATAATTGAAGACCAGGCCTGACACAGGTGGGTCGGTGTTTCTGTTGATGAGCTGAAGCCACGCTGCCGCACAGCAGGCGTGCAAACACAGTTTACAATTCAGCAGGCCTGACAGCTTAAACATTCTTCATGCTCAAAAAAATGCAAATGATACATATTATTTCATAGCTTGCATGTAAAGTGAGAAGTTATTAATATCTTTATGTCACAGTGTCAAATTCACATAATGCTAAATCTTATAAAACACGGAGACACCTGTTGCTAAGTGACTTGGATGTCCACCTATCTGGCGGGGCTAGAGTAGGAGCTGCCAAGGGTAGGTCTAGCTTCGTATGTGCATGTCCCCTGTGCCTCGAACAGTGCCCTGTGCCAGCTCAGGAGGGGCTGTCCAGTGAGCACAGTCTAATCAAAACCATGCTGTCTGGTTGGCTCCAGCTTAGGAGGACGGGGTGGTGGCGGGTGGAGGGGGGGGTGACTGTGCTGTTTTGAATGAGAAATGTTCCCCAAAGGCTCATGTATTTGAACACTTGGTCCCTAACTGACAATGCTGTTTTGAAAGGTTGTGGAAGCTTCAGGAGATGGAAGAAGCGGGCTACTGTGGGTGGACTTTGAGGCTTTCCAGTCTGGCCCCACTTCCTGACGGTTCTCTGCCTTCTGTTTGGCTGAGATGTGAGGCAGTGCTGAGTTCCAGCTGCCCCAGCGAGCACAGCTCTCACCGCCATGCCTTCCCTGGCGAGATGGATGATGCCCCGCAACAGAGATCCGGGATAAACTCTCCCTCCCTCCTGCTAGTTGCTTCCTGTCAGGGATTCGGTCCTAGCAGCAGGAGAAGTAATGGCTGAAGTGGTGCTTCCATGAAGTTTCCTTTATCTCAGGTTTACTACCACCTTTAAAGAGCCAACAGCAGGAGAAACATGGCAGCAGACAATGAAAAGAGGGCAGAGCAGAGAGACTCACGGCCGTGAGCTACACAGGAAGCACTCCACCTGGAAGAACTACATTCAGAGTGAGGGGATGCTCAGGGCATCCTTCTGCCAGCAATGATGAGCAATTTCTGGGTCACTTAACAAAACAGGAGGCTCTGTTTAATATTCACACAACCTCCTGAGTGGAGCGAGGCTGGGAGGAGTCATGGGATAGTAAGAATCAATGGGCCACCATTCTTTCTCCTCTGTGAGAACCCTGCTCATGGCTACCCAAAATAAAGGTGGCATTTGTTAGCTTCCCTTGCAGCTAGCTGGATGCTCAAGATTAAACTCTGGATGAGCAAGGCAAGCGGAAATAGTGTCCACGGCTTCCAGGAGGTGTCCATTAAGAATATGCTTATATTCATCTAGCTTTTTCCTTCCTGTTAGCTGCAATGCACTTGTAATGGCTAGTATGAGAGTAGCTACATTGGGCCATAAGGGAAAAAGCCAAGTGGGTGAAGCTTGAGTCCTTGACATAGAAGGTACCAGAAGAGCCCTGGGTCCTCCTGGAAACATTACTGACTTACATAGCTTCTCCTTTGCCTTGTGGTTGGGACTCAACCTCTCTGATAGCAGCCACTGTGCTATATGATCTCATTTGAAGGGGATGGGGTGAGTGACATGGGGGGGGGACTCAGCTACAAAGGGACAGGAGGAGGGCAGGCACTTCACAGTCCCGACACAAAGAGGGGCTCAGTGTTCCTTGTCCCAGAAGTAAAGTGTTTGGCGTATGGGATGTGGGGGAGGGTGTCATTCCTGACTTGCCCATTGTTCATCACATGCTCCTGGGTGACTCTTCCTCATCTGAGGAGCAAGAACAGGCACTTTCCTTCATGGGGTTGGGAGAATGAGAGTTGATGTGCACAAAGGGCCTGTTGGAGGCAGGTGCTCTGGGTCATTGGTTTGAGAAGCCAGGGACCTGAGCCTTCCCAGGCTGAGAGTCCCATCAGGAGAGGACCCT
This sequence comes from Arvicola amphibius, assembly GCF_903992535.2. Taxonomy (NCBI): domain Eukaryota; kingdom Metazoa; phylum Chordata; class Mammalia; order Rodentia; family Cricetidae; genus Arvicola; species Arvicola amphibius. The sequence goes on from NC_052050.1 coordinate 38,691,336, forward strand.
TCCTGCATCCCCCAGAATTGGAGGACCCATGTGATGGTCTGGGGTCAGCTGACTATACAGTGAGAATTGGGAAAGTAGAATAACCCAGGTGAGGTAGCCTGTTGGAGGTGGTGTGTGCACACAGTCATGTGTGTGTGTGTGTGCGCACACAGTCATGTGTGTGTTTATGTTTATAGTTGAGATAAAGGATCTGGATGGGGTCAGAGCCCCAGTATGAGCAAGTGGTGCTTCCTGTTATGAGTGACTCCAATTAAGTCCAAGATCACAGGAGAGTTTGGTTGGAGGAATAGGCCCCAGAACCAAGCTCTCTCTGCCAGCTCATGAGAGGTCCCCCCCACACCTCTTGGGGGCCACCCCCCTTCTCCCTCTTCCCAAAGCCTGTATTTCCCTGATTAGGATGCTAATGGAGAGAGGGAGGGAGTGGAGGAGCTGTGGAGCCAGAGAAACACCCAGGATGGGGAACCAGTGGCTAATTAAAGGCTCCATGTCAAAGAGGAATGCCAAGTAGGTAATTTCCATGCCATTTGAATAATGGAGAAAAAAAACGTTTACCATTTCTCAAGTTTGCTTATTGAAAAGAGAGAGGAATAAGGAAAAGGGAGGGGAAAGGGGCTAGAGGGGTGGCCACATGCTGTTGAGGAAGTTGGGGGAGGGGAGGAGCAAAGGGAGGGAGGGAGGCACAGATGTGAAGGGAGCTATCTTTTTGCCTTTGTTTGCCAGGGACTTGGAAGGACCCTGGAACTTGGGTGGAGAGGGCAGCTGTGATGCAAGGTTCCAGCAGAGCTAAGAAAAACTCCCGTCCTGTGTGTACTGCCATTGTCAGTTTACAAAAGTTACCTACATCCTTTGCCTGCCTGAATCCCAAAGATGGTCTGTGAGGTGGGCAGGAAAGGGGTGGTGGTGGTGGTGGTGGTTGTAGTGGTGATGATAGTTGGTGTTGATGGTGGTTGTAGTGGTGATGATGGTGGTGGTGATGATGATGGTGGTGATGGTGGTGTTGATGGTGGTTGTAGTGGTGATGGTGGTGGTGGTTGATGATGACGGGGTGCTGGTGGTGATGATGGCTATGATGGTTTGAGGTGACAAAATGAGATCCTAGGGGTGAGAATGAGTTGCACAGTGCCACCCTTGTTCACTAACTGATTGATTCAGTCGTTTAACAAAGCCGTTTGTTGTGTATCAGACCCAGTGCCGTGTGCTAAAGATCCAAGGGAGAATAAACCATGGCCCTGCTCCCAGGGAGTTCTAGAGACAAATGGGTAGAATCATCCACTGCAAGGTGTGTGAGAGCCTGCTACGGTGGCAGGGGCTCTTCAGATGGATCGCCTTTAAAGTGAGATTTCCAGGGTGAGGTTTGTCAGGCTGAGGGAATGGCATATGTGGAGACATGAAGTCCACTGAGCGCTTCTCCTTCCCAGGGACTAGTGAGGGCCCTGTCTCTTTGGAGCCGCTCTGGGACCCAAGCTTCTCCAGAGCCCTCAGCTGGGGCCTCTGAGCTGCTCCTCTAGGTCCTGGCCTCCCAGAAACAGGAAGCCAGGACATGGGTGGAGGGTCCCCGTGGCTCTGGTCTCAGGTTATGGGTAGAGGGTCACCGTGGCTCTGACCTCAGGTCATGAGTAGAGGGTCCCCGTGGCTCTGACCTCAGGTCATGAGTAGAGGGTCCCCGTGGCTCTGACCTCAGGTCATGAGTAGAGGGTCCCCGTGGCTCTGACCTCAGGTCATGAGTAGAGGGTCCCCGTGGCTCTGGTCTCAGGTCATGAGTGGAGGGTCCCCGTGGCTCTGATCTCAGGCCATGGGTGGAGGGTCCCCGTGGCTCTGGTCTCAGGCCATGGGTGGAGGGTCCCCGTGGCTCTGACCTCAGGTCTTTGGTGGAAGACCCCATAGCTCTGACCTCAGGTCATATGTGAAGGGTCCTCATGACTCTGGCCTATACTCCTTCCTGATATAAGTTATCTCTGTTTTTAGTGCAGCCAAATAAATACCTAACAAGAAATAATTCAAAGGAGGGATTTATTTTGACTCATGAGGAAGGCATGGCAGCATAGGTAACCTATACCAGTGGCTGTAGGAGTGTGGGGCTGCTTGCTCACATCTCTGCAGATCAAGGAGCAGAAAGCAGTGAACACTGGCATTCCACGGGCTCCTACTCACCTCTATTTATTTTTTCCCCATTTTACTCAGAATAGGAGCCCAGTTTATGAAATTCCCACACTGTGGATGGGGCACCTCCTCAGTTAATACTCCCTGAAAATGTGTTCAAAGACATTCCCAGAAGCACGTTTCTTGAGTGTTTCTAAATCTAGTCAGGACAGTGGCAGCATTTTACCTTCTGCATTTCTGGTGCTTGGATACCCCACAAGCCTGGCTAACCCGGAGCATCTGCCCTTCCCAGGGAGAGCCGACACTTGGGAGATGCCTGCCTTATATAAGTCCATATTCTACTCACTTGCTTTATGGGCGTCTTCTGCTCGAGGCCACTATTCCTTCCTGCCCCAGATCCAGGACTAAGCACCTGGAGGTGACAGTCCCTCACCCTCAGACTCATTGAGATTCGAGCAATGTCTGCTTCAACCTACCTATTTTGTGGTACTCATGTCTGTTTTGGAGACCATAAACCCTTGCTCATGACTCCCTTTTACTCTCTCGTCTCCCAAATTAAATTTTTTTTTTTGGTTTTTCGAGACAGGGTTTCTCTGCAGCTCTTTAAGAGCCTGTCCTGGAACTAGCTCTTGTAGACCAAATTAAATCTGATGGTGCGTGCCGGGCGGTGGTGGCACACGCCTTTAATCCCAGCACTCGGGAGGCAGAGGCAGGCGGATCTCTGTGAGTTCGAGACCAGCCTGGTCTACAAGAGCTAGTTCCAGGACAGGCTCTAAAGCTGCAGAGAAACCTTGTCTCGAAAAAAAAAAAAATCTGATGGTGCCCCACGTGGCTCTGTATGACATGACACTGTTCCTCTGAGACCTCTGACAAGCTGTCTTTTCAGTGGCAGTTGTCTCCTCATCTGAGGGCTTCCCCGTACCTGAGTAACAGTTATAACTGCATCCTAAGTACCACCTGCATCATCTGCATATTAATGCTTAACAAGCCCAAAAGAGTGTCTTCAAACAACAACGAACGTTTATTGACATTAATGATTTCTTTGGGTTAGGACTGTGGGGTTAGTCCATTTGTGGCTCCTGGCTTAGAGTTTCTCATGAAGTCCCATCTGGTGTGCTGGCCCATCTGAGACTTCTCTCGGGCTAGAAACCCTGCATCAGGCTGCCCAGCTTCACAACAGCCCATCTCCCTGACTAGCATGGCAGTCTTTGGAGGAACCCGCGTCCACACTTTAAAGGCCTCCTTCTGAGACTGTTTTAAGTGTCTTCACAACCTGGTGCTGGCTTTCCCTAGAGTGGGACAGAAGTAGAAGAGTCTTCAGTGACCTTGCCATGTCTCCTATATCACACATTGCTGGAGCAGAACACACAGGGAAATGAATCACAGAAGGACATGGACACTGGAGGATGTCCTCGGACCAGACAGCACAACCTTCCTCCCAGAGAAAATCAGAGTGGCCCTGTGGTGTGACTGTGATGTGGGATGTGGACTGTGTATCTGTGGACTGTGATAGGGATGTGGACTGTGATGGGGATGTGGACTGTGTATCTGTGGACTGTGATGGGGATGTGGACTGTGATGGGGATGTGGACTGTGATGGGGATGTGGACTGTGATGGGGATGTGGACTGTGATGGGGATGTGGACTGTGCACCCGTGGACCATGGTGTAGGATGCGGACTATGCACCCGTGGACTGTAATGGGGATGTGGACTATGCACCCGTGGACTGTGATATGGGATAGCCTGTGCACCCGTGGACTGTGATGTGGGATAGCCTGTGCACCTGCAGCCTGCTGAATACACTCTCCGTTGTCTGGGAAGAGCTCAGCCTGCTTTGCTGGACTGCAAGGATTAAAAACCCGGCTCCAGGGCAGGTGCTCCCAGCAATTGCAGAATGCTGCTTTTTTCCTTTCCCATCTTTAATCCTGTCATTTCACCTTCTTCAATAATTGCAGTTCCCAGAGGGCTTTGCAGCAAGCAATTTGCATAACTGGCCAAAATAAGCACCATTCTTTGCTTTAAACTAACTCTCAGCTGGAAATTTTCAATGAGCTCCTGTGTAGGTCAGCCACTGTGGGGCATCTCTTTCCTATGCCACCTCCAAACACCTCTGGGTTGGCTGGGCGGCAGAGCAGGGCCTAGAGTGAACTCAACTCACTGCCTTTAGGGTATCAAGTCCTGTGTTCTGGTTCTCAGGTGGCCAGTGTGGCCAGTCCCCTCTGTTCTCCTTCTCAGACTCCCAGAGTGGGAGACCTCGGGACATCTCTTGCCATGCTTGAATTTTCCAAATAAAGGCCAGTGAGAGCCTACAGTTCCACAGAGCCATTGTACTGTGGTGATGAGGAGGTAAAACTAGGTCTCCCAGCTCCCACGGAGGACTCCCTATGGTACATATCTATGTGTGACCATGGTAGTTCCACACTGTGGCCTCTAGTTATGTCTTCCCGATAGGCAGGGCAGGTGACAGGAAGACCATGTGGGGCAGAAGAGGCAGAAGAGGCAGTATGTACTAGCTAGACCCCATGGGCAGTGTGTATGCACATATATGAGCATACATACATACATGCATACGCACACACATGTGTACATGTACACACACGTAGGGGGTGAGCATGGAGAGTGTCAGCAACAGGTAAGAGCAGATCTTCCCCTGCAAGGTTCTTGTGCCTGGAAGAGGGACAGAAGAGCTGGGCGAGGCCACAGTGTTGTGTCATTGGATCCTGGAGCTCATGGTTCTTGAAGCTTAGAGATCCTGAGAACCGGTAATGGCAAGGAGGGTTCCCAGGCATACCCCTATCCACAGGGCACAGAAATGAGTGGGGCCAGGAAAAGCCAGTGTGGCCTGGAGCTGTGGGGCTTTCTGCTCGACATCAATTGTGCTCACAGCAGGGTGAGGGCCCTAGACCTCTAGCCAAGGCTTCCTGTCCATCTCAGGGATCTGGGGGAGAGTCTGGGACAGCCTCACTGGGACCCCACTTGGTCCCATCCACTTTCCCCTGCCAGATGGAGGAGCTCGGATAACCCACTTCCGGCCCATCCATCATTTAATTCCTCAGCCTTCCTTCCTTCCTGGCCCTTCCTCTGTCTTAATTGTCCTCCATCATGAGCTCACATCAGGAAAACTAATTTCCATCTTGGTGTGAGAAAACCTTAATCCCAATTGAAAAACAGAAAAGAGATCTGCCCATGCTGGGAATATCCTGCAGGTGCCTGCAGGAAAATGGCTTCTGAGTCAGGCCAGGGCTGCATTTCTCTCCCTGGCAGGCTAGAATATCTCTGCTCAAACTCTGTGTTGGTGGCAGCGGATGGCAGGGAAGGGGGCAGGAAGCCACTCATGTGGAAGGTTTATTGGTGTCTGGCTTGTGGCTTTGCATGGAGTTCTGTGTTCTGGTGTGGTGGGCTACAGGCTGGGGCTGGTGGTTGGGCTCACACAGCTTTGGAGCTGGGCCTGGTAGACACTAAACTCTAGGCGCTGCATGTAAGCTACACAAGCAGGGGAGGGACAAGTGGGGTTTTGTCCCCACCTCCAGCTTTTGTTGTATTGGCCTTGCCCAGTCCCCTCCCGTCCCAGCAGCCAGATTTGCCACCTGCAGTGGGCTGGGCTGCAGATGAACACTGGCACTAATTGGGGAGCAGGATCCTAGATATCCTGATTTCCTGTCTTGACTGCCTGGTCCAATAAAAAGGCTTTGTCTGATCTGGCTCCGTGACAGCATCTTGTCACTCTTCTGGCCTTCGTCAGCCCTGCTCCTAAGACTAAAGGACCCCACTCCCTGCCACTGTCTGATAGTCAAGGACAGGAGACTGGAAGGCTCTTAGGGAGCCAGCAATTTGCTGTGTAACCTCGAGAAAGCTGCCTCACCTCCTTGGGTCTTAACTTCTTTACCCATAAAAACAGAACTGGGCTGAGCGGTGGTGGTGCACACCTTTAATTCCAGCACTCCGGAGGCAGAGGCAGGTAAATCTCTTGAGGTCAAGGCCAGCCTGGTCTACAGAGCAAGTTCCAGGACAGTCAGAGCCGAACAGAAAACCCTATTTCAGAAACAAACAAACAAACATAAACAAAACCCCCAAACAGAGAATTGGATCAGATCTTCCTTCCTTTCTTCCTCTCTGTCCTATGGTTGAACCCAGGGCCTAATGGATGTGAAACAAGGGCTGGATCACTGACTGACCCACAGTCCTGGCTGTCTTGCTACTTTTTATTGAGAGAGGGTCTCACCAAGCTTCCCAAACTAGCTTTGAACCCAGGACTCGGCTGTCTCTGCCTCTGCCTCAGCTGGAATGCCAGGCTTGCCCCACCCAGTCTGGCTTCCCTCCCGTGATAAGGATGGGTATTAGAGAGCTGTAGGAAACCAAGGCGTGGCCACCCCTGAAGCCAGGCTACAGAGTTGGGAAATGTGCTCTAGGAGACAGGGATCATGCTAGAGATATGCTATCTGCATGTACTTACATTTTCTTTGAATGTGAGCTGTCCTGCCATGCCCCCCTGTACCTGCTTTGTGTCCCCTCCCTCCTGGTCCTGTCTAGGTTCTTGCCTTCTCCAAGGTCTTTGGAAGGCACCATATGGACTCGAATGCAGCCTTTGATTTTGAGGGTGACTCAGTTTGTTGTACCCTGCTATGCCTGGAACCACACGGCATGACTGACAGTGGCCACTCCCTAAGAAGAGCAGCTAAGTAAGCATCTCCTTCAGAATCACAGGTGGAGGCAGAGCTGGCTTCCAACGGCCTCTGCTGAGGGATGACCAGAGTAGGGGGCACCCCACAGTGTTTGCTAGAATGAGCCCCAGGTCCAGGAACACATGGATCAGGACTCCCAGGAGACCCAGAGGGCAAGAGCAGCAAGAAGACCTGCTCTAGAACCGTTCCCCTTGTCTGCTATGCTTGGGACAATCTGTAGGCCCAATGTGATGTCCGATCAATGAGTTCCAAGAGGTCCTCAAGGCCGGAGCTTCATAGGCTGTATATTTGGAGCAACTGCAGCTTCTCTGGGGTCGGGGGAGAAAGCGCAGCAGGCAGGCCCAGGTGTTTTACTCCTCAAGCATGAACTCCTGACCTCGTGTTAATTTGTATGGAGCTCAGTGCCACTGGAGTGGACTGTGCCATCAGGATTTGTGGTCTAGGGGGCGTTAAGAACCTGGTTTATTCCATTCGTCATTTGTCTACTTTACATGGGAGAAAGTGGACAGCTGGGAAGGAGCAGGGCCCTGCTCAAGGTCAGAGGGAGTCTAGGACCAGAACGGAAGTGTATTAGCAAGGACTATTGGCTGCTGAAAGATTCATTGCACACTCTACCCCCAGTGACGTAAACAAATAAGAATTTTCTCCTATGCATCAAGGAAGCCGGCACAGACAGAGGAAAACCACTCCACTGTAGCTCAGGGATGGCTAGATTCTTTCTGTCCCAAGTTCTTCAGTCGTCCTTAGCTTGGGTTTTTGTTCTCGTGGCAGATTGCTGCCACTGCTCCAGAATCGACCCTGCTGTTCCAGGCAGGAAGGAGAGGAAAGCATGAGCAGGAGGAGGGATTTTTCTAGCTTGAGTTTTGCTCAGGGAAATGCGCCATCCTGAGGTTTCTGCCCTCTTGCTTTAGGCTAGAACTGAGTTATATGTGTGTGGTCACCCCTGGCTGCAAGACAGCCAGGGAAGGACGATGGTGTCCAGGCTTGGGTAAAGCCTTGTAGAGATGGTAGTTAATAACTCTCTCTAGGGACCCTGTCCTGAGATTCCTCGGCATTCCAGTACTGAGTCTTTGGGATGGTGTGGAAGGCCCCACAAAACGGTGTGGGTTAGGGGCAAAAGCTTTGCTAGACAAAGACCTGCACCCAGAGTGCTTGGGGACATAGGGCTGGCTTAGAGTGCACAGCCTAAACCCTGGGGCTAATTCTAATTCTCCATTCTCCAAGCAGCTCACAGCCCTAATGAAAACATGTGTAAGAAACCCGCAGGGTTAATTTTGCCGAAAAAATTCCAATAAAGCTCCATTAGATTTTCGTGTTAAATTAATGTAATGGATGCTTAAAAGCCATGCTAATTAGGATTTGTTATTAACAGGAATGTCAGGTGGATGGGACTTGGCCCACAGCTGACACTTTCCACAGGCAATCTATGGGAGGCAGCCTTGTTGTGATCTGCAGACACTGCATTGTCTGGCCCCAGTGACCAACTCATGTCTGGAATGGCCCTTGTCATTTAAGTTCATTGTCTGGGTCTGGAATACTTTTTGCACCAAGATGCCAGAGAACCAACTGTTGGGGTTTGATTTTGTGTGTGTGTGTGTGACTGTTTGCACTTTCCCTGTCTCCAAAGACTACCTGCAGCTGGGAGTGTGGTACAGGAAGGTGGAGTCTTAGGTGAGGAGGTAGTGACCCTCCCCACCCCCTTTCTACTGTTGTGGGAAGGTCAACAGGTGTGCTCTTGTTGAGAGTCGCTTGTGGGTAGACACAGCTGCTCTACATAGAGATCACTGCTCTACCACACAACTCTGGGCTCCCGGGAAGCTCTAAGTTGCAAGTGGTTGGGCATGATAGCACACACCTGTAATCCAAGTACTCTGAAAGTGGAGGCAGGAGGGTCAGGAGCCTAGGCTGCACCAGACTCTATGTCAAAAAGAAAAAGGAAGTGGCTGCTGCAGCTTCTTCATTTGGGAAGAGCCAGGCTTACTATCCACCCATGCACCCATGCATCCATCCACCCACCCATGCATTCATCCATGAATCCATCCATTCACCTGCGCATCCATCCATCATCCATCCATGTATCCATCCACCCACCCCTCCACCATCCATTCATCCATGTGTCCATCCATTCAGCCATGTGTCCATCCATTCAGCCATGCACCCACCCACCCACCCATGCATCACTTCCCTGTATCTTGGTCTAGCCTATCCCTGAGGCTCAAGGGGATCAGCCTTTTCCTGGGAAACTGGCTCTTACCTGAATGGCTGGGACAGGGGTGGAAGGGAGGTCACTCTCTTGGGAATCTGTCATCTCTCTTTCTAATCTACAGGGTGCTCATCCCCACTAGAAAGGGTCAGATTTTCTCTTTGAGGTTGCCAGATGCTTAAGTTTGTGGCAGATTCCATGGCATCCTCCAGGGACTCAGGGAAAGCAATTTCTTCATAGCCTGGGTAGCAAGTTGGGAGAGGGAAGGATCTCAGGAGCCTGGGTAGTTATCTGGAGGCAACTCTCAGTCCTAAAAGGTAAAGGAGGAAAGGGAAGGAGTCCATTCCTCAACCCCCACCCCAAAACCAATCTGCAGTCAGACGATCAGAAAGCCTTAGAAACGCAAAAAGATTTCCCAAACAAACCCAGCAGCCACTGGGATGAAACAGCAGGAAGAGGAAGCAAATCCTGTGGACAGGGGACAATGGAATAGCCAAGGGGCCTGCAAGTGGGGAGGGGACAACAGGGCAAAGAGAGAGAGACAGGGAGGGACAGAGAGCATGTCCCTATGTGTTGTAAGAAGTCTCTTCTTTGTTCCCAGCTGCTCAGATCTGAAATAACCACACAGAAACTGTATTAATTAAATCACTCCTTGGCCAATCTTTTAAGCATATTGCTAGCTAGCTCTTATATCTTTGATTAACCCATTTCTATTATTTTATATTTTACTATGAGGCTCATGGCCTACTGGCAAGGTTCCAGTTAGCATCTTTTTCCATGGCATCTCGTTGACTCCGCCTTCTTTCTCTCTATATATATCTCTTCCAACCTGGCTATATTCTTTTTATTTTATTTTATTGATTTTTATTGAGCTCTACATTTTTCTCTGCTCTCCTCCCCAACTCTCCCCTCCCCTTCAACCCTCTCCCAAGGCCCCCATGCTCCCAATTTACTCAGGAGATCTTGTTTTTTTCTACTTCCCATGTAGATTAGATCCATATATGTCTCTCTTAGGGTCCTCATTGTTGTCTAGGTTCTCTGGGATTGTGATTTGTGGCTGGTTTTCTTTGCTTTATGTTTAAAAACCACTTATGAGTGAGTACATGTGATAATTGTCTTTCTGGGTCTGGGTTACCTCACTCAAAATGATGTTTTCTAGCTCCATCCATTTGCCTGCAAAAATTCAAGATTCATTTTTTTTTTTTTGCTGTGTAGTACTCCATTGTGTAAATGAACCACATTTTCCTTATTCATCTTTGGTTGAGGGACATTTAGGTTGTTTCCAGGTTCTGGTTATGACAAACAAAGCTGCTATGAACATAGTTGAGCACATGTCCTTGTGGCACAATTAAACATCCTTTGGATATATACCTAAAAGTGGTATTACTGGGTCTTGAGGAAGGTTGTTTCCTAATTTTTTAGAAATTACCACACTGACATCCAAAGGGGCTATACCAGCTTGCACTCCCACCAGCAATGCAGAAGTGTTCCCTTTAGCTCACAACCTCTCCAGCATAAGTTGTCATCAATGTTTTTGGTCTTGTCCATTCTTACAGGTATAAGATGGAATCTCAGAGTTGTTTTGATTTCATTTCTCTGATGACTAAGGATGTTGAACATTACTCCATTTTTTTTTTACTAGATTATTTGTTCTTTTGATGACCAGTTTCTTGAGTTCTTTGTATATTTTGGAGATCAGTCCTCTGTCTGATATGGGGTTGGTAAAGATCTTTACCCATTATATAGGCTGTCGTTTTGTCTTGTTGACCGTGTCCTTTGCTTTACAGAAACTTTTCAGTTTCAAGAAGTCCCATTTATTAATTGTTTCTTTCAGTGTCTGTGCTGTTGGGGTAATATTTAGGAAATAGTCTCCCATGCCATTGCGTTCAAGTGTATTGCCCACTTTCTTTTCTATGAGGTTCAGTGTGGCTGGCTTTATGTTGAGGTCTTTGATCCATTTGGACTTGAGTTTTGTACATGGTGATAGATATGAACCTATTTTCATTCTTCTACATGTTGATATTTAGTTATCAGCCTGGCTATATTCTGTTAAGCCATTGGTTGAAAGCAGCTTCTTTATTCATTAATCAACAAAAGCAACACATATACAGAAGGACTGCCCACACCATTTCCCCTTTTCTGTTTAAATAAAAAGGAAGGTTTTAACTTTAACACAGAAAAATCACATATAACAAAATAGGTATCAAGTAAGAATTACAGTTACAATAGTTATATCTATTTTATCTTTTATCATAACTACACCTATGGGCATCAGGAATCGAAGGTAGGGAGAAGAAGCCCAGGCCCTAGGATTTGCTCCAGCTGTCTAGAGGAGGCCACAGTGCAGAGGGAACAGATGTCCCTCTGAAGTAGCGCCTGGCCCCCTTCCTCACTTTTATCTGCAGAAGGCAGCCTTTCTTAGGTTTTAGTCAACTCCTAAGGCGGCAGAAGTCCATTGGGATGTTTCCCCTGGCAACGAGGCAAGAAGACACTCCTTGTGAATGAGACCCCTCCCAGGACGTGGACTTCCCACCCCCCACTCATTGTACCTCCTTTCCCACTGTAGAAATTTTTAGTACTCTGGAGTCCCAACATGGAGATCAGAGACAGGGGATATATCTTAGGTAGCTTGTGTCCTCCCTCCAGTGGCTGTCTCCAAGAGAGCAAGAATGACTTCCAACTCCTTCAGCACTGCCAGGGCAGGGAGGCCTCCAGCACACCAGAGGAGGCGTGGCTCTGGAAGAGGCGGGGCTCCGGATCCAGCTCTCTTTAGGGCAGTTCAGCCTTCATTTTTTTCCGGTGCACAACTCCTGCATCAGGAAGTGTCTGATAGAAGTAGTTGGGAGGCAAGACTGCAGGGAAATTCCCAGGAGTCTTTGTGGCTACCCCCCCCACCCCCCGCCAACTCATGGGTCAGGGAAGAGAGAAGCAAAAGCTGAGGGCCGGCTGGAGTGTATACAGAGACCAAGCTGAACGCTGAACAAAGATGAGCGTGAGGATTGAATCTGTTCTCTCACCTTGAGGGCTGGGACTCTCCAGGTGACCCTAGAACGGAGCCCTGAAGCTTCTGGGTATCACTCAACAGACCTCACTTAAAAAAATTATTTAGTTTATGTGTATGGCTGCTTTGCCTGCGTGTATGGGTTTGCAACTTGAGCCAGGTGTGTCCACGGATGTCAGAAAAGAATGTTGGGTCCTCTGGCACTAGAGTTACCGAGGGTTGTGAGCAACCACGTGGGAGATGGGAACTGAACCCAGGTTCCCTGCAGGAGCAGTCAGTGCTCTTAACTGCTGAACCATCTCTCCAGGCCCCACAAGCTCCAATTCTTTCTCGCCGTCAGAATTCAAATACCAGCAACCCTCAAATACCTGCAGGATCCTGTCCCCCCCCCCCCCCCAATTGAATCCTGATGTTTTTAAACAATATACCGATTGCGTTTCCTTCACTGCCGATGTATTTGCAGGCCATGTGGTCACTGCTGTAGCTGCTCAACCATTACTTTAGTTTATAATTTACAAACTGGCACCAGCAAGATGGCTCAGCAGGTAAAGGCGCTTGCTTTGCACGCCTATAACCTGCGATCTATCCTACCTAATGGTTGGGTAGATAACACATTTTTCACAGGTTATCTTCCAACTTCCACATATGCATCATGGCACTGTACACCCCTGTGGACACAAAACAAATAAACCGTAATTTTTAAAACAAAAAATATTATGAACTACATTTTATAGTTGAGAATAGCTACAACATAACAAGCCAGTAGTGTGTATTTATAACACGTACCTAAATGGCATGTTTGGGCTCTAATAAAGCCTATTTATTTATTTTAAAGATTTATTTATTTACTACATATACAGTGTTCTGCATGCATGGCTACATGCCAGAAGAGGGCACCAGAGGTTATTACAGATGGTTGTGAGCCACCATGTGGTTGCTGGGAATTGAACTCAAGACCTCTGGAAGAGCAGCTGGTGTTCTTAATCTCTGAGCCATTTCTCCAGGCCCTAAAGCTTATTTATAAATGCAGGTGTAGGCCAGATCCAACGAGCAGGCCATGGTTTATCAACTACTCATGACATACTGGGTCTCAGCGCCCCCGTCTGAAAAACGGGGGCTAATGGTCCTCGAGAGGCAAGATAGGTCATCAAAGAAGTTGATTTCACGGGAAAAGCTATGGTCCCAGTGTTCAGAAACAGAGACATGCTTCACTCTTGCCATTGCTGTGTGACATTGGGAAGGTCTCTTAACTTCACTGGACATCATTTATCTCCTTTGTAAAGGGGGGGATGGGATGATAAGACCCATGACTCATGATGTGCATGGGTTAAGTCCCTGCACAGATTGAATGCTCAGTGGATGGTTGACAGTTAGGAAGGAGCAGAGTCCCTAGTCCCTCTGTCACTTGCCTGTTGCTGGACATTTGGTAAATCCCTTTCCTACTCCAATTCCCAAGGGCCCAGGAACCCTCCTGGGCATGGGATGTGAACCTGCAATGTATGGTTCCTCCCTCCTCCACCTAATGCCCCCCCCACCACATTGCTTCCCCATTTAACAGAACGAGTAATTAACAATGTTAATTCTAATCTCATTTGCTAATGAAGGCAGTCTAATTGCACCATAATTGGCAGCAGCAGCGGCAGAAAAACACAAAATAAACCCTGCGTGTGTAATTCAGTTTAACTTCTTTATAATTACCTAGGGGGGCTGGGACTGGGTGGTTGAAGTGGGGGTGGGATGAGGAGGATGGGGAATTAAAGAGTAACCCCTGAGTGTTGGAGAAGGGGGTTTACAAACCTGGGAGTGCAAAGGGTTCTAACTATTTTCAAAGGTATTTGAGACAAACCCAGTTTCCCTCCTGTCTCCCACCTTCCTTGAACAGGGCTCTTTCATGCAGGCAGACCTGCCCAGACTCTGGGTCTCCGTGCCTTCTTGGTTTTACTGGATTGGAGCTTTTCCCAGGCGGGGCCTCTGCACGGCAGAGGTGTGCTGCTCCAGCTTTATGTGGTATCTGCTCCTTGGATCTCAGATCTGACTTTAGGTTCTAGCCTGTAAGGACTGGTCTCTGCTTTGTCAGGCTTCCATGTAGAACTGTTCCCCCTAATCTTTAGGAGCCTTCCGAGGACCCCCCACAAACATATCTGACCTGATCCTCTCTCCTCTCACTCCACTTTAAGTGGAAGGGGCTGCTTAGATAGGCATTCCGTAATTCCACATGTGCCTCTGTGTAGCCCCCTTTCTCTCTCTCTCTCTCTCTCTCTCTCTCTCTCTCTCTCTCTCTCTCCCTCCCTCCCTCCCTCCCTCCCTCCCTCTCTCTCTCTCTCTCTCTCTCTCTCTCTCTCTCTCTCTCTCTCTCTCTCTCTCTGTCTTATTACCAGGTGTTTTTTCCCAATAAGGTTTTATTTTTATTTCAAAATTTTGTGTCTGCAGTGGGATTTGTGCCCATGAATGCAGGTATCTGGGAGGCCAGAAGATGGCAGCAGATCACCCCGAGTTGGAAAATAGGGAATTGTCAGATGGAATTGTGGGTGATGGGAATTTACCTCCTGCAAGGACAATATTGACATTCAACTGCTGAACCATCTTTCCAACCCCAATATGGATTTTCTGTAAGAATTCCCAGTGCCTGGCATCAAATAGGTGCTTGGTTCTATTTCTGTAGAATGAGAGGTAAGTGACATGAAGAAGGTTCTGGAAGGGAGGGGAGTATTGAGAGCCTTGGGCTGTCGTTCTGGCTTAGTCTGCTGTGTGAGCTCAGAACCTCTCTCAGTAAAGCCAGAGACTGGCAGTCCATCTCTGTTTGTGTTTTATATTGTCACAGGAAGGAGGGAGGGGAGGGAGAAGGGGCGGGAGGAAGAAAGGGAGAGGGAGGGAGAGAGAGAAGAGAGAGGAGGAGAGAGAGTGAGCTCTTAAATCTCAGGCTTCCCATCTTTGGAAGCTTCCCACCTCAACCTCTCTCTGTGTAAGTCAACAGCCTTCCAGGAGCCCCAACAATCGCCTCCCGCTTTTGATCCACGTTGGCAGCACATCAACAGCTTCCCCTGCCCTGTTTTGGAAAGAAATGAGTACCAAGGTATTTGCTCTGCTTAAGGGCCAATCATTTCCATAGCAACCAGCTGAGGCTTAGGCTAAGTTACAACCTGCTCTGGCTTAGGGGTGACCAGAGAGGGAACTTAGCTAGTTGGGGGTTAGAAGGCACGTGGTGGGTGCCCTTCTTCTGAGCCTATGGTCCCCACCGCAGGAGGCTTGGGTGCCTGATCTAGGTGTGTTTAGGGGATCATGTGATCTCTTGGCTTTGGTTTCTTCCTCTGGTTTTTCTCTCATCTCGGGGCACCACCAGCGGTCTGGGTGTCCCTTGCCCCTGCCTTCCACTTGGCTCCGTGCCCACTTGCATATGCTGTCTCCTGTTCCACAATGCCACTTTTCCTATCTCATTCCCTTATGTAGGAGCTAATACACCTGAGCTTGCTCATAGGAAGTTGAATGCTAAGCAGTTTCCCGGGGCCATTTGTGTAAAAGCAGAGTCTTTTCCTTTTTTGGTTGCTTTCATATCTTCTTCATCCCCAATGTTCTGAGATTTCCCAACAAAGTGCCTCTGTATCAGGTGTCATCCCCAGAAATGCAGACTCCCTGGCATGCAGACGTTGTCCTAATTGCCTTGGTTGGTAATGGTCACTTTTCTGCCTCCTCCCTCCCCAGAGCCCTTGTTGGCTACGTGGTGGGTCTCCTGGACCATTTCTCAAATTTCCAATCACTTTTCTCCTGTCTGTCATTCCTACTCCTAGTAATTTCCTTACTGGACTTCCCCAGCCCTCTAATAGAATCTTTTTTTTTTTTTAATTCTAAGAGTTAAAAAAATTCTTCCTAGCATTTTGTTTGTTGGTGTATACATAAAGGGACTGCTTTTTTAAAGTGTATTTTTATTTTATATTCATTGGTGTTTTGCCTGCACGTATGTCTGTGTGAGGGTGTCAGAAGCCCTAGAACTCCAATTACAGACAGTTGGCAGCTGCCATGTAGGTGCTGGGAATCGAACCCTGCTCCTCTGGAAGAACAGCCAGTGCTCTCACCACTGAGAAATTTCTTCGGCCCACCTGCTCTTTTTTTCAGGGACGCACCTCTCGTTTCTCTGAGGATAATTTTCAACATTTGAAGTGTGCCACTGTGTCTCACATGTGTTTCATCTGAGCCCTACCCTCGGGCTTTTCTTTTTGTCTCTTTCTCCTGGATGCTCTCCGGTGCCTGGGCGCTCCACGTGTGGGGGCCTGGTGTGCACTGGATATGGCGGGCAGGGTAAGGGAAAGCATGCCAGGGCCGCTCTGGGTCTGTTCTTTCTTTTCGGGAAGCCTCCACCTCCGAACTCCACTGCAGCAGGCCTGGTAGGAGGCAGAGAAGCTTCGGGGACTTGAGTAGAGAGGCAGGAGGCACAGAGGGCTTTGCTTAAAGCATTCGTTTGCATTCTGGATTTAAAAGCCTCAGACCTGCGTCTCTTCTCCCCCTCTGCTGGAGGGTCCTCTGCTTCGCATACAGGCTTTTATCGCGTGCGCGCAGCTATTTTTAGCCTGACGAAGGCCCTTCCTGCCTTTGGTGCAGCCCGTGCTCTCAAGCCTGAGACATTCCAACCTGTTCCTGGGCTTGCTTCCCAGTGTCCACTCACGGTCCACCCTCCTCTAACCCCAAGTAGTCAGCCACCTGCTTCCTAGCATTCAAATCTCATTTGAGCTGAGAGCCCTGTCATTCTCGTGAGACATCGGGAAGGAGAGTGGAGAATGACTTTTTCAATAGTACGCAGCACTATAGAGTTTGCACAGTCGGGCCCTGCAGGGGTCTCCACAGGAGCCCTGGCCATCTAGGTGGGGAAGGGAGTTTTCTCTGCTTGGCCAGCCATGGGGACCCACCTCTAAAAGCAGCATTCACACAAGTGAGCCAGGTGGCCATGGAGGTGAGGTATGCCTTCCCCCCTCCCTCGTGGAGTTTAATGAGAAACGAAATGCCGCTGGCACTGGGCATCGGGGCTGCTGGAGACAGCCTGGGTCCTGTGCACCAGTGCGAAGACTGCTTTGATGTCATAACTGATGATGTGAAAATTAAAAGCTGAAGCACCAAAGGCTGGGAGGATGGCACAGATGAGGCTGGGGACTCTTTCCCTCTTCACTGTTCTTCTCTTAAGGCATTACTGCTCGTGTGCATGCCTGCCTGTGTGGGGGTGCATGTCCATTGCATGCATCTGTGTACAATCTGCATCCATGTGCATGTGCACATGTGTACATACTTACACAGGTCCTGTGTGCACATCTATACCTACGAGTGCCTGACCGTGTGGGAGTGTGTGTGTGTCCACCCACAGTACTGCTCTGAGCTTTGGTCTGGTGCAGTGAGAAGCACCGAGGCTGGAGATCCTCCTAGCTGGGCTGTGTTTCTCTCGGTTCAGGCTGCTAGGAATTGCACACAGGATTGGGGTGTTTCAAAAGTAGTAGGTGCTTAGTTCTCACTGAATTGTGGAGATTGGGGAGGTGTCTGGGGGCAGGGCTTGGTCTCTGGCTCAGTGACCGCAAGTGGAAGGGCACACACGACCCCTTTACCAGCCCCTTTACCAGGGCACTGACTTATACTCACGATGGAGTCGCTTTCTGATAGTCCCTATTTCCTTGTTCTGTCACCTTGGGAGCTGCCTTAGTTTCTTTACTTGCAACTGTGATTAAAAATACTCTTGACAAAAACAACTTAAGGAAGGAAGGATTTGTTTCAGCTCATGGTTCTAGGTACGATCCCTCACAGTGGGGGAGTTAAGGCAGCAGGGACCTGAAGCGACTGGTCCTCTTAGACCTGGAGTCAGGAAAAACAGTGACCGCACCTGCTCACATTCTGCTCACGGTTCCCACTTTATACAAAGCAGGATCCCCAGCCTAGGGAATGGCCTCACCCACAATTAAATGTGGCTTTCTGCACCTTCGGTTAAGGCAGTAATCAAGACAGTTAGTTCCCTACCGATATTCCCAGAGGCTAATGTGAATCTAGGTACTCCCTTCGGGGGTTTACCCCAAGGCGAGCTTTAGACTCTGACAGTGAAAAATACTGACCATCTCAGAGGTCATTAGGATTCCAACACAGGAATCTGGATCAGGATGAGTCATTCCCAGTCATTTTATTTTAGGGTACCCTCTTACGTGTGCTGATTCTGTTTCTCACTGGGAGAGTTCTTGGCACAATGCTCAGAAAATGCCCTGGGGAATACCAAGCCTTAGGCAAGCATTCATTTACTCACTCACTCCTTCACTCGAGGAGGAGTCATTGAGCACTTCCTGTTGGGGATCCCATCCTGAGGCACCCAGCATGCTCCATGCACAGAACCCAGCAGGGTGCTGGTCTGACAGAGGAGGATGGGGCCCTTAAGGTGTCAATGCTGGGAATGAAGAGTGTGGGGAGTGGGTGTTTGACCGGTAGGAGAGGATCTGCCCTTAGATTAAAGCCCTTCCCAGCGGAGGAACAGGAACCACAAAAACATGGGCTGAGATTGGCGTGACCAGAGAGGGTCTCAGGGGTGCTGGTCCAGTCCTGGATGACACAATGCTACAATCACTACCCCTCCTGCCGTGGGTGATGCTGGCAGCCTGGCCTGTGTGCATTCCTAATTCACTCTTGAATTCAAAAAAGCATTTATTAAGTATCACTTTGTGCTGGACCAGCTGCCACCCCCTCGCCCCTGGAGCCCAAAGCCCCTTGTAGCCCAGCAGCAATCCTTGGGTGCTCAGGTCAGCTCTGGAGACACGCCCACAGCATTCCACTGGAGCCTTATGCTGTTCATCCTCTTCCAGGAAAATGTCTGTGGATGGCTTTGATAATACCAAGTAAGCACCCCGCCACCCCCCCCCCCATGCACTGCCTTTGGATTTTTTATTTCATCTTTAAAGAATGGACACTAAGCGAGAACATCTCGATGAAATCACTGCAGTCAATAACTCCTGGAATTCATCCTCATACAAGTCAGAAGGGGAAATGATAGGCCAAGCTGCAGGTGGTGTGTACCTCCAGTGACCTCATGATGCTGGGCTTCAGGATGTGCTAAACGGGAAGGCGCCTCCTTCACTGCATGTAGAAGGGTTTAGCCTCCGTCTGGGACCCCTGGGTCCATATGTCCTGTTTCTCTCTTGGCTTGATGGGATTGGGTTTACAGTCCTGGGTCTTATACTGTGCTGAGCGTGCCATGTGGGGATGGAGGATGAAGGGCAGGGCTTTAGATCTGCTCTGCCAGGGGCAGGTTCTTGCCGCCACCATGGCAGGCTGTGAGCACTTGGCCAATTCTCCTGACCCTTTGTGGCCTGGTTTCCTTATAGGAATACAAGCAACAGACAATGTATGCCCATTCGGGTTGCTGGGATGAATAAATAAATTGATACTGGAGATGGTGAGGTGGCCCAGTGGGTAAAGATGCTTGCTGCCAAGCCGGATCAACCCGACTTTGATCCTCGGGATCCACATGGTGGAATCAGAGAGCTAACTCCTTCAGGTTGTCCTCTTAGCCATCTCATCGGAGAAAGGTGACAGCCGTGACGGTGGGATTATTACTGCAGTACAGCAAGTGTCCTAGCTAAGCAAAAGCCTCATCCTTTGCCCAGGTCCTGGTTGGGTCTGTCACCAGGAGCTGGGAACTGGGGAAGGGTACTACCGAGTGCTTGTCTCTGCTCCAACACCGAGGACTTCAATTCTCAAGGTAGTGTGAGTGGCTGGAAACATCTGGGAGGCTGTCATTCGATGGCTTGTGTGGCTCCCAGGCTGGCACTCCTTTTTGAGTGGCTCACCCAGTGTGGTGGTGGCGAGTCTGAAGAGAAAGATCCAGACGATGAGCACAGGTGTGAGGGTGGGGCGGGGGCTGCAGGGTTGGGGGAGAGGAGGAGGAAGCTTCTTTGCCTCTGTAACTGACCTATGGAAGCATCACCTCTTCTGCCCTCTAGTGGTAGAGGCAGTGGCAAACCTGCCCAGGTTTAAGGGGAGGAAGAACTTAAAGGCCCTGTGGGTAGGTTTGGAAATTTGAAGGAGACATGTATAGAAGAATGCCTGGGTTATAGCTGTTAATAAATGATAAATGTTATGAAAAGTAACACATAACACTTAAATGTTAAGTTTTATAATTAGTAAAATATAAATAAATAAAAATTAGTTTATTTTAGTTTGTGCTATTGTGAAAAGGAGTTAGTAAAGAAAGGCTCCAGGAAGATGATATATGAATAGGGTTTTGAAGGACAGATAAGGGTTTACTATGGTGCCTCTTAATACAGTTTTGGTAGAGGAAATGTCTTGGACAAAGTCCTAGAAGACTTGAAACACTGATGTGTTCAGGGGCACCATGAACCTTGGTGGATGCTGCTGCTGCATTCAAAACAGAGAGCAGAGCCCAGGGAAAGCTGGGGGATGTCTTGTCAGCTTGAAGGAGAGGTCTGGGTTTTGTTGTGATGGTAGCAGAGAGCTATGGAGGGTTTCAAAGAGGAGGAGTGATAGATAGCATTGCAATGGGGCGAAAGTGGAGTCTGGGGACCAGGGGAGAAGCCATAACACATGCAGTCACATGACTACCTACTTGGTGCCTGTCCCCACTCCAGGCATCCAGGAGGAGGCAGGACTGCCCATTGCTGCTTTGTTGTATTACGTTTATTTGTGTGTGTGTGTGTGTGTGTGTGTGTGTGTGTGTGTTTATATGCTTGTATAAAGGTGCATGCATGTGCACTAAAGTGAACATGTGGAGATCAGAGAACAACTTGGAGGAGTTGGATTATCTCCTTCCGCCATGTGGGTCCCAGGCATTGAATCCAGGTAGTAGGGTTTGGTTGCAAGTACCTTTATAGGTAAGCCATTTTACCAGGTTCAAGATCTGTCTGTTGTTCTTATCTTCCCCCAGTTTGGCTACCTAGAGAACCAGCCTGGTTTCCTGAAGTCCCTCAGCTTCAATCTGGAGACATCACAAGCTGATGGGGTTATAGAACCACAAAAGTCTACAGCAGGTCTGTAGCAGGTTTTTCTTTGTACCACTAGCTCCCAAATAATGACATGGAGACTTCTTATTAAGTATGAAAGCATGACCTTAGTTTAGGCTTGTTTCCAACTAGTTCCCAAAACTTAAATTAACCCATTTATATTATTCTGCCTTCTGCCTCACGGCTCATTACCTCTCCTTCATATTGTATGTTCAGTTTGCTCTGCATCTTGCTGACAAATTCTGCCTCTCTTCTTCCCAAAGTTCCTACCTCTGCTTGGAAAGCCCCACATCCTCTCCTCCTAGCTATTAGCCATTTGGCTCTTTATTAAACCAGTTAGAAGGTGCCTTAACAGAGATACATATTCACATTGTACAATAAGATTATCTCACATTTCTCCCTTTTTGTCTAAATAAAAAGGGAAAGGTTTAACTCTAACACAGTAAAGCTATATACAATGAGAACAATTATAAGGCAAAAATTACATTTACAATGCCCAGTAAATTAGTGTTTGGCAAATTCAGAGAAAGTATTCTATTACCTGTCCTACCTTGGTGAGTCCAAAATTTTATACCTAAACCACTTTCTATCATAACTTGTATTACCAGTCTAAAAATGTCCCTTTAGACCTTAAAACATTAGATAAACAACTGAAGGTTTTATGTCTCTCAACCTTTATAAACTCTCTTTTGTGAATTGTGTCTTGTTTTTTCTTTGTTTTTGAATTTTTAACAAAAAATGATAGAGTTATAACTATCTAGTTTTCAATCCCCAGTAGAGACCTGAGAAGGATAAAACAGTAGCTGAGTAAACAGGAAGTACAGAGCAAACAACTTCTAAAACTGAGAAATGACAGAACCAACTGACTCTATGGACAATCATCTAAGGTCCCTCTGCAATGTTGGAGCATCCTATAGACCTAGAATATCTGACAGACTTTTCTGTGAAGCAGGAATTTGAAGGACTTGTCTACCTTGTCTTGGTAAAGTTTGGCAGTCACCTTCTTTTGTGTCTTGCTTGCCCAATTTGGACAGTATGCTGTCAGCAGTCAAAGGAAGAGCAGTTTCTTGCCCAGTGGGTAGCTTTGCCACATTTAAAGCAAACTCCATATGTAGGTTCTTAGATGCTCACCATCTTCTCTGAAGTAGATTTGTGCTGCCAAGAACAGACATATCTCACTATCATGAAAAGCCTTATATTACTAAAACATCTTAAATGTCATATTCTATAGATCTCTGAAGTGTTTGAAGGCCACCTATCTATCTAAAATATATGATGTTAAATAAAGTTTATTTCTGTCTACATCTAAACTCTTACTCTAATTTTTATTGTTATCTTATTTATCATAAATAATTTGTAATAGAAGCTTTCAAAGACTAGAACTTTACGATTTTAAATGTGTTGCATAGGTACAATACTTTCAGTATGTTGTAAGAAAAATGACCTTAAATTTATATCAGTATACAAAAAAAATCCATACCAATGAAAATATATGAGACTACTAGTTGCTTTTTAATCTAAAAGTAGATTTATTAGGGAATAGAAGTGACCTCCTTCCGGACAGTCTTGGATCTCTAATCTCTTCAATCAGGGCTCTAGCCAGCCCTGTACTTTCTTACTGAGTGGCACTAGGTGGTCCCATCTTGGCATCTTATGGGGCCCGAGTCTATGATGTAAGTTGTGACAGTATGAACGAGGAACTTGGATCAGGATATAGACATCCTGCGGAGTACATTTTCAAGGTGGAGACATGTAGGCAGGGAACCTGGTTCTGTGACCTCAGAGAGAGCATTTTCTTCCCTGCCTTCTGGCTTCCTTATCTTTGTGAGGGGATACAGTGACATAGCATCCTGAGTGTGTGTATAGGGGGAGCACAGAGCCCAAACCCTCTGAGATCACCTTCTATTGTATTTGTTGAGAGCCCAGGAGCCTCCTCTTCTTATCACCCAATACCCCAGAGAAATGGTGCTGCAGAGGCATGGCTGTGTGCTACCCAGACAAGGCCATTTACTTTTTTTGACCACAAAGTGGACTACACCTCCCAATATCCCCTGCGTCGAGGCCACAAGACCTGGATCAAGTCCAGGGAAAATGATGTCTGCAAAGCAGATACTTCCAACTTCCTCTTTCTTCCTCTGCTAGTCAACTGCGGAGGCATTGGAATGATAGGTCTCCACCATAGTTTTGTCCCTTGGGGACACTTGACTATGTTTAGAGATATCCATTGTCGTCAGTTGAGGGAGTGCTACTGGTATATGGTGGGCAGAGGTCAGGCATTTGGCTAAACATGTCACTATGCTTGGTAGGACGCCTCCACAGACCATCATCTAGCCCATGCCACTAGAGCTGAGTCCCAGAAATTCATCTAGGGTGTCCAAGTCTCCTTTATGTCCAAACAGAAGAGCCCATGCTCTTGAAGAGCTGTGTGGAATGCATAGCCCATAGATTCTGCACACTGCTAACTGGCTTCTCAGACCATGCTGTCAGAGCCACTGAACTCCCTCAGCTGGTGCCCATTTCATCAAGGAAACCAAGACCATGTGCAGAATGTGTATGTTGACATAGTATGGGTTTGAACTGGTGTGTCTGGCTCTAAAACCTGTGCTGGCCTCAGTGTGGAACTCCTGGTTCCAAGGAAAAGCCAGATATCACTGTGCCCCCCATCTGTTTCCTGGGGGCTTCAGGTGGGCAGACAGTCACCCATCACTAGCCTGTAGCTTACTCCCCTGCAAAGCCAGGTTTGTGTGTGTGTGGAGGGGAGGGTAGTCCCGGTTGGTTATCTGTGAAACACGCTCCTTAAAAAAGCTAGATAGACCCCACTTTGAATGGACCCCTGTGGTGTCCTCTACAGGGATCTCCTACGTCTAGGTACCCCTTCCAAGCTAGCCCCCACTTGCCCCAGGCCTGAATTTAGAAGCAGGTGTCTGGAGGTGTCTGAGCTCCTAGTTAATTTCCTGGCTTGCCTTCCTGAAAGACGTTGGGCTGAGAGACTGCTGTTCGGGGAGATGGGGAGATAACACTGTCTGCCCTGGCTTCCTGCCTGACTTCAGGCTATCTCCCTCACCTCCATACACCCTCACTGTCCTGCCGTGCAAACAGAGCCTTGAAGATAGGCACTGGCCAGCCTTGCTGCAGGGAAACTACAGAACCAGAAGGAAACACCAGTGTTTTGGGCTCTGAGAATCACAGTGTGATTTCTGAACATGTGCAAGAGGTGTGTTTGCCTATGCTTACTACCCCAAGCGTGGTAGGAGTCTCCAACAGATCATTTAGTCCAATCCTCCATATCCACACAGGGTGGCATCCATCAAAAGGACCTTCACAGGGAGGCCCTACTTTCCTGAACTAACTCCCAAGGATGAACTGAATTCTGCTCCCATTCTCTGACAGGTGGGAAGTCCTTCCTTAGGTCTGCTCCAAGACAGTCTTTCTCTGAAATCTGAGACCTTTGTCTTAGGTTGTGGAAGTGGTTAATGTCTTTTTACTTCTTAGATATTAATCCACTAGGTACCTGAAAAGAGAAAATGTGCTCCCTTCTTACCAAACGTCCTGGGTTCTCTTGTTTTTGTAGCCCAACTCATGGTCTTGGGTAAGACTGACTGAAGGAGGGAGATAGACAGCAGGAAATTGGTACTGCTCCTTTCTGACCCTGGGGTGTTCCTCTGTCCCCCTAAAAACTCTAGGATTGCAGAGCAAATGAGGGTGCAGGAGGGCTGGCAGACAGGTATGATTTAACTTCCCTGGGTCTGAATTCAACTCAGAGAGCTGAGTTAAGTAGCTAGATGGAGATTAATGGTCTTGGAGGCCATTGGTCTTGGAGACTCTTCCCTCATGAGGGACCCCCACTTTCTGTTTCCCTGGTAACACTAGAAAGGAAAATGCAACTGCTTCTCCTTAGGCCCCTGGGACCAAAGAATGGACTCCACCTCTGACTCTAGATGGAAGCGTGATGTTCTCACCCCTTCCAGGGATGAGAACTTCATATACTGTTGCTCCTCCCGTAAGAGTGACTCCAGCTGGGCTCATCACTCACCCAGCTAGGAGCCCACCATCGGGAAGGCTGATTCGCCTGAAGACTCGCTAAGGAGATGGGAGGAATAATTATCCCCTTAATGAGATAATGTACTTATACCACCAGAAGCCCTGCCCCCAAGCAGCAGCTTATGGAGCATCCATGTGGCACTGATAAACCTGACCAATTTTCCAAGTTCTGACTCAAAAAGCATAACTTGTCTTTTTTTCTTCTTTCTACCACTTTTTTCTTTGGGATACTGACCAAGAGCCCAAGCATGCTTTCCTTGACACTCTGAATTTTCTTGCTTTTTCTCTAAACCCTTCCACGCCCCCCCCCTCCCACCATGCAGCTGCTTGCTGGACTTCCATTGCTGAACGTGGGGCTTTCTTGGATGTTGTGAGAACTCCTTCAGCCAATGGCCTTTAAGATACTGGCCCACTCTGGGCGTGGTCTCATGTACTATAAGTGTAGATGAAAAGTGTGCTGTGGCCCCTTTACCTGCTGGATTCAGTCAGGGGACTGCCGATCGCTACCCTTACTGTGAGTTTATCCCCAAATAAATAAACTTTTGTTATACTCCATTCTGGACTATTGTGGAACTCTTTGATACTACTACACTTGAACCCAAACTCAAAATGCATGGCTTTCTCTTTTCATCTTGTTTTTCTTCCTCCTTCCTGGTAGACGCCATGATCTGCAGTTTGCCTAATCTGTGGCTTTTCTTTCAAACTAAATTGTCTTAGAGTTTCCTTCTGAGTCCATCTTTTAAATTCTTTTATTGATGAGACTATGAACCCAAAAGGGAACCATGATTTCCCTAAGAAGACTTGCAAGGAACAGCCTGGAACAGGTAACTCTTCCTTTCCCATCTTCCATAGATGCCTTGATCTCATTCCACCCAGGCCGGCCTCTCTCTGGCTTCTGACCTAATTGGTTGGGTGGAGCAAATGCCAGGGGAAGGTAACAGACGTTGGCTCATTTTCCAAGTGGGGGAACAGGTTCCCCAAGGTGCATATTCTGCTCTAGGTCTCTTTCCAGAGGGGTTCATGATAGGATACTAAACCTCAGGTCCAGCACTGAGTTATTTAGCCACAAACTAAACCCCAAGCTTTACCCAGGGGCCTCAGACCTCTCTACTACCGTGCTGGGTGGGGGTGAGGCTGTCTCTTAACACAGAGAGGATGAGGATATAAAGAGATGGAGTTGGGGGAGAAGGTCCAGGCTACATCTTGGGTCTGGAGAGGACCATAGTTTATTTTTCTGAAGGCTGCTAGGTTCTTAGTCTGCCTGCAGCATCCAGATTGGCTACTGCCTCTGCTGCCCAGCATTACATAAATCCTCACAGGATCTGCAGACAAGAAGCAATTAGGAGAGAGGGAGGGAGGAGGAGAAAGGAGGGGAGAGCAAGGCAGAGAGGAGGCAGAGAGGTAGAGAGAAACAGCAGGGGGAAGAGAGGTGAACAGGAGCAAGCCTGGGACTCAGAGAAGAAGGGGAAATAAAGACAAGGGAAGTGGAGGGGGGACACACACACACACGCACATGCACACGCACAAGCTGAGTGAGAAATAGCCAGAAATGGAGTCAGAGCTAGCATGTGCAGCAACTCAGGGGTTCAGAGAAACAGCTTTCCATTTGCAAACCGTGGAAGGGGAAGAACGAAGTTAAGAATCTTGGAACTATGGGCTAGGGGGAGAGAAATAATCATCCATTTGCATCCTTTGCCTGTGCTTGAGCTTTGCAAAGGTCCCATAAAGGAGAGTGGATACTGCTTATTGTCACCTGCATTAAGAAGTTGGGGAATGAATAGTCTGTGAAGCAAGGTGGGGTCCCAAAACACCATGCAGAAAGGGCCCAGTGGGGTGTGCACCTGCACAATCTCACCAGCAACCTGGCCCTCTGGCCCTTCAGTAATGGCCCCAGTAGCCAAGAGCGTACATAGTAGGACAGCTCCGTGGCTTCTGTACCTCTCAGTCTGCCTGCCTTTTCTGGGCCATGGGCTCAGAGTAACCAAGTATCTCTGCAGGTTTTGCACATGCCTCTTTGGGGTGTATGTGTGGGGTTGAGGGGCCTTGTCTCACCTCTTCCCTTTTGTGCCTTAGTTGCTTCCTGTAGCCCTGAGAACAGGGAGCTCGCTGTCAAGCCTGCAGCCTGCAGGCCTGGCCCTGATTTCACAAATGACCTGCCTTGAAATGAAACCCAATGCCTTGGACCACAGCCAGGGACCTGGGGAAGCAGCAGCAACCTTCTTCTCTCCCTCCCTTTCCTATTCATTTTTCAAATGTTATTTATTTTTTAAACATTCCCTCGCTCTTATTCATTTTTCAAATGTTCACTATGAGCCAGGTAACCGTTCTAGGCAACGAGGACTACAGCAATGAACAAAACCGATAAAACTCTGCCTGAAGGAGTTTACATTTTGGAGGAGACAAAAATAAACCAGCAAAATAAATAAAATGTGCAGTATTAACGATGATAAGGGCTACGGTGAGAGTAAGATATGCAGGAGACATTAGGGTACAGTTTGGTGGTCATAGTTTGGGCCCCCCAGGGGGCCGGATGCCTAATACTCCAGGGTTTTCCATGTTTGTGGAATCCTGTTTCTTCTTCCCACCATCAACAAGAGACCATGGGAGGGTTGTCCCTAAATACTGGAGATTGCCATCCTGGCCTCCACACAGGGACACCACCTGAATATGACAAGCCTCTAGCTATGAGATCTGCTCTGACCTTTCCCTCCTCTGGAACTCTTCAGCGATTTCCAGCCCCTCAGGTAGGAGTTCTCCAACTCCCCACTGGTTTGGGGACCTCTGTGAAGTCCCCACCTAGTCATCTCCTTTGGTCCTGGTGGGACCCAGTCAAGAGTCTTCCTACCCTGGGCTTTGTGGAATCTGAGCAACACTGCTTGCCGATCCTCTTCCCAAGGCTAGCCCCTCCGGTCTCTCCCAGCCCTTGGGATTCTCTTTCAGTGCTGGACCAAAATAGGAAGGGAGTCAAGAAAGACACCTGTGGGAGCATGTGCAGGGCAACAGGGCAGGAGTGGGCCAGCATGACCACCCAGGGAAGACTGGCTCCCAGGACCACTGCACCCCTACACAGAGAGCAGTGGGTAGTGTTTGCCCTCTGTCTTCCACCTGAAGACAATGAAGTCTCCCTGATTCTCATCATTATCTTATCAGTTTCTTTCCCCCAACTTTCCCGAGAAAGGAGGGGGCAAAGTCAGGGAATAAACTCTGGGAAAACAGTAGGGTCCTTGTCCTCAGGAACATAGACTAGGCTGGTCTTGGGCAGGAACATGGAGTAGACAGCTCCATTTCCAGACTGGACCCTCTCTGAGCAAGTCACTAGCCCATCCTCCCAAATGGGTTGGGGGCCTCTTTGTCTTCAGCACATACACCGTTCCCAGTAGCCACAGACACAACTAGAAAGCCCAGGGGCTGTTCCGTGTGCCCTGTGTGGACTAGTGGAGGTGGCATGTGGCATGTGAGTGACTGAGAAGCAGCAGGGAGACTTTGCCTCCTCTCTGGGGACACACACATTCAAAACAAGCAGAACTTGACTTTATCTGTGACTAAAGCGAAATCAGACCTCAGGTCAAATACAACTTTTTTCTTCTTCACTCTCTTTTGATTTTTTTTCCTTAAAGCAGAGTTTCTCTGTGTAGCTCAGGCTGGCCTTGAACTCCCAATTCTCCTGCCATGCACTCCCCAGAGCTGGGATCACAGGAATGTGCCACTGCACTGGATTCTTTTATTCCTTTTTTTAAATTCTCCTGTGTTCAGGCCCCACAGAACTCTGAATTGGAGGTGCCTGCCTGCTCTCAGATAGTCTCAGAACATGATGAGGCGCCTTGGGGATCAGGGCAGGGTGACAGTGGTTGTAGATAATGAGGAAAGTCAATGTTGGCAAAAGACTTTTTTTTCTGGATCTGTTCTTGGGCAATGTGGTTTTGCCTTAGCTTTGTTAAGCTCTTTGGTTGCACACTGGGCTCTGTCCCTGCCTCTCTGCAGTGTCTGGGCACACAAAATCTTTCTATTAGGTGCTGACTTTCTGCAGTAAGTTAGAAGCGTGGTGTAGCAAAAGGAAAGCCATGCTTTCCTGAAGAGCTGTGTTATTTTGGGCCCTGGCTTCTCTTTGGGAGGTGGGGCGGGGACGAAGCTGAATTTTGAGTTTGATGAGAGGCTGGGAACCTTAGTGAACTGTGGCAAGTATGCATGTATGTGTACGTGCCTGCATGTGTGCATGCATGCGTGTGAGTGAGTGTGTGTGTGTGTGTGTGTGTGTGTGTGTGTGTGTGTGTGAGGTGCCCAGAGAGGCAGCTCTGAAGTTAGTGGGTGATGAGATGAGACCCGGGAATGTCTGATTCCTTCATGGGGAAGCCCTAGCTGGCCTCTCCTTGCCTGGTTCGTTTCTCCACATTGGCATCCTCAGTGTGCCCTTGACTCCAATCCATTTTCTGCATCCTGGAGAATTCTTTCCGGTGCAGCCATGGTCTCTGTGATTTCGGCTCCTTTGGGCAGAGACCCTTTGCTTAATAGGTGTGGGACTGCTGGTCCTGGCCTTTCTTCCTGCTCCCTGGCCAGAGATAAGCATGAGGACAGATGAAAATGTCAGATTCGGGGAGGTTTGCTTTCAGCTTAGACCCTGCTTTCAGCTACATGATGGTGGGGGGCTGGGCTCTCTCAGGGAAGCAGGCTTGGAGTGGGCTGTCTACCAGCTACGTCAGTGACCTCAAATGATGGCTCACAGCTCCTGCACCGGAGCCACCTGGCTGTGCATCACATACTCAGAAGATAAATGTCTTCTACAGACCTCCAGACCCTGAGCTCTTGG
Organism: Arvicola amphibius; assembly: GCF_903992535.2. Classification (NCBI taxonomy): domain Eukaryota; kingdom Metazoa; phylum Chordata; class Mammalia; order Rodentia; family Cricetidae; genus Arvicola; species Arvicola amphibius. Next base: position 38,721,137 of record NC_052050.1, read on the forward strand.
GCACGTGCCCAGAGATCTGTATTTTCATAAATCCCACCAGATGTTCGTTCTGGTTCATGGGAACTTGACCTTGACCCCTGAAAGATCTCTGTTACTTGGAGGCTCCCTACCTGACTTCTGAATGCTTCTTGTGTACAGTTATGTAGTAGGTGCCATATGAGATTCTGGTTTAGAGAGGAAGTTCAACAATCGCCACTGTCCTTGGAGACCCTGTGGGGAGGCAGACTGAGGTGTTGAGTAAAGGACAAACTCCTGCTGTCCAGGCTGCTGCATTCAGTGGGGCGGAGCGGGGGAGGTACTCATCAGTGGGGAGTGGAGGTGGAGCTGATGCTGTGTTTCCCTGGGAGATGCGGAAGAGATTAAACCACAGGTGGAAAGTAACCTGGTTTGAAGATATTTATGAAGGTTTCTTTCAAGTCAGAGATGCTAGGATGCCACAGAATCAGGTAGCTTTACCTGCCTGGGGGCTTAAAACAGTGTATGCACACACTCATACCTGTATGCACTCATACCCATCCAAAGACACTTGTGTGCTAGCCTTCAGACGTGTGTACATGCATTCATGACTATGTGATTTTTTTGTTTTATTGTGTGCATTTTCTTAAGACGGTCTCACATAGCCTAGATTGGTCTCAAACTAACTCTGTAGCCAAGGGTGAGCTTGAACTTCTAATTTTCTTGCCTGCACATCCTGAGTGTTAAGAGTAGAGGCACACATTACCAAGTCTTTCATATACAGTGCTGGGGATCGAACCCAGGGTTTCATGCATGTTAGGTAAGCACTCTGACAACTCAGTTACATTTGCAGCTCAGAATACATGTTTGCCTGTGAGCCAGTGAGCGTGTTTTCACATGCAGATACATGCGTGTTTCCCACACTATACACATCTGTCTCAGCCTCCTTTTCTTGGCTGTTGAATTTCCTCCCCAGAGCCAGGGTCTCCCTTTGCACTTTCTAGAATGGTCTCTGGAGTGAAAGCCTTGTTTAATCTCCATTAGCTCTCTTATTTCCTGCACCAAATTAAAAGTGTGACAAAAAGTTAATTATTCTAATTCAATTTGGTCCTAATGTGGTATACGTGGGGATGGGGAGGCCTAGGCAGAGGTGAGCTAGGAGTGGGCAGGGGACGAGGCATTAGTTTTAATACATCTTAATGGCTCCTACAGGGAAATGCTGGAAGCTTTTTTCTCTGTGATTTCCCTGCTGCTCCCCCAGGTTCAGCCTCTAGATTTTTTTCTAGGAATTCCAGGGTGCTTTTGGGAACTTGGTTCTGGGAAATATTTGAGAAGATAACAGGTCTGATAGAGGTAAAGGGGTGTGTGTGTGTGTGTGTGTGTGTGTGTGTGTGTGCGCGCACGCACGTGTGCGGCATTGCTTGTGCTTGCTGATGGAACACAGCCCAGACTCCAGTCCAGAAGCATACAGCTAGAAGAGACAGAGCCTCCCTCCTGAGAACATGCTGCTGAACTCCCCGCTGAGTGCTTATCCTTAGACAAGCTAAGAGATTACTGCCTCTGCAAGGGTTGGAGAGCTGCCAGCTCATTGTGCCTACTTCTCCAATTGCTTTTCAGATCACCCCTGACCCCACCCGCTTCTCTTCACTTGAACCTCTGCACATTCCCCCTTCCTCTACTGCTCAGGAATGTGGACTTCAGAGCTCCATCCAATCTAGCTCTCCAGGCTGGGGTGTAGCTCAGTGGTAGAGTGTTTTGCCTAGCATGTATAAGGCTGCGGATTCAATCTCTGCTCCTACAAAGAAAAAAAGAAGCCTAGGGTGTCAAACCAGATTTCTCAATAATCACACCCTCCTCATGGTGTGTCTGGTCCTTACATTTGAGCAGGAGCCCTGGTAGATCCACATCCCTGTGACCCTCCACCTCCACCTCAGGGCTCAAGCTCTCTAGGAGGTGACAAGTGGAGAAAAAAAGATAGGGGGTGACCTGGGAGGCCTTCCCAGTCCTATCTGGACTACATGTTCCTCATTCTTGCTCATGCCCCCTTGACTAGCACTCAGTTCCATGGTTGCCTAAACTGCAAGGTAAGTTGAGAAACACCAGTTGGGGGCGAGGCCAAGAGGAGCAGGTGGTTCTCTCTCAGCCCACCGTTGGGGCATCTTTCTCTAAAATGCCAATGTCTCTTTTAAAGGTGATGCACACACGTTATTTTTAAAAAACACTCCGCTAGGTACTAATAAGAATTCACCAGTTTTGAACACTGAGTGCAATCTAAGTGGTGCTGTGCTGAAAGGGGTTCCTGGTAGCTCCGACCTGAGAGCATTTGCTCTCATCCAGATGCTGCGCTCCCTTGGACCAGTAACTCTTCCCATCCCCGCATCTTCCTGTCAGCCCCGTGGGGGCACTAAAGATACACCTGCAGCACCCCTCTTCACCACTCAAGCATCCTCTGATAGTGGAGGTTCAGACTCTTGAGTTTCCTTTCAGATTGGCAAATGGAGGCTAGGACAGGAGAAAAAAGAGACTCTTAGCACAGTGCAGACCCAGGTGACCAGAATCTTCTAGATGCCTTTCCGCTGCTCTTTCCTATGCACCCCTCCACCAGCTATCCTGTAAGAGCATAGGAAGGCATTTAACAAACTTGGTCACATCTGTCACAGAAGGAGAAGGTGTCTTGAAGCTTGCTGCTCCTCCCTGTGCAACATTCTAGAAGGTTTGTATCCGAAGATGCTTCCCTTTTTTTCTCTAGAGGAGGATGCTAGACAGCTGAGGGAACGGAGGAGAGAGAGAGAGAAAGGAGAGAGAGAGAGAGAGAGAGAGAGAGAGAGAGAGAGAGAGAGAGAGAGAGAGAGAGAGAGAGTGTGTGGTGTATAGTGTGATGCATAGTATGTACATAGTACACATGATAACTATGCAAATTGTGTGTGTGCTATGTGTGTGCATGTATATGTGCATGTGTGAGTGTATAGTGTTTATGTGTGCCTTGGCAATGATGGCTTGGGTGACAGCAGACTTCCAACTGGGTTTGCCCCATGACCCCAGGCATCTGTCTTGTTGACTTTCACCTTGACTGCAAGGCCTGCAGGTTCTGTTCAGCCTCCCTTGATCCCACATTGGGATTTGGAGACTTGAGTCAGAGCTCTTTATATGACCTGCCAATCATTTATTTTTCTGTCATGATTAGAGAAATCCCATAAAACAACTTCGGTGTTTTGTTTCCCCCTCAGCTGCCTCCCCTGGCTCACTTCAGTATGAGGCATGCGAGGATCAAGTGTGCCATTCTGCTCTTTAGAGAGGAAAGGACAAGGTTGCCTGCTCACTTCCAGGCACTGAGCACAATTTTCTGGGACCTGTGGACAAACAGGGCTGTGCAGAGGGCTAAGGCACAGCCCACACAGCTCTCCTAAGTGGCCCCCATGTAAGGAAAATATCTGAGACTGATTCAGAGTCAGAGCCTACCTCCAGCTCCTGTGGGACCTCCTTGTCTGAATCTCTGTTTATGCTCTGAGGCTCTGAGAGAGGTGGACCATAGTTTTTCCAGCACAGTTTAGATCAAGAGATAAGGAGCTGGGTGTGCTAGGTAGTGGAGGCATAGAAGACTCTGGAACTTGGGGATCTACTGAGACATCTCTTGATGCTTTCATACTTCACGACAATAGTGGATGGGCAATAGCGACAGCTATGGGTTTTTGAAATCAGGGCCACCACTGGCTAACACCCCTCAGAAATATTTATCTGGGTTACCTTAGTGAGCAAGCTAGCCAGCCAGGCTAAAGTATTGGCAGAGCATGAAGGTAAGGGTAAGTGGTGCAGGACAGACACAGATGTCAATAGTGGTCTCAGGACCTGCAGTCACGGCTGACACTTTTGTATTGATATAGAGGCTTGCTCTGTAGTCTAGGTTGACCTCAACTCTCCATCCTCCTGCTGTGGAACAATCTTTGTGCACTGTAGATGTGCATTACTCTCATTGGTTAATACAGAGCTGACTGGCCTATAGGTGATTAGGAGAGATTGGGTGGGAGAGCCAGACTAGGAGGATTCTGAGAAGTAGAAGGGTAGAGTCAGTAGAGTTGCCAGGAGATGCAGAGGGAGCAAGACATGTTGGAGGGCACATAAAGCCATGAGCCACACAGCAGCACATAGATTAATAGAAATGGGCTGTTTCAAGTTGTAAGAGCTAGTTAGTGATAAGCTTGAGCTATTGGCTAAGCATTTATAATTAATATTAAGTATCCGTGTTGGTTATTTGGGATGGGCAGAAAAGAAAAGTCTACCTCCATCCTTCAGCTCCAGCCTCCAGTTTGGTGTGCTACCACACCTGATGGTACTATTGTTCTTATCAACTCACTTTCCTATCTTAAAAACCCAGGGACAAAATGACCACATGTGAGTGTGCATATGACAAGAGACAGTGATCTACAGTAGACGTTACCTCCCCATGCCAGGCAGGTTGCCTCAGTGATCTGAGTTTGCAAGCTCTTGGGGACTGTCTGGGAGAGTTGCCAGCATCTTACCTCTAGCGTTCTTTGGTCCCTCTGTGTCTCTGACTCAGGGATATCTCTGCTCCAAACACCTCTGGGTGTGATCCTCTAATGGTGGGGCCAGGAGCCCAAGGCAAAAGCTCTTGCCTCCTTCCTTCTTCCAGTAAGATCACTGGGCAGTGGTTCCTGTGACTGGCTGTTTTGAGGTTCCCGAGATTTCTACAGGTCTTTTTACAACTCCATCCTTTGTGTGTGTTCCCTCCTTCCATCTCCCCAGATCCCTCTGTCTCCTTTTCCTTTGGTCTCTTAGAATCAATCATCTTGGTATCCAAAATCAATGACCTTCCCTCAATGCCTTGTTTCTGTCTGTTTTGAGAACCCGAGCTAAGATCCTGGCTTTTCTCCTTTGAGTCTATATGATTTCTCAAATACCATTGTCCCCAAATTCTTCCTTAAACCTGTGGACCTAGATGAAGATCCCTCTTATTATGTATATACTTCCAGCACCTGAGGAACAACATGTTGTGCTCAGTAAATATTTATTAAACAAATGTCTGCCTCTATGGAATGTCCCCAGGGAGAGAGGAGCCACCAAGGGTGACTGAGTCTCTCTACCATCCTGCTGGATGCTGCAATCTTGCTGACACTGGAGTCAGCTCCCTGTGTGGAAATTTAAGACCATTATCCAGTCACATCAGATGTTAATACACCTCAGCAGGGGTCTGGGGACCCAGGTTGATTTAAGGCAGCACACCCTGCCCCGCTCCTTCCCTGGCTTTGCCGCTCCTGTCCCTCCCCAACCAGTCATGTTAAGTGAGTAAGTAATGAGAATGGCTAGAAATGGAATTTTATGAAAAAGTAAGCTGCAGCTTAGAGATCAGGCAGGAAGAAGGGAGAGGGACTTGGTGAGAAGGAAAAGACGGTTTCTAGGGCTGTCAGAGGGAATGAAGGAACATGGGAGGGGCAAGGAGAGTCAGAAAGGAAGCCATTCTGTTAGAGAGGTGAGATTTTTGTCCCCCTTCCTCTTTTCTGTCTCCCCCATCCCTTTCTCATCTATGGGTATTTTGTCTTTGTATTTAGGAGGTGGAGAAAGAGAAGACGCCATGGCAGAGAGGCAGCAGGGGGCGGGGGAGGGAGAGGAAAGATGTTCAAAGCATGGACTAAATTACTCTGCCTGCGGTTCCAAGAGCATAGAGCCTGGAATGAGCAAGGAGGGAAGGAATGAGGAAGGCACGGGGCAGGTGAGGACTGGTGACCTAGCCTGGGTACCACCCACTCCATCACTTTGGCTTCTCCAATGGCCACTCAAGTCATCCTGGGTCAATCAGGATGGGTGAGCCATTCTGTTGGACAGATCATGGTTAAGGTAGAGAGTAAGTCAGGCTGGGTACCAGTTACAGGGAAAACGTATTTGCCACACATCCTGTGATGTGTTCATGCATGAAGACTGATCTTCTTTATCTGGGGAGACACTTAGCCAGTCAAGTGCTGACCACAGGAACATGAGGGCCTGAGTTTGATTCCCTGAGTCCATGGGAAAGAGCTAGGCGTGATGGTACTCTCTTGTAATCCCAGAACTGGAGCGATGGAAACAGACAGGTTCCTGTCTCCCAGTGTAGCATACTTGGTGAGTCCCAGGACACAGAGAGATGAATAATGCCTGATGAACGATATAAAAGGCTTCCATACACAATGTACAAAGTGCACACACTGCACACATAAACAGACAGACACAGACATGTACAAAGTGCACACACACACACACACACACACACACACACACGATCTTTCTGCATACCAACAGCCCCATTTTCATGATGAGTCAAAAAAGACCTGGAAAGGTGGGCTGAAGCTTGGGTGATAATACTACAGGTTTGGATGCACATAATAGCTGTCCTGAAGCCCGTGCCTATCACCATGGAGGGTCTGAGGGGTGTAACTGTGGGCAGGTCACACCCTTGGCACGAATTCATTGCTTACAGCTAGCTGACCTTCTTCACAAGCTTCCTGTGTCTCCCTACAGTCCGCCGCCTTTATGTCTTCTTACAGTGCCCTGTGCCCCTTCACTGACACCTCACCCCACCCCACCTCCATTTGCAAACAGCTAAGTGGAACTCAGCTGGAGTTTGATGTTTGGTGGTGATGAGGTTCCCAGCAGGGGAAGGGTTTGATGTGTGAAGACAGAGACCAAAGCAGCAACATTAAATCTTTCTGCTCAGAGCGGCGAGAAGGCCCTGGCAGGCACTCTGAGAGGGCAGCGGTGGAGAGAGCCACAACCAACAGAAGCCCCAGGGGGTTAAATGCCAGCCAAAGAGAGGCCCACACAGGACTGATGGGATAATGGAAGGGGGTGTGTGCCTGGCTATTACTAGGCAGACTGGATAATAGGAGCACAGGGCAGAACTTGTGGTGCCTAGCTGCCTGGGAGGCTGGGTTCTGGTTGTGGCTTTTCCACAGTTTTTTAAAATCAACTAATTAATTTGTTCGTGTGTATGTCTGTATATGCCACAAGTGTATACCCATGTGCTTAGGACCAGGAGACAGCCTTGACTGTTCAAGTGCTAATCATCTCTCTCTTTTTGAGACAAGGTCTCTCACTGATCTGGGATTTACCAAGTAGGCTAGACTGGCTGGCCAGAGAGTCTCAGAGCTCAGCCTGTTTCCTCCTCCCCAGGGCTGGGGTTACAAGTGTTCACTGCCATGCTCAGCTTTTGAAAACGTGGGTTCTGGGATCTAACTCAGGTTCTCACATTTGTAAAGCAAGCTGTTTTGTTTTTGTTTTTTTTAAATGTGTGGCAGCATGGGGTGGGGTTTACATTGTTTTCCATTCCACATAAACTAGGCTTTAATTAGCAGCTTCTCCAGGAAAAGGGCTGTGTTTTAGCATTTACATTCAGAATGGTCTTGGAGATTTTTTTTTTTTTTGGCCCCACCAGCTGAATAGGACCAGTCTGAATCCTGCCTCCCAGGGTTCCTATTCTAAAATGGAAAGACATGACTGGTAAGATCAGGTAAATATCTACGTCATTATGATGGCAGTCCATGCCATGAAGAACTGCATTACATGGAGATCTGAAGCTGACCTATGAAGCAGGAACCAGTAGGAGAAATGGGTGGAGAAACTTCCAGAAGATGGAGGGTCAAGCTTGGTAAGTATGATAAAGGCATGAAAGACAGACATGGCTAAAGGCAAAGGCTGGGTGATGCCTGGTGCGGAAAATGCCCTGGTTGGGCTGGAGCCGCCAGGATCCAGCGTCATCGAGCTGTCCAAGGTCCTGATCAGGAGAGCGCGCTAAAGCACAGAGAGATCTTGGTTCCACCAGGTGACCAAGAGAGAAGCTTAGGATGATTGTGGCTTCAGGGTAGAGTGGACAACAGCTCTCTCTCTGTAAACACCCCAGTCATTCTTCCTCTGACCCCTGTGCATTGCAATACATCAGTTTTTCTGACCCTTGTATATTTTTTTTTCCTGAACATTTCATCTCATCTCTCTTTTCCAGTGTCTGAGGGAGCTAGGGACAGAAAAGATATTGCCTGCCACAGAGGCAGGAAATAACGAATTTTACTCCAAATAAAGGCAAGGAACTCAGTACTCTCTAGCAAGTTACTCCCCTCTTCCTCTGTCCACTCTCATTCATGGGAAGAATCTGAGATCAAGATCCTGAGATCATGCCACAAGGAAGGCAGCAGAAGGGAGAGAAGTGGAAGAACAAAGGGAGGGGTAAGCCACAAAGACTGTCCATACCCTGTGTAAAAGATGGTGGTGATGTGGCACCAGACAGTTGCTGAACACAGGTGAGGGGACCCATGACACAATCTCCTATCTTATTCCAGGGGTTACACAAGGCCTTTTTCATCCACTTTGAGCGTGCTTCCCAGCACACCCTCCACCCTTCCTTCTTCTCCACTCCCTTTAGCTTCTGTTGTTCCAGAGTCTAGCTTCTGTGTTCACATTGTCAGTGAGAAAAGTTGTGCAATATTTGCTGGAGATAATTATACTAACTGAATTACATCTTCTATCTAAAAACTCTGGGAGGGAGGATAGAGCGATGGTCCCATAGTTAAGAGCATCAGCTTTTCTTGTAGAGTACCTGGGTTTGGTCCCCAGCACGCACACGGCAGCTCACAACCATCTGGATTTCTAGGTTCAGGGGACCCAATGCCCTCTTCTGTGGGCACTGCACACACATAGTGTGTAGATATACCTGCAGGCAAAATATTAAAACACACAAGATGAAAATAAAAAATATTACAGTTTCAAATTGTGTTCATTTATTGTGTGTGTGTGTGTGTGTGTGTGTGTGTGTGTGTGTATGTGTATAGGGGGTGTTTGTGTTCCTCAACAAGCATGTGGAGATCAGAACCCAACCAACAGGAGCTAGTTTTCTCTCTCCTCCAAGGCTCCTTGAAATCCACTCAGGTCATCAGACTTGGTGGCTTGTATCCTCACCTAATCATTTTTAAAGAGGTGTAGGGACTTTGTATTTTTAGGTGAATATTATTAAATAATTGAATAGTAAATGTCTCTTCTCTCTGGAGCAATGCCAAACATACCCTTGGGATCAGTTATAGCCTCTTAAGTCTGCCCCCCATCAATTTGATAGATGGATAATGGGATCTAAGGGGGGCAAATTTTGCCCAACATGGGGTCCATTATATGGACTAAAAGCTACATTTTCTAACTTGGGATGTATGCCAATTAATTTTCTTTGACAAATTTTGGGGGCAGGGATTTAGAATCACCATAGGAATATACCTGGGGTGTGTCTTTGGTTGCATTTCCAGAGAGATTTAACTGAGGGAACAAAGACACCCCCCATGCACATGGGTGGCACTATTCCACAGGCTGGGGTCTTTGAACAAAAAGGAAAAAGGAACTGAATGGTAGAATTCACCTCTCTCTGCTTCCCGATTACGGGTACAATGTAACCAGCCTCCTCAGGCTCCCTCCGCTCTGACTAGAGCTCTTCTTCCAACCCTGCCTTCCCTGTCATGATGTATTTTGCTCTAAAGATAACCCCCTCCTTTCTCAAGTTGCTTCTTGTCAGGTATTTGGTCACAACATCAAGAAAAAGAACGAACTAATACGGAGAGTCTACCATGTCCTCTGCCCAGTGGACATGAAGGTAAAAGCCACAGTCTCCTGGAGTGATGCATAGGCTGGGGTAGGGAGGGAACAGTCCCATGCCTCTAGCACATAGTATGGTGGTCATTAGAGCTTGTATGAGGAACTCCCAAAGAAGCACATAAGAGGAACCTTCTAAATTTTGAAAAAAAAAAAAAAAAACCCACCACTAGAATGGAATCCTCTAAAGAGCCTGACCACAGCTTCCTGTGACCTTAGCAGGCAGGAGGCTGTCCAGTGCTCTGAACTCCATCCTTGGGGTCTCAGTGCAGGTGAGAGTCCTGGGGCTGGAGGCCATCACCCTCTACTGGGTCTGGGAGACAGGTGGTACAGGTGGCCTGAGCTGTAGCTGGCAGAAGGCTGCTTGGCAATTTACAGCAGCTCTCTGGTGTCTAATTGCACTATCAGTGCTCCGTGTTGCAGGTCCGGGGAGAGGATGGATGAGGTGTTGTTACGGTCCTAATGGCCGCAGTAAAGTGCGGTGTTCTTAGTGGTAAATAGCCAAGCCCACCGTACTCAGGACCATCCTTCAGCTCCACATAGGGGCTGGTAGCTATAAAGCCAGCTGGCTTGAGATGGGGCTCCCAGTAAACTCTCTGGTATTTTTTTTCTGTGTCAGATACCCAGGCCCACAGAGGAGTCTATGTGGAGAAGTTCACGAGGTGGCCCTTTTTTCCTACTCTCTCCCTGGGCACCTAATAGCATTAGCAGCTCCCACATAGAAGGATATGCTCCACCTAAAGAGGGGACTCTCATGGGACAAGTTTTCATGCCTGTTGCCTGACTCAGAACCCCTCCAAGAGAAGGCTCTATCTCCATCTCGGAGCAGGCAGGACTCATTGATCTCACTGTATCAGCATTTTATTAGTAGGTCAACAGAAGCTGCTCAGTGGGAGTGGAAGGAGGAGATGTCTTAGTTCCTAAGTAGCATTATGGGCAGAGGGTACAACCTGGGCAAGGGACTGGAGCGGGGCCAAGAGGGTGAACAGTTCACCATATGTTGTAAGAGGAGGAGGAGGTGTGCAGGATTTAGGCATTTGGGTTCTCATCCTGCTCCAAAGCATGAGGATCTCTGTTGAGATGGATGGGAGAGGCCTAGAGTCCATCTAGCACTTCTTAGATGCCTTTGTCTTTTCCCTTTCATGACATTGCTCCTAGGGAACTGGGATGTGGTGCAGGAGAATTGTCTATATTCAGTCAATCATGTGTTAAATAAATGCTGATTGGCCAGACAGGAAGTATAGGTGGGAAAACCAGACAGGAAGTAGAGGTGGGGCAATGAGAACAGGAGTATTCTGGGAAGAAGGAAGCTCTTTTGGCAGTCCTGTGCAGAACACGGAAGAAGCAAGATGTGACCTGCCCTGCTGAGAAAGGTACTGAGCCATGTGGCTAACATAGATAAGAATAATGGGTTAATATAAGTGATAAGAGCTAATAAGAAGCCTGAGCTAATGAGCCAATCAGATTATCATTAATATAGACCGACCTCTGTGTAATTTCTTTGGGGGCTTACCAGCTGTGGGAACTGGGCAGGACAGTAACCCCCAACAAGCAGGACCTCATGTTACAGGGAAGGGTGAGTTAGGGTCTCCAGGTCAAGGACCAGCTAGTTACTGTATATCAGGGCGGTGTCATCTTGTTGCTTGCTGGAAAAGAAAGGGGTGAAGATAACTGTGTCTTGTTGGATGTGGTCAGGCCTTCTAGGAGCAATAGGCAACTTGGAACAAGGACCAATTTAGAATACTGCCACCATTTTCCACTCAGCCTCTCGCGGTCACCTCTTGTTGGCCTCTCTAGCTGCTTCCATGTTCCTCAGCCCTGGCAGGCATTTCCTTTCTGTTGCACGCATGGGCATCTGAGCCTTGGTCTAAGGCCAGAGACTGGCCAGTCAAGTACAGGAGGGCCACTTGCTCTGGAACAGGCAGCCGCCTCCTCTATCACTTCATTAACTTGATGTCCAAACGCATTTAGTCTGCACCATCCTCCTTCGTGGTCTCAATCTGCAGTTTCCCCTAATTAATGATTGCAAATTGCTAAGTAACGAACCACTTGATGGTGCTGCTAATAATGATGGTTGAGAGTGGATGAAGACTGGGGTGTGGGAGGGAAAGGCCATTAGTCTGGCGTTGAGGGACTCTGTGTTGGGGACAGGCCCAAAGGCCTCTAAGGAAGGTAGGGTGATGGTAATGGAACTGCAGCTCTCGTCTGGTCCTCACCAACATAGATGGCAGGAAGACCTGAAGCTGAGTGACTCCCAAAGCTCTGGGATCCTGAGTAACACGGTTGGGAACTAAGGGAGGTTAGGTCAAAGTTTTTCCTAGAGCTTGCATGGGGTTTAGCCTGTTAAAGTAGAGAAGACATCCACCAGACACCAATCTTGGGTGGCAGGGGGTGTAGGGCAGGGGAATAGCTGCCTGGACCAGGAGCAGAAATTGGGAGTAGATTCCAGGTGCTCAGGGTTGGCCCAGGCTATCAGGAAACACCCATACAGCAGCTGGGCTCCAAAGCAGATGGCAGCCATGCTTAATGGCAGCCTGACTGGTGGGTGGGTGGGGGAAGGGCTTGCCGTCTGTCTGAAGGATGCATGGATAGCTCACAGAGAGACTGGAACTCAGGATGAGAAGCACTTGCTCATACCAGGCTCATACTGCCTGAGAGGACTCCCTAAGTTCTTCTGAGCCAGGACCAAAGGTAGCTTTTAGAAAGCCACCTGCAGCTCCATGAAAAGCAACAACACCTCTCTCTCTCTCTCTCTCTCTCTCTCTCTCCCCTCTCTGTGCGTGTGTGTGTGTGTGTGTGTGTGTGTGTGTGTGTGTGTATGTTTTAACGTATCTGCTGTCTTTGGTCTGCTCAGCTCATAGTTTCCCATTCCGTCTAGTCTTCAGGAGACTCTAGACATCTGTGCTGGTTTGAATAAGTATGGCCCCCATAGACCAATGCATTTGAATGTTTGACCCATAGGGAGTGGCACTATTAGGAGGTGTGGCTTTGTTGGAGTAGGTGTGGCTTTGTTGAAGGAAGTATCACTGTGGGGGGAGGCTTTGAGTTTTCATATGCATAAGCTACCCTCAGTGTGGCACACAGTCTCCTGCTGCCTGTAAATCAAGATGTAGAACTCTCAGCTCTTCTCCAGTATCATGTCTGCCTGCACAATGCCATGTCCTGCCATGATGATAAAGGACTAAACCTCTGAAACTGTAAGCCAGCCCCATTGAATTGTTTTCCTTTTTGAGTTGCAATGGTCATGGTGTCTCTTTACAGCAACAGAAACCCTAAGACAGCATCTGTAAGAACCTCCTATGTGTGAGCAAGGCAGTTCTTCAAATATCTTTCTTAAGAGGTGGTTGGGGAGAAGGGGACACTGACCTCCAGCCAAATCTCCTGGAATCCTGGGGTTTGGTGGAGAGTTGGGAGGGACTAGCACTTCTCTTGGTGGACTTCGAAGCAGTATCATTCTGCAGTTATTAATCCTTCCCCACAACTGTTGGATAAGTTTTATAAAAATCCCTAAAGATTTGACACTAAACAACTTTTGGGGTGTGTGTGTGTGTGTGTGTGTGTGTAACTAAATTCAACAATAAGCTGTTTTCTGGTTCCCTTCATTCAACCAGCCTTTGTGAACACACAGCCATATTGCCTGGCTATAACCAACACTGGAATCCGGTTTGTACTGTACATTTACCAACTATGGTGTTTCATGCAAACATTTCTATTGTGCCTGTGTCCAGAGACATCACTTTTGATAATGACAGCAGATTAAAATGACGACCACTCTCTTCCCCCATAGTTGGGTGTTCGGGTGGTGGTCACATGTCCATTCTCCCAAATAGTGTTGGCATCACCATCTTTGTCAAATGATTTTTTTCCCTCCTGTGTCTCTCTTTGGATTATTTCCTGGGGGTTTATTCCCAAAAGGAGAATTACTAGGTCAAAAGACATAGCAGTTGTGCAGCTCACATCCCACGTTGCCAGATGGCTTTCCGAAGACTGTGCTGTTCCACTTTAGCTGGATACATGGGGATAAGTCGGAATGGCTGGGCCAGTGCTTTCCTTTTGGGGATTAGCATTCGCCACCAGTTTTCTGTGTGACCTTGGGCAAGTCAGACTCCTCCCCCCTCCCCCGCCCGGATCTGGCTTTTCTTGTTTATAAAGTGAGGGAGATGGGTGAGGTGATCTTAGGTCTCACCTGTGATGGGGCTTTATGAGATACCTCAGTATGGGGGATGGGTAGACTCAGGGGTCTCCAGACATGTTGAGATTTGAGTCCCTTCCCTCACTAGGGAAGACGATACCCAGCTAGTCATGCAGGTTTATGAACATGTGCATGCGTGTGCGTGAGAGAGAGAGAGAGAGAGAGAGAGAGAGAGAGAGAGAGAGAGAGAGAGAGAGAGCACACATGCCTCCCAAACACTGGGATTACAGGTGCACATAACTGTGTGTGGCTCTCATGTGAGCGTTGAGGCATGAACCCAGATCCTCATGCATGTACCTTATGTGTTTTACTGAGTGAGCCACCTCCCCGGCCTCCTATTTGATTCTGGATGGATGATGTGGTGTGTGGGGTCAGCAGCCTCATCTTGGAGGTCCCAGTCTGCAGTTGGCACCCACCCACTTAGCTACACTTCATACTTGGAATCTTTTGCTTGATGGGCTACTTGCTAAGTGTTATGAATTTCATCCCTGGGCATAAGGAAACTATCTGGGAGCCTGACAGAACTGGGTTTGGACCTGGCCTTGATGTTTGTGGGCTCTGTGATATTAAGCAGATGATTTAATTTCCTGGAACCTTTGTTTTCTCATCTGTGAAGTGGGACTATAACCAATCACCCTACAAAATGTTTCCTAAAGGTTAAATAGTTAATACATACAAATTATTCTGATGGTGCCTGGCCCATTGGAGTCCCATGAGCACAACAGACCGGTTTCTACAGACTGGTGCTCCTGCAGTCTGCTTTGGGGCCTCTCAGCCAGGGTGTGTGCTGCTGTGTGCTCAACTCAAGGGCCTGAGGGACCTGGCTTCCTGCCTTTCCTAGATTCTACCCACTTGCTCACTTCCCTGACAGCCCTTTTCCCCTAGGTTGCCTGGCCCTTCCTGGCTACCATGAACTTGGGGTAGTCTGAGGCCAGAAGGTCAAGCCCCAGCACAAGGCAGCTGGCTTGGATTCTCTCATTCTACCCCAGGGTTCTGCCTATACCTTTGTTTTATCCTTTCCTACAGCCCTGGGGCTTCAGAAACAGATCTACTAAAGTCTCCCTAGTACCTGGACAACCCCCAGATCCTCCATCGATCAAGTACCTGCCACTTTTTCTTTTTCTTATTTCTGTCTGGGAATTCTGTCTTATTCCTATCTAGGGTCTAGCTAGGCCTTCACCTCCACACATCACTGTGACTGGCAGGTCTTCCTAGCAATGCCAGATGCTCCCTCTACCCAGGCCCTGCCAGTGACCATCCACTCAGGGGAAGGAGACCTCTTAGGCAGGGCAGCCCTGCCCCTGGGAATCAGGCCAGCGACCCAAGCCCAGAAGCCTCAAGGTCCGCAGATTGCCATCAGAGGTATCTTTAATGAGACAGGAAGCTAGGCAGGAGAGTGAGGAAAGCAATGGACCCCACTGTCCCTTGCTTGTTCACTGAGAAGTTGCTGATAACATGCCACATTCTCCTGTGATGCTCTAGCATCCAAACAGGAGGAAGACCTGGTATCACATCCCAGCATCTTTGCCCTCTGTGGATGGAGACCCCTGGGGGCTGGTGTCACCCTCTTAGAGAAACAGTTCTCACCCTGAGGGTTGTGATCCCCAAAAGACCATCAGAAAATACAGATATTTACATTCCAATTCATAACAGTAGCAAAATCCCAGCAACAAAAATAATTTTAGTATTGGGGGTCACCACCACATGAGGAACTATATTAAAGGGGAGCAGCACTAGGAAGGTTGAGAACCACTGCTTTAGTGCTTGCTGTTTCAGAGACAGCACTGAACATTGGGCCCTATTTACCATGACCTGCTACGCCTTTCACGGGTACCCGCCTGCACGGGGGACTAAAGGACCCAGAGGAATTTTCAGTTGATTAGGCCCCTAGAGACGGCTAGGCCCTGTGGCCACCATCTGTCTGGGATGTGGAATTCTACTGGGACAGTCTGATTATTTGTATTACCGGTATGACACTGGCTGAGAGCCATGTGCAGAGACTGCAATGGGTGACGTAGCAACCGATTCTGTAGCATCCAAGAGGCTGCGTGGACACGACTGGGCCCACTTCCTGTTCAGCCTGCTGTAATTGACAGGAGGGGTGGCAGTCTCAGAGCCACACATTTTCAGGGCCAGGATGGGTGACCAGAGTAGAAGCCCAAGCCCTCCCTTGACCATGTCCTTCCCCAGGAGGTTCTCTCTCTTTTTCCTTTCTTCCCTCCCTTCTTCTTTCATATAAAAGTAAATTACAACAGGATCTCTCAGACGGATCTTACACTTTTTATCCTCCTGCCTTGGTACTAGGATTACAGGTGAGAAACAACACATCTGGCCCCAAAGTGACCTTCCTGACTTGTTGGCGTTGAGGGTTGGTTCTTCAATCACCCCTTTGTACCCCTTTCCTTCTTCCCGAGCAACCAGAACAGGAGGAAGAGACTGTCCAGCCTAGATATGTCCACCTGATCTCTCTGTCAGGGTCCCAGAGGCTGTGACACTGGAAAAAAAAACCCAAGCAGCCCAGTCATTGAGCCCTTGTGCCCCATGGTCTCAGTTTACCCATCTATAACCTGGGCACAAGAAGAGTCCTGGGTCTTTGAGCTTCCCAGCAAATAGCAGAGCCATCTATCAGAGATCATGTTAGCTGGTGTTGTGGCTCTCCTGTGCTGGGAGAAAAGAATGGGACTCCAGTACCTCAGTTCATGATTTCTCCTAAGAAGCCCAAGGCAGCAGACTCCCACTTCTGAAAACCGTCTCTTCCCAAGTACAGGAAACAAAGCGATTAGCAGCCTCTTTGTTCGGGTGTTAATTAATTTGTGTTTTCTGTGTGCACCTTCTCCCAGGTACAGCCCATCCTCTCTGGGGTGCTGGCAGGGGAAGGCAATTAGATCCTCGTTACTGTGCAACTAATTATGGCCTGGAAAACGGCATGAGGAGGCTGAGGGGGATTCCCCTACAGCTTCAGCTCAAGGGAGAGACCTTGCTCAGGGGCAGGCACTGAGGTGAACTAGGTCTGGGCCCTGGAGCAAAGGCTGCTGGAGTCCAGGTGAGATTTCAGAAAGGCAGGTCTGGGTGCCCCTCTCTCCCACTCAGGAACTTTCAGTGGCTCCCTAGTTCCTACCAAGTCAAGACCAAGCATCATACTTGATGTTTGAAGCTCCCTACAACCTGCTTAGATCCAACCACTAAGTATCATCTCTAGTATCGTCTCTCATCATAGCTACTCACGTCTGTGTGTTCCTGGAGAACCCAAGTGCTACCTGGGTGGAGTCCTGGGCCTTTGTCATCTGATTCCCAGCACCTTCACCATCTGTCTGTGTCTGCTGTAAACTCTTGGTATTTTAGTTGAACGACCACCCCACAGTCTTTCTTGAAGGTAAGAGGGTTTGGGACTTCATGAAGTTCAACTACCATAACGTCAGCTTTGACCCCATATCCCCATGTAAAAAGGACCACAGGAGCCCAGGTTGGATATGCTGTCTTCTGTGTCCCTCCCATGCTCAAGTCCTGGTCCTTGTTGTTTGTCTCATGGAAACAACATCACTTGACCTGGGTCAGGAGCTCACCTGGTTGTATGTTAGTCTCTAAGTGGGAAGGTGGAGGAGGAGGTCCTTAACCTTACCTCCCACTGTGGGTCTAAAGACCCCGGACATACAGCCTCAGAGGAACCAAAGCAATGGCTGGGAGCCAGGGCACTACTGCCCTCTGAGAGACTCTAGGCCATCACCAAGACTTGGGGGATACCCTGGCATTGAGGAAGAGGGTAAGGGGCCCACTTCCTGTCCTTGTCACATAGTGGGGCACCTTTGTATGTGTCTGAGTCTGGAGCCTAACTCGGATTTGCTAACTGCTCCATCATTTTCAGCAGCCTTCAGGAAACCCAGGGGAGACTGGCCTTTATCTCAGGAACATTTTATCCGCCTAGAAATACAGTGTCATGGCAACGCTGCTCCTGGTGTCTCGGGTCCCTAAAGAAAACGCATCTGCTACACTGTTACAGTTTCTAGGTGCAGTGTTCACAGGCCCACCTCCTTCCCTGTCATGGGGGGATTCTGCTCCTGCACTTACTGCCTCCGTGGTGTTTGTTATGCCTAGGGTTGAGCTGACCAGGGTTTATTTTATTATAAACCATTTTTTTCTTATTTATTTCCATAATTAAAACAAAACTATGTGTGGGGGGTGGGCGCTGTTTCACTTCTAGAGTGGTTGTAAAGCGGAGTGAGCCCAGGCTATGAAAATCCTAGGTTATACCACGGCCTGGCTGGGCAGGGGTTGCATTGTCTCACTAGGGGTCCCCTCCCTCCACTGTGTGTTTTCTCTCTGTGAGCATGTGTACATACGTATGTATGTGTGAATGTATATGCATGTGACTGCATGGGTGTTTCTGGGTTAGGCTGAGTTTGACCCAAGAAGCTACCCTCATGCCATCACATCCAAACTCTGGATGCCAGACACCCCCAGTGTTCCTCCTGTACCCACCTTTCTTTAGATTCTGCTCTTGCACCTCTTCCTCCGCCATCATCCATCCCTGCAGGGAGCAGAGTGAATTAATTAGAGAGTTAGTACAGGGTGTTCTGAAGCATGCTGCTGCTTCTCCCACCAGGGCCGGCCCCTACCCTGCCTCTCCTCCCCAGGGGCTGTTTGTGTTTGCTGTGGAAAGTAGCTCCTAATAGAAGCTAATGTCCCAGAACCGTGGTGCTGCCTTTGGGATCACAGACCCGTTACCTCATGGCTAATTGGCTGGTGACTATAGAGGCCTCGTTGTGGATCTGAAGTGACAGCTTTGGGGGGACTGGCAGCTTCATTGCTTATCCATCCACTCTCAACCCCCAGTTGTCCATCAGACATGAATTGTCCTTAGGTGTCTATCAAATCTGCGAGAAGCAGCTGGGGGCTATGCCGGTAGGTAGAGGTGTGTGTGTGTGTGTGTGTGTGTGTGTGTGTGTGTGTAGTTGCTAGGGGTGGGGTGAGAAGCTCACTTGTCCATGTGTGATGGTTGACCCTGAGCCTTCACAGGTCTGGACCTAGACTGGGTATGGAACAGGAATCTGGTCTGGGTCTGCCAACTGAGCAAGTCCCTGGGTCCAGAGAATAACGGCATGTCCTACTAGCCAGTTCTCTATCCATCCCTTCCACTGCAAGGAATGGTGGCCCTGGCTGGCAGCAGGGGAGTGACCCAAAGGGACTGACTGGGCCCATGGCTATGTATCTGGATTCCCTGGGCACTGATCTCCAGGATGCTATCCGCAAAGACCTCTCCTCTCCCCTAGACAGCCAGGAGAGTCCCTCTCACTTCTTTTTCAAACCACAGAAGCTTGGAGTTCCTCCCGCCCAATCTCTTGGCCCAGTCAACTGATCGGCACACACTTCCGAGAAATTACTTATTGCCGATCTGAAGTTAAGTGAGCATCCTTAAACACGGCCAACCTGGAGAGCCACCTGCATGAAAGGACTTGCTGGGGCCGTGAAAGGCGTGTCTGGGTTCTATGACAACATGGGGGGTGTGAGGATGTTTGACATTGCCTCCCATCCCCCTTTTCTGCTCTCAAGGAGCTTCCATAGGCCTGGAAAAGCCAGGGCCAATGACTCCCTAGGGCTCACACAGTCACCTTCTCCCAGGGTCACAGCCAACACAGTACATCTGAGCAATGCAGCCAGGTCTATGAACCTAAAACATCCCATGGATTTCCCAGGCTTAGTGTGAGAGCGAGGACATAAAGTGTCTCATTAATGCCTTTTAAATGTTCATTACACATTGAAAAGATCACCTACTGGATACATCAGGTTAAATAAAATATCTTTAAAAATTAATCTCATTCACTTATTTTCCCTTTTCAGAATTGGGTAGGAGATGTAAAATTGCCCACAATGTCTCTTGATTAATACCCACAGGTGAGCATGGGTCTTGAGCTAGCTTTCCCAAGTTCAAATACCTGCTTTCCGGTGCTGGATAGCCTGGGGTAAGTCACTTAATGGCCTCAGTCTTCCCATCTGTAAAATGAGGGTGATATTAGAGTCCTGCTCACAGGCTTGTTACAAAAATTAGACCAGCTCACACGGTGGGCTTTGCAGATAGGAAGTACATTTAAATATTAACCATAGCTCGCTCTGATTAGTCACACAATTAATATTTGTTGAAGAAGCGTTGAATTTCTAAATCCTTACCACCTCACCCCACCCCATTCCCACTGTAAGCATTTATCTGTCACCCAACATTTATTCAGCAAATATTTATTGAGACGCTACACTGCACCGGGTGCTGTGATTGACATTGCAGGCAAAGAGGAATGTGTCATCAATCAATTAATGGATTTCACAAATCTTAACTGAGCCCGACTTTGGTGCTAGGGTTGACTAGAATCTGCCCCCCCCGGGGGGGGCTACACACTCACCCTGAGATGGGATGGGATTTAAAGATTTGTGGAGAAGACAATAGTTAGCAAGAGTTTGACACTGTAGGCTGCCTACTGGGATGGGGGATCAACAGGATGGGTAGAAACCAGGAGGGAGAGGGCAGGAGGTGCCAGCAGATGCCGTGGGAAGGGCAAATGGAACTCTGGGATAGGCTGGTTAGGAAGAAGGAAGCCGCTCCAGGGAGAGCGGAAACATTCTTCCCTGTCATCCAGCAGATTTGGAGCAGGGAGAGCTGGGTCACAGAACTTAACCTGAAATGCACGGACACATCAGTATCAGCCGAGGCGGCTGTTTGTTCCTGAGTAGACAAGCCAGCTGGTTGATTGAATTTTTCACTCATCATTAGGGTGCTGAACAGAAATCTAGGAAACACAGCCCTTCAGCCAGCAGCCTGGGTATCCCTGAGTTTAGGCCCCCAGACAACGGTACCCCTCTTGGCCTTCCTGCCAGACTCCGACGCCCAGCCTCCAAGGCTGGCAGTTAGTGCACAGCTGGTAAGTTAAAAGCAGTTTAGCGGTAATTCCACCTCATACTGAAGACTTCCAGGGACTGTTAATGAATTTAAATGCTGGGGATTTTCTCTGATGCCTCATTGCATATGCTCCTCACATTAAGATGCTAATGAGGGCTCGCGCGGATGGAGGCACTGGAGCCGGACCAGGGACAGTGGCCTGGAAGGGGTTTCTGGCTGGTCAGGGCTTTTCTAATGCCTTATCAGTGCTGGATCGGTGACCTTTCTGAGTGGGTTAACTGGTCCTCGCCGCCTCGGGGAATGGGGGGTGCAGTCAGCTGGGACGGAGTAGATGCAGCGCCTGGAGCTGAGGCTAACCAAGGATGTCTTAGTGAGCAAGCAGGGGGAATGGCTGTGAGATTCCATCTAAGGATTGGGACTCCATCCAAGTGGCTGTGCCTTACCCACCCAAATGGATTGTGGATGAAGCTCAGACTCCGAGTCTGAGTTCTTGAAGACTCTAAACTTGCCGGGAAACACTGAATACCACTGGGACAGAAGATTGCCCAAGAGGCAGGTGACAGAGGTGTGTGGACTCTGGACAGCTGGCTGGGGTGATAAGCAGGCTGCCCTTGTGGACATCGGATGAGGTAGTTGGCCTAGAATCCCCATGGGAATGGGGAAATGGAGCTTTGCTTCCCCTCTCTCTTTCTTTCTCTCTCTCTCTCTCTCTCTCTCTCTCTCTCTCTCTCTCTCTAATGACTAAAGAAAATAAGACATTAAGGATGTAGAAGAAACAAGAATTTGTAATGCTGGTTTTTGTGAGGGGCCAGGCAGCCTGGTTTGAACCTTGCCTCTGTCACTAAAAATCTGTGGGAGACTGAACCGTTCTGTGCCTCAGTTTCCCTGTCGGTTAAATGGTGATACAAATAGTGCCTGCCTAGCTCCTGAAAGTGCTTCTTGCTCTGTTAAGCCCGCGGCTGATCTTTCCCCAACCAGTTTTCTGCTTCTGCTTACGGCAAGAGTGAAAGAGGAGGTAAGCCAAAAGGTGGCATCGGTGCCAGCCAACCAGCGCCGGGGAAGGGCTCTGGGAACAAAGCCTCCTCCTGGCAACTGGCATTGCACACAGTTGGGGAGAATCTGCTGGCTCCCCCAGAAGCCACTTTTCTCAGTTTTCTGAACGTCCACTGAAAATTTTTGTAAATTTGTTTAAGGATTAAATTAATAAGTCTCTTCTCCTTGGCTGCCATCAACACACAGTGGCTCTGTGCTCTGTGCTCCCAGAAGCAGCTTCTGAGGCTGCGTGTGGAGGAAGTGGGGCCACTTCAGAACCTTGCTCCTCAGGGGTACCCAGGATCAACTTGGGGGCCTCCTGCAGCAGCCGGGATCCTCCTGCTGTGTGGGTGCATGGCCCTGTTTAGCAGGAGCACTGCCTAGGGCCGGCACTCTGGCTGACAACTGTGTGAGAGCCTTAAGTCTGACTGTGCTTCTAGTTCCTCATATCAGGACTCTGGACCCTCCAGTCACCTAGAAAGCTCCTTCTATGGAGGGTTAATATCTTCCTTAGGGTGCTTTTGGGAAGGGGGTCTCCCAGGATTCCTTGCTACCCTGAATACTCCCTAATGGCATGGGGTACCTGTTACAGGACAGAGAAAGAGGGCTATCAGCATTTCGAGGTTCCTCTGTTCTGGAGGTCTCTGGGGATGACAACACCCCTATTCAATTCTGAAGGCAGAAAGAACCCTGGAGGTTGAGTGGCAGGCCTTTCTTGTACCTCTTGGGACTGGCTGACCCCAGAGGGACACGGGTTGGTGGGGTTGGAGGAATGGGGGTATAAAGGGTATCTGGACTTAATAGTAACCTCTCAGTCTAAAGATGCTGTATGTGCCACCTTCAATCCCCATGGTGGGGTGTACATGGGGTTCAATGTCTTTTGGAGTTCTACTGGTCACTTCTCTAGAACCACCAAAGTCTGGGCTGTCTTGGGAGCCCTGACCTTCTCCACTGCCCCACCTCAGTGCCCATCTCTCTCAGCCTGGCTCAGGAACCCCAGGGCTGTAGCTTAGTGGTCCTGGCTAAAATGGGGGGGGGCAGGAAGATCCTCCTTTTTTGTGCTCCCCTTCACAGGCTAAGACCACACCATGTTTCCCAGAAAGTTCATTTTCTGATCTGTCATCTGCCTCCTGCCAGCAGGAGTACTTCCTGCAGAGTAATTGGAAGTGGAGGGGCCGGTGGCCACATCTATCCTGAAGCTGTATGCAGAGCCTCTGATTAAAGGCCAGCGGGTTAACCCTTCGCCATTCAGCCAGTGGGCAGGTAGGGGCAGGGACTCTGTCTGGAGAGCTGCAAAGGAGAGTCTGGGAGGTCTAGGGCAGGCCGAGAGTGGGGTCCAGAGCCCATCTGTCTGACCTGCCTTGGCAATCCAGCCACTCAGCCGCTTACAGAGACCGCAGGGACCACAAGCTCTGGAGGGTGTAAAGGGCCAGCTCCAACCTTTCTACAGAAGTTCTGTGGGAGGACACTCAGCCCGTGCTTACGTGTTTCCAGATACACGGAGCTCCCCATCTCTCCATCTAGTTTGCTTATTGTGCAGCAGACTGACTCTCCCTGAGAGAAATCTCTTTCTTCTACCAAGTTAAACCTATCCTATGACAGCATCCAGCTACGGCAGCTCTGACCCTCGGAGACATACAAATTAAAGCTCATTTCACTTCTATGGTTGGCCATCAAAGATTTAAGGCCATCTGTTCCTTCCTCATTGGAGAATGCATTCTCTTCTCTATGCTGATCGGGGTTTACCCAGTTTGTTTTCACTGATGACATTCCTATAGACTGTGGAGTCAAAATATCTGGGTCCCTGCTTGTTATTATTAAACATAGTAGCTCAACTCCTGAGACTCAGTTTCTAAGTCTGTGAAATGGGTATAGATTGAAGAAGCCATTGGGAACGGGCTCAGATAACTAACCCAGCGTGAAATATGGAGTTAGTCTTCCAGAGAGACTCCATGTTCCTGACCTTCCTCAGACAGTACAGTTTGCCTAGATTTCCCCCACCCCTTCTTGTCACCCATGAGTGAAGGATACAGCACCCCAGCTGCTGTGATGGAGCATCTTCTTTGTCTGGCCTGGCCTTAAAGGAAGTACTCTTGAAGGACTTGTGTGTGCTGGTGGCCTCTTCCTGCTGCCCCGGGAGCCGCTGCAGTCACCAGGGTTCGGCAGCCACTGGGCATGTGGCTGCAGAGCTATTTCAAGGCTTCCTGTTTTGAGGAGGAGGTTTTAATTATCCCCAGAGACGTGACTGAATTACAGACCCCACGGGTGCACAGCACGAACTGCTTGCTCATGTGCTGCCCTAAGGAACTGCATTCTGGTGAATTACACAATCCCGTGGAAAAATACAGGCTGGAGAGTGGAGTCAGAGATGCTGAGAAGGTCTCAATGGCCTGCAGGCCCACATGACTGGAAATTGCACACTTGGGAAACACAAAGGTGACCACAGGTGCTTTCACTAATCTTATCCTATCCACTTTGGCATGCCTTGTTGGATTTCCGCTATGCGTTCTGCCAATTTCCCTGCCTGAACCCACTCTCTTTAGCCCAGGTTGTTCTTGAACTTGCAGCCTTCCTGTTTCAGTGCCCTGACAACCTGCCACCACACCAGGTTACTAATGTCTTAATTCTGGATGAGCTTGTTCTAGAGCAAGAATGCCCCAACCACCCACAGTAGAAGACTGTGACTGACTCTTGTTTTCCCATCTTACATTCAGTTCCATTTGGAGTTGGATCTGCTTCTCCAGTCCCTTGAAGCCTAGTTGACTTTGAGACACCCTGGCCTACAGAATGCCTGGGGAGGATAACATCTGAGGACCAGGGTTTGGACTCCTGGGCTTCTGTTTCGTCTGTGGCCATCCTAAGCTGAAGGTCACCATGGACAGCAATGTAGCTCCTGGGACAAGAAGCCCCGAGGAGGAGATTGAGTCTTAGCCAATGGCCAGTGCCACTGTCAGCTGCAAGGGTCAGGCTGGCTCTACCTTCCAGTTCAGCAGACTCTCCAGCCAAACACAGCCCCGTGGGGACATGAGGACAGAAGACCTCAGTAGCCACCTTGCTAGCTCATAGATGAGGAGGAAAGAAAGCAGCACAGTAGCATGAGCCAGTCTAGTGGTTTTCAGGTAGTAGTGGCATCAGGACCCCTGGAGACAGGACGAGTGTGGAGCTGTGTGTTTGAGAGGAATCCCAGGAAGTGCTCTGAAAATTGTGGGGTGGTAAGGCAGGAGAGTGGAGATAGGTAGGCGAGGGGCAGTTTTGAGGACAGCTGGGTCTTCCTGCATCTCCTAGGGAACTCTAAGATGATTGTGTCCAGGAAGGGGCCCTGTCTCAGACTGGTTATACAGAGGGGAAACAATGGAGACTTATCCATCAAGCTCCAATTGTCCTTCCAAATGACTGCTGGAGGCTGTCTGAACAGGGCTGGGTTGGCCTGGGGCCAGAAACCACATACAGGGGGAGGCATAGAAGCTGTGGATACATGTCTGCAGGTGGTCCCTGCAGCTGACAGAGGAACATGGCTGGAGTACACATGCAAAGGTTCTGGCCCAAGGGAACTTATTGAATGCCCACTATATACCTTCTGATAGCTTCTAGAACACTGGGGTGACCAGGACAAGTATATCCATCCTCTGGGGACCTCCAGGGGAGCCCAGAAAAGTTCCGTGGCACAGTGCTGTCACTTGGGGACAGTTTTGGGAACAAGTGGGAGACATATTTTATGTCCATCATTACTAAAGGAGATACTACTGGCACTTTGGAGAGGGGTCCAGGGCACTAAAGATTCATCAATACATAGGTGGGCTTCTGTGCTGCACGGTCACCCTTCACCCCCACGGATTTCAAGTATTTCAGTCAATATTCAGGAAGGTGACAACTTGATGCTAATTGCTTCCACCGGGAACCTAACTCCAGTTTATACGGAAACACCAAGTATTTATGTTACAGATTCAACCCAGAGTTTCCTAGGAAGGCCACCACTGTGCAGATCGAGAAATGGCTGCCCTGGACTCCATTATAAACGATTCCAGGAGTTACTCATTCTTTCTGGAAAATTTACATTGGTGAAAGCAACAAGTCCATTGAGCCTCAGCAGCACTTGCGGCTGGGCCCTTGTCCCTCATGGTGACTGGGTAGGTGCAAGCCTCTGCTTCATCAGGGCCCTGCACAGTGAAACCAGAATGTTTACATACTGAAATACAAATTTTAGTATAGATTACCCACACTCAACCTTTCCTTTCTATTACAGCCAGGGCATTATGTTGATTCATTTCCTGATGATCTGTCTTGGTCGCTTATACTAGACATGAATGTCATCTCGGGATGACTGGAGATTCTTCGCAAATGATTTGTTACCAAAGTGGGAGGGAATCTGATATGGCTAAGAGCTTGCCCGTCATTTCTAGCAAACCTCACTGCCGCTCAGGGCACTGGGTCTTTGAGGATGGAGAGAAGGAAGCTGCTTAGTGAAGGTGGGGGTTACAGGGCAAGGTCGGGGGACACTTCATAAGGAAATGACGTGTGAGCAGGTCTCAAAGGCCAAGTCTACAGAACATCCATCATTACCAACATGGGTCTGAGGAGCAGGTAAGATTTCTAAGATGTTGAGAGAAGTCAGTTACATGAATGGCTTTTTTGTTTTGTTTTGAAGACAGGTTCTCACTATGTAACCCTGGAACTCACTATGCGAGTCAAGCTGGCCTCAAACTTGCATCCATCCTCCTGCCTCTGTTGCTTGAGTGCTGGTGTTATAGGCACGCCCATTGTGCCTGGCTCTGTTACATGATTGTTTTCTTTGCTTCACAAAAGAGCAAAGGGCAGATGAACTTCAGCGAGGAAGTTGATGTGGCTGGTAAGTCAGAGGCTGCTTCCTTGGCAAACCTTTTCAAACCACCTGCTACATGAAGGCTAGTGTAGGCTCTGCCAGTCAACAAGGTATGGGCGTGGCAGGCCTGAGAGAGAATTAGTCAGACTTTCTCATGAGGAGGCAAAGCAAACAGGCAGACAGGACTTCTTTTCCTTCTTATTGAGGACACTTGCAGCCAGAAGATACTTGTAGGGGTTGGGCTGTGCACCCCTTCTTCCACCCACTGGTGTTGTGGAATAATCCTCTGTACACTGTGAATATGCATTATTCTCACTGGTTAATAAAGAACTGACTTGCATATAGCTGGGCAGGAAGAGATTGGGTGGGAGAGTCAGACTAGGAGGATGCTGGGAAGAAGGAGGGTGGAGTCTGAGCTAGTAAGAAGATGCAGAGAGAAGCAAGATGGGCATACTGTAGTGAGAAAAGGTACAAGCCATGTGGCAAAGCATAGATTAAAATATGAGTTAATTTAAAATGTAAGAGTTAGCTGGTAATAAGCCTGAGCTATTGGCCAACCATTTATAATTCATATTAAGCCTCTGTCTACACACTGGTACCAGCAGCACTCTCCCTTGACCAGATGTGACATCCAGAAGTGTCTCTGGATATTGCTTATGTCTCCTTGGGAACAAAACCACGCCCAGTGGAAGTGATTTTTGTAAACCATTAAGGCAGTATTAGGGACTGTTAGTACCATGAATAAGATAACTAGGGAGGTAAAGTGGGCATGTGCCTGGCAACGGCAGGCGGTAAGGGCATGTCTGAGGAGGTGGCTCTGGAGACAGGACAGTCATACATTAATACGAAGGAAGGAGGGTTTTCTTCTTCCCAGTCCTCCTCCTCCATCACTTCTGATGGTACAGTACCTCTTTGGGGAACCCTCACCACTGTGTGAAGGAGGAGTGATTATTTGTCCTATTTCACAAACAAGGAAACTGAGGCACAGAGGAAGCAGTAAAAGCAGAGTTCTCAAGGTTGGCCAAATGAAGGTCACTGCTGGAGCAGAGCACAGCAGATGTTGGGGAGGGAGGGGAAAGAGGCACTGGGGTGAAGCTTGTCCTCCTGGCTTTGTAGCTGTACGTGTGGGACTCTGTACGGGCAACAGTCACCCCCCAGCAGCTGAGTCCCCTCTCAGGAAATGACAGGTGGCCATTCACCCAGTTGGGGCCATGCCCTGCTTCTAGGGAAGGCGGCTTACTTCCCGGCAGGTTGATTCCAGGATATAAGGCTCATCTCCGGACAACTATGAAAAGCCACCCAGTATGCATCTCCTGTGGCCTCTGCTGGGCTGTGACGGCATCCGTACCACACACATCTGAATAAACTGTGCACACACTTGCTGTCATAGGTGGAGTCTCTCCAGGGAGACCGATTGGTGGCATACCACAGTGTGCCATTTGGCTCTATTTTGGTTGCAGTAGGAAGTCGCTGGCCTATGAAAGTCATGATTCATGTCAGCACGTGAGGGAAAGTGTGAGGGAGGACCTTGGGAGCTCTAGAGCATCTGGAAATGGGGTTCACATGAAAGGTTGGCTCTGGTTACCCTAAGACTTAGAGCCCAGGCAGAGGAGTTCGGAAAGGAGCTAGAAAAGGGGCCTTGAGGAGGGAGGAGACTAGGGCAGGGAGCAGCCATGGAGGTGAGAAGCGATGGTGTCACGGAGGTGGATCTGGTACTCCTGGGAGTTCTACCAAGGTGGAGAGACTCTTATCTGAGGCTGGCGCCAAAGCTGAGTCACCGAACAACGGTTGAGTCAGGGAGTGGTCTTCCCTCTTGGATATCCACCACCTTCTTTGGGGCTCCCAACCCAGTCCCTGGTCTCATCCTGCCTCCTTCCCTGCTGCCAGCTGGGGAATGGGGTTGGCAACAACTGTGGGAACCTGGGCCCCATCCCAGGTTTTGAATATAGAGGATGCATGGTACGGTCATGAGTCACATGGGACCCCGACCTGCCATAGGGGTGGCTCTATCCCCAGCCCTGCTTCCTGCCCAGGCTTGGAGGGGTTCAATGGGCTTTCCCAATGCTCCACAAATCTTCCCTTGAAGAGGTGTGTTTCGAGATAGCTTCCAGACTTCAAATGCAGCCTTGTCTGCTAGAATTTCAGTTCTGTTATTTGATCTGGGAACATTTTGCTGTTAATTAAGAACTTTTTTTCTCCACTTCTTGCTTTTAGGAACCTTAGAATTCATGCCCGGGTTGCTGTGGAGGGTGTGGGGAAGGGATATTGGATGCGCTTAGTTCCGGCCTGCTGTCTCAGAGTCGTGTCTTTTGATTGATTCCAGGTGTGCCTAGTTCCCTGGCTCCAAGTTTCTGTTGGGCCGCAAAGAAATCCCTCCCTTCTACAGCACTAAACACGGTCCTATTGGCCAATCACACCATCTGTAGCATATTATGAACTAATTAAAAATAAACCTGTAATTACCTTGTTAATAGAGCAATTATATTACATTGTAATTTTTGCGTTAAGTATTAAATTGTTAAATGTTAAGATGTAATATATACCACATTTTTTTGCAAGCCAATTTTGGCAAAGTCCTCATTGTTTTAACAAAATGGTAAGCTTGAACAAGTGGCCTCAGAGGGACGCTGTGGTCACAGGATCTTCTTCTAATCCAGTCGGAATGCTGGTTGGGAGGAGGGAGCGGTTATGTTTATTTCTCCATGATTCTTTTCAATTACTTTTTCCTGGCAAAGAGCTGTCCTCTGCCAGAGCTTGAAAGTCCACAGGCTATTGGAGAATTTGTAAAGTCAAAGTGGCAGGAGGAAGTCAGCAAACAGAACAGATCCCTGACTCTGCAAGTTTTCCTGTGGGCCTTAGACTGGGTCAGAGGTCAACTGGTGGACGACATAAGCCCAGAGGGCTGGTGTGTGTGTGTGTGTGTGTGTGTGTGTGTGTGTGTGTGTGGTGTGCCTGTGCCTATGTGTGTGCATATGTGCGTGTGTTCACTTGCTTACGCAAGAGAACACACTCAGATAGGCATGGACTGGGCTGGGGCAGGAGAGGAGACACATACCAAGTCAGAACTGGCTTCCTGCAGACAGTGGTCTTCCTGTCTTGGGTGGACCCAGAGAAGACAGTAAGACCTTTTATCCTGAGCTCCTTAGACATATCATGGTCTCCTCTTGCCTCCCTCTGGAGGGTGCACCGCTTCTGCCTTTACCAGCCTATCTCCCTTGGCCCTGCCCTCAAAGAACAAGTGGTCCACGGGAAAGCAGTCACCTAAGGCTGGGAAACAGGAGGGACCCAAGTTGCTGCCCTACCAGTTTTCTGCCCTCATCTTCACAGCCTAGAAGTCTGTCGCTCTGGGGCAGTGACTAGCCCAAGTTACCCAGCAGGCCCCAGGAGTCTCGTCTACACACAGCAACTTTTGTGTGCTCACTGCCTAACCTGAGTGAGGACTCCTGCC
The DNA here is from genome assembly GCF_903992535.2 of Arvicola amphibius. NCBI lineage: Eukaryota > Metazoa > Chordata > Mammalia > Rodentia > Cricetidae > Arvicola > Arvicola amphibius. The sequence goes on from NC_052050.1 coordinate 38,751,075, forward strand.
CAGCAGTCTCTCCAGTGTGGCGCCCCAGCCCTCACACCTGTCTCTGCCAGCACAAGTTCTTTCCTGCTCCATAAACAACAAAAATGTGCCCCCTAGGCTCTACCTGAGTCCAGGGACAATGGCAAGACTGTGGTGAAGTGCCTAGCAGGTATGGATGGGACTCACCCACAGTAGTGGTCAGTACACTCAGGTCAGAGAAGTGCAGAGAGCATTGAGTCATCCCCTCAGATTGGTCTTGGAGCCAGGAAGCCTTAAGAAATTGACTCAGAACTGCCTGGGTTCAAGTCCGGGCTCTCCTACAACCTATCTGGGCTTTAAGGTTTGACTATTAAATGTCCTACAAGATTCTGAGGTGACTGTGATCCCCAGCTGAGGAAGGCATTTTGGAAGGTTCTGGAAGGTTTTGGAAACTTTAGGAGATGCAAAAGAAAGTTGGTCACTGGAGAAGTCCCTGGCCCCTTCCTTCCCTTTGGCGTCCTGTACACCATAAGGGAACATTTTCCCTGACCGTACACCTCCTAGACCCTTCCTGGGGCTATGGCCTGACGTTCTCTCAGGCCACTTGGTCACAGCACTGGTAAACTGTTGTTTTTAACAAAATCTCAAAAGTTCTATTTTACCAATAAAGATTCAGGACCCAGATGCTGTGGTGAAAGCCTGTTAACTCAGAGAGGCCCAGAAAGCATCCAGCTGGGCTTCCTCCTCAAACTCAATGCACCTCCTTTCCATGTTCCCCCGTCTCTCTGTCTTCCTGACTCCCTCTTCCTCTCCATGGTTTCTTCATAATGATTCTACGTTCATTTCCTGTCAACTGGTTGCATGCTCCACCTCTTGACCCATGGTTGACTTTATTTAATCCTGTTTACAAGATTCAAGCAGAAAGCTCTTGGATTAAAGGTGTGTGCTAGGGCTGAGCTGCATCTCAACTGGAAACAGGTTTTTCCAGTAAACAATGTCATCTTGGAGTTCACAGTGTGCTCAGCGGTAAACTAACATACTGGGTGGTCCTAGGCAGTAATTGGCCCTCTGGGGACTCACAGCAAAAGGGAAATACTGAACTGAACTTTGCAACCGCAGGGCTAACGAAGCGATCCTTTCTTCGGCATAGCAGGACCTGGCAAAAAGAGAGAAAACTCTGGTAACCTATGGCCATCGCTGTTGGCCCCCACACTGGGAGTTTGGCACATGCTTGTATCAGTTCTTCTCTGGAGGGGTGGGAAACACCCTCCTACCTCTTCTTCTGGGGCTAGATTCACTGCCTGCCTTGTGAGCTTTAGGAAGGCTGATTTCTCTGACCCCTTAATGCCGCTGCTGGGAAAACACACAATGCCAGTGGTCGGTGGTCTTAGGGAGAGAATCCAGGGCCTCACTCTAGGCAAGCACTAATCCACTCTTTCAGTTCCCCAAACCAATGATAACACTTTGGGTAGATTATTATGGGCTGGGTTGTGTGAAAGGAGCAACATGGTCCCAATGGACATCTTTCTAGAAGTAGTTAGTATTGGGGTCAGAGCTCCCAGGCCCTCCCCAGGCTCAGACACCATGGCTCCCTGAACCAGGCTCATAGGGAGAATACTCTGGTTTCTGTGGTCCCCGCCCAGGGCAGCTGTAGTTTTGGGAGTGGCTGCTGTCTCTGTCCCAAGCAAGAGAGGCAGGCAGGAGACAAAGCACAGTAGAGCCTTAAATCACAACAGCGATGACTGGGTTTTGAGTCACATCTTCCAGGTGCATCTACATCTCAGCGGCTCCGCCAGGCATGTCTGCTTTCTCAGAATCAGTACCCTCATGCAGTGCTCTCTACTTTGGCTGACTGTGGAGCAGCTGGGCAGCAGGAGACAAAGGGAACAGGCGCTGCACAGATGAGATGCAGTAACTTTAGGAGAGGGGGCACAGTGTTGGGGTACAAATGGATGAAGGTCACCTCCAGGCGTGGAAGCATCTGATCCATCTATCCGCATGAAGCACCTTTTCCTCTCTGCACACACTGTGGTGAACACAGGTAGAATCAATGACTGCCATTTGACCATTGCTCAGATGTCAGGCGGCTCTGTGCACCGGCAACCAGGGAAGAAGAACACCCATTGCCTGCAGAGGGAGTTTTGTAAAATGCATGTGCCTTACAGATGTAGGGCAGCATATCGCTCTTCTCATTATTTCGCAGTCATGACGTTTACAGGAACCACTGTCCACCACAGGGCAAGAAGAGGGAGGAGCCCAGCGTAGGAACCGCGAAGAGAGATCATTTCACAGTTTGTCTGAGATCATTTCATCGCACCCTTCTCCCCGTGCCCTCTGCACAAGACCCTTTCAGTGCAAGAATTACAATCTCCCTTTTCAGGCTAGGAAAATGTCTGAGAGGCAAGCTTCCCAGAGGTCACAAAGCAGGGCACTGAATTCTGGACCAGATCTGTCCCGCTGGGTTGGATCTTGTGAACTCCTGCTCAGTCTGGTGCACCAGCAGGGAGTGGCCTGTTAGCCCTTGTCTTAGGAGCTAGGTTCCTAATCCTTAGAACCATTCAGAGCTAGCCCAGGCAGGGGTCAGCAGCAGACAGCTGGCAAATCAAGTGTGGAATGAATGAGTGACTGAGGGAGAAAATGATTCAGGAGGCAGGTTGAAAGGGAGAGTCTCCCAGGGGTAAGGGAAACCCCATGCCTGAGTTCCCCTCTCTTCCCCTCCCTCTCCCTTCCTTTCCTTCAACCTGACTCCAAGTGGCAGATTTATTAGTTTTAATTAACAGCCCAAATGCTGGGAAAACGTCCAAATTCCAGCTCTCGCCATCACTGGGTTTCCATGGGAAGGGGAAGGAGGGGCATGATGCCAGGAATAGCAGCAAGGAAGGGGCTGCCAGAGAGACCACCCTCCTGCCTGGGCCCAGCATTGGAACCCGACCTTAGAACCTGAGCTGGCCTAAGCTAGCTGGGACTGGGGCTGGAGTGGGTCTGGGATGGCTACTTGGAAGGACAGACCCAGACCAGCACGGGGCCACGGTGGCCTCTGAGACTACTGTTGCTGCTTTGCGACCTTGGCCAAGCCATGGGATGTCGTCTCTGGGCTTCTGTTCCATTTATCTATAAAGCAGGGGGTAGTTGGAAACCCTGAAAGTGTCCTGGCAACTTGGACCTGTGACCTTAAGTTCCTTGCAGATCTTCTAGCTGGCAGGCAGCTCCACCCCGCCCCCACCTCTTCCCCTCCAGTGAAAGTGGAGTCTTCCCTTGGGCTGAAGCTCTCCCAGGCCACAGCAGTTCTCCTGTTGTTCGGGTTCAAGGCTCACTGAATGCAATAGAATCCTGAGCATTTGTTTGAGGTCTGCCTATCACAGTTGGGCCTTGACTTCAGGGTCTCAGGCAAATCTTGAAGTTTGCTGACTGTACCCAGGCTCAATGACTACTGCTTGAGAGGGTGGAGCAGGGGAGTGGAGGCAGCCCAGAACCTGTGGGATAGTATCCTGCAGCCCTCAGATGCTCGTCAGCACAGGACCATAACTACGAAGGCTGGGAGCCACAGGGAGGGCTTTGCCTTCCTTGGTGCTGGGAAGGGGAGACCTTCTGGGGACAATAAGTAGGGGGAGATGCTTTTACCATGGATGATGACTACCAGGAGCTGCTGGGGGGCGGGGTGGAGGAGTCACAGAGGCTGGCCACAGACCTGTGAAGGAAGCTCTTTAGGGTCCAGTCCTTTTCTAGTCCTATTCCTTCCCCTCAGCTCAGGCCCCTTATCCTCAGCTCAGCTCTCTTTCATGCTGGGCAGAAATCATGCAAAATTATTCAGTTAAAATCATCCAGCAGGAAGGATACCATGAGCAATCATGGCTTGCTGCTGGGAAGCTGTGGCTTTAACTTAGGCCAGGCAGCAGGAGCCGGGGCCGCAGGAGGCTGGCATGTTTCAGTGGCTTGCAGAGATGGAAGATGCAGGGGCCCTGCCAGGTCTCCCCTTATCCATGCTCATCCCAGAGCAGGGGAGAGAGTGGAATGGCCAGGTCTTGGTGCCAGGCTTTGATGGACGTTGTCTGCCTGGGCTCCAGGCTTTTCTGAGCCCTGGCTCCAAGCAGGCTGGAGTCACTGACCTGAGCCAAGGGTTTGGGTCTTCAAATAGCATATTTCCACCTGGGATCTGGGGCTGAAGGGAGAGGAAGACAGAGGAAGAAGTGAGGAAGGGAGACAGGAAGGAGCCAGGGAAGAGGACTGTGGAACAGAGTACAAGTCCCTGCTGGGAACCCGGGCCCACCTCCTCTGAACGGGCATTCTTCTTTCCGGTTCACATTGCCTTCTGTCCTGTAGTCATGCCACTGACTCCCTTCTCCACTTATTTATCCTATCTGCCCATCACTCGTCAGCACTTTGGCCCTCCAAGACAGAGCAGGAGGGGTGAGATTTGAGAGGGAGCAGGCTGAATCCCTCTCTTGATTTCTGTGCTGGAACTGGACACCCCGTGAGAAAAAAAGTCATGGAGTTAGCTCGGGTTCACTTCCCAAGACACAGGTCAGGAGCCCCGGGCATGGATTAACCAGTCCTAGAATGGCACAGATGATTCAGCCCAGGTCCCACCAGTGTCTTACTGACCCCTCAGAACTCCATAGGAAACTCCAGGAGGAAAGAAACCCCTTTGGCTTCTGGAAAGCACCCCAAATCAGTCTCTGTACTCCACGGCGAGGGCATGCTAAGCCCAGAGGACCCCAAATTCTCTCTTGCACATGTGTGGACTGGAGGCCTCTTCTGGTTCAGTCGCTGGCTGTGCCAGGGTGCTATGGCATGGAAGGGGCATGAGAAGGACAGTCATCAGGGCTCCCTCTAGGGCTGGTCTGGTCTCCATTCATACAGTGCCTATACACACTTCCATCCCAGAGAATTTTCTTCCTGTATTTTACAGTGTGGTTGAACAGCCTCGTTCCTAGGCACACAGAGAAACCAAGGCCATAGAAAGAATGATTGTATCCTGCTTTCTGCTTAGTTCCAGGAGGCTGGCCTTAGTGTGGGACAGAAAAGAGGCCTGTGGTGAAGGTTGGGACGGGGCCTCCCCAGGTGGGGGCGGGGGCAGGGTCTCTAGAACTGCAATGGGCCATGCAGGCACCTCTGGCAGGCAGGCAACATCATCCTGCTTCCTGGGATCTGGGAGATTCCCAGGGCGTTCGCTTTATACAACTCATTAAGCTCCCCATTTATGGGTTATTCAATTTTTGGTATTTGTGTTATATTTCACAATAAAAAGGTTTAAAAACTCTAATAAATCTCATAGAAACCAATTACACATACAAAGCATCTGAGGGAGCCCAGGAGGTGTGCAGGCAGCCTCTCAGGGCTAAAGACCCAGTCCTTCCCTCTGCTGTCCCTGGAGAGACATGTGCAGTGGGTGGGGTGTTGGTGAAAGAGACCCTGCCCTGCAGTGAGAATGTGGTAGGTTGTGTGGTCTTGAGCCAGGGCTGGTAAGGATGTTAGAAGGTCATGGCTGCCAGCAGGGTCCCTGGCTTCAACTTGGAGGCTATGATCCTGAGTCTACCGCATCACTGAGCCTTTGTGCAAAATGGGTGGGCTGAGAGGGGGTGGGGCGTCACGTCTAGATTCTGTTCACTTCATTGAGTCGTGAAGTCTATAGATTCAGAGAGGTCATCTTTCCTTCCCAAGATCACACAGCATTCAATGAAGATCTGAACTGAGGACTCTGCTTCCAGGACCTCGGGAAGGTAGAGTCATCATACTGCCCCTCCCCCCAATCTGGGTCAGGTCCCCTTTAAGACATGAAGCCAGCTGAGCCTGAGAAGGATGTATGGCTCACTGTTGTCTGTGGTGATACAGGGTTAACTCCAAACACTTGTGATTTCTAAGTGTGCTGAGATTTAAGGCCCATGGCTGGTGGCCTCCATCTCCCCAGGCTCTGGGCCGGAGGAGGGGTGTGATTCATTCCTCCTCTCCTGGTGCTTAATAAGAACACGGCTATAAATGTAACCGTCCCTTTACGAGCCCCGCCGGCTGCTGCCTCCTCTCTCTATGTCAGCCGTAACTGTTGTAGTGGGCTCCCCCTCTCCTGCCCCCCCCCCCCCGCATCCTTAGCCCTAGGAAGGGGGGGTGATGCTCGGGAGCCTTCCCACTTCCACCCTTGGTCCTGCTGTCCGTTCCCTTAGAGGAGTTCCTTTTTCTCCCTGCTAACGTGTGTGTGTGTGTGTGTGTGTGTGTGTGTGTGTCTAAGGTAAGTCTAGCCCCTTGATATCACGAGTCTTGGCCAGCCCAGGGAATTTCATATTACAGGGGCTGTAAGCATGCTCTGTGCTCACATTGCCGGAAGTTTCCCAAGCCCTCTGCTGTGAGTTTGAGATCTGTGGGAAGTGGACTTCTGCAATGGCCACGCTCGCATCAGCTTCAGAGAACAGCGCAGCCTTGGCATCACGCAGGAGCTGCAGGAGCCAGCTACACCTACTGCTTTTGTTCAGAGAGACCAGGGGACTTGAGACTAGCCAGTACAGCTGCATAGCAGCGGGTCCCACCACCTTGGTCAGATCCCTAAGTCCACCGTGTCTTTTCTCTCTTCGCGGTCATGGCCTCTTCATGGTCATGGCTCCACACAGTGGGGCAGCCTGGATGCTGGGCAGGACTTGCTGAGGACCAGTCATGAAACACATACCTGCTGTCTTCAGGAGAAGCTGCAGGCTCCCTACTAAAGGAGGCAGGTGTGGGGTGTGCACTCTGAGCACCCCCACCCTGTATTTCATCTGCAAGACAAGAGGAACAGTGCCCACCTAACACACTGGCTGGTTGTGCTTTGTTGAAGGCAGAATGAGACAATTGGCACGCGTCGTCCACACAGAGCCTGGCTTGAATGGATGCTCTGTATTTCTGAGTTTCCTTCCTTCCTACCTGGGCCACAAAAATAGAGAAGGCATTTGAGGTGTGGTAGTGGGGGGAAGCAGAACAAAAAAAAGAGCCCACAAAAGACCCAGATTCGGGGAGCTGCCCAATCAATGCTGGCATAAGCAGGCCCATGCTACCATTGCTTAACCGATTTTGCAGGGAAATAAAAAACATCAGAGGATGGCTAGAAATGAAAAACAAACAGAGCAAAACCAATACTCATTTATCTAAAACTAGTTTGCTGTCAAGGAGGGGCTGGTGCCTCTGCCTGAGGATCCGTCAATTCCAGCTGCAGAGGGAGGGGAAGACATTGCTTTTCCTCAGACTTTACAGGACAGGACAAGGAGGAGGAAGAGAAGGACTTCTGGTGAAGACTCAAGAGAGGACCCCAGGCAGAGGGGTCCTCCTTGTCTGGCTAGCAGTATATTTGCTGCACTCGGTACACAAAACTCTTCTATGGCCGCACAAAAGTTGGGGGTGGGGTCCAGCAAAGCAGAACCAATCAGTGGCTCCCCAAGCAGAGCTACCATGAACTGCTGGGCACGCTCTGCCCTGCCGCAAGCAGAGAGAGAACTTGGGAACTGAAATGCATCCCACACTTCATTGTGCAGCAGTGGCCCTCAACCTGCCTGACACTGCAACCCTTTAGTTCAGTTCCTCAGGTTGAATGGTGATGTAAATATCTGATATTCAGGATATCTGATATGCGACCCTAAAGGGGTTGTGACCCAAAGGCTGAGAACCACTGTGTAGAACATGAGCCCTGATTCCCCAGACAAACAGCTGTAATTCCCCTACCCTCACCTCTATCATATTTACAGCATCCTGGGGATTGCGGTGTCCTTGGATGAGGCTAGGCAAGTCTCTGCATGGAAGATGAGCTTGTTTGGACATGGGGAGGGAGCTCATTCCACGGTCGCTCAGTTATAGGCAGAGTCCCCATCTTTTGCAACTGTCTATCTTATCCCCAGTTCTAGGCATTCAGGAAGTTAACTGTAAAAAAGGAATCTGGAAAGAAAGGGAAGTCTTGGGAGGGGAGCAGGAGAGGCGAGGAGGAGGAAGTGCTGGGTTAGGGGTGGGGGAGGGGAGGCAATGCCAGAGTTGAGGGTGGAGCAGATCCTGCAGGAGGGCAGAGGTCAGGCCAAGAGAAGACAGCCAGGTTGGGCTGGACAGCAGATAGAGGTTGGACAGATCCCACCAGAGAAGAAGGCAGATGGTCCAGGAATCGAAAGGCCCTACAGACCTGGAGTTGGGGAAATCCTGGGCTCTGCATAGCTGTGTTTCTCCCTGCTCCCAAAGTGTGTTATAATCATTCCTCCTGCGGGGAAAGCACTGTGGGCGGTGACCAGGTCACCAGGCTGTGCTGGAGTGGGGAATGGGATCAGTGCCCTCACCAGAGGGGCCCCGAGTGGGCGTTCTATGGTCCCTTTCACCAAGTGAGGACAAGGCAAGAAGACGTCGCCTGTGAATTCGTAGCAGAGCTCTTAAAAGTTCCTAAGTTCACGGAAGCCTTCAGCTGGGATCTGCCTCGCTAGGAAACAAGCCTCTGTCGTCTGAATGGCACTTGGTTTACGGTGGTTTTGTTACTCTAACCTTAATGGATTGAGGCAAGACCCCTGCCTGTGAGCTGAAGCCTCGACCTGTGTTCCTGGAGGCTGCATGTATCAGGGAGCCTGGAACATGGCCTCACTTAGCTGGTTAGTTTTATTTTGTTAACGTGACACAAGCTAGAGTCATATGGGAAGAGGAAACGTCAACTAAGAAACGCCTCCATCAGTCTGGACTGTAGGTGAGTCTGTGAGTCATTTTCTTGATTAATGATTGATGTCAAAGGGCCCAGACCACTGGTGGGTGGGGTTACCCATGGACAAGAGGTCCTGAGTTGTATTTTTAAAAAGCAAGTTGAGAGACCCATGGGGAGCAAGGCAGTAAGCAGTGTTTCTCCATGGCCTCTGCTTTAGTTTCTGCCTCTAGGTTCCTCCTCAAGCTCCTGCCCTGACTTCCTTCAGTGATGGACTGTTATCTTGGATGTATAAGTCAAATGAACCATTTTCTTTTAAGGTTGCTTTTGGTTGTGGTGTTTATTACAGCTGCAGAAAGCAAACTAGGACTCCCCGCATGCTCTGATCAGGGAGCAAAGTTCTGAGTTTTCATTGGCCCTTGCTTGTATGTTACTGATGGACAGACAGGGTATGTGCCATCTTGGAGCCTCCTCTGTATCTCCTCCTTCAGAAGAGCTGAGAACATAGCCGCTGAAGCCCTGTAGCATGCAGGTCTAATGGAGTTCTGAAAGAAACACTCTCTGGACTCTGGAGAAAAGGTATTTGGTAAACAGTTCTGGTTGTCCTATGGTCCAGTCCATGGGACTGTCCACAAGGCCAGGTGGAACCTGGGGCATCACCCAGGAGTAGATATACTCCTGACTACCGTCCCAGGCTATCTAGAGACAGCCTAGCTCCGCCATTTACTCCCTGGGTGTCTTAGAAAACAGCTTAACCTCTTGGAGTCTCATTCCCTTCATAATGCCACTATTGTCTGTCTCCGAGATGTGGCAATGACAAAACCATGCTGTGCACACCGAGTCCTTTCACGAGGGCCTGGCACAGAGTATGTAACAGTGGGGATTTATAGATGTATCTCCCCAGAACCTTCTATACTTGCTCCTCTCTTTCCTCAGCTGCTTTTGGTGCTATGAAGTTTAGCATCCAAACTCCAAGTGGCTGAATTCTCGAATGCCCATTTTGTCCCACCTAATGAGGTACTAGAAAGAGTCTGTGACCCCATTTGTACCAGACAGCTGGGCAGGGAAGGAGCAGGCTCTGGCTCCAGCTGGGATGGAGTGAGCACACTTTCCCCACCCCCTTTCATTGAATGAACCCGGGAGACCTAAACAGAATGCGCCATGTCTGGGTACAGACTGGGACAGGGAACAGATGTCCTCTTTCTTCTCCTTTCTCTTCTGCTCCGCCCTCATGGAACTCTGAAGCACAGGTGGAAACAGCTACATTGTGGCTAAGTCGCCAGGGGAGGGAAAATTCCCTTATAATCACAGGGGTTGTGGTTCCATGAAGTTATTTGTGAGTAGACTCTTTCAAAGACTTTGAAAAATAGCTGAAAGACAGGCTTTTGTTCAACTCCCAGATGCGACAGTGTGTGGCATATACACAGATGTAAACAGCGTGACAACAGCTTTGAAAACATACTGACGTTGAGATCACAGGTTGCAGCAAGCCAGCTGGGATCACAGGTGGCAGCAAGCAGGCAGGAATTCTTGACCTGAGCCCAATTGGGTGGTTCACATGCCATGAGAAAAGCACCAGCTTCCTCCATAGGAGTCCACTAAGATCTAGAGCGCAAAGGTCCAAGATTCAACTAAATTTACCTGGAATCTGAGGAGCCCAGGAAAACCTCAGCACTTATGGCAACAGACAAAAGATACTGACAGCAAGGAGCCACAAATGTGGAGCCATTAGCAGAGATTTCAAGAAAGTGTTTGTAAACGTGCTTCAAGAATCGGATCGGGCATGGTGGCATTGTACCGTTTAATCCCAGTGCTCCAGAGGCAGAGGTATCTGAGGATCTCTGAGTTGGAGGCCAGCCCCTGGTCTACAGAACAAGTTCCAGGACAACCAGGGCTACAAGGAGAAACCTTCTCTAAAAAATAAATAAAATAAAATAAAAAGGCTGAAGAGATGGCTTCAAGAGGCTGAAGAGAGGTTAAGAGCACTGGCTGCTCTTTCAGAGAACCTGAGTTTAATTTCCAGCAACCACACAGTGGCTCGCAACCACCTGTAATGAGATCTGGTGCCCTCTTCTGGTGTCTAGGCATACATGCAGGTAGAACACTGTATACATAATAAACAAACAAACAAACAAACAATCTTTTTTAAAAAGGCTAACAGTCTTGGGTTGGTGAGATGATTTAGCAGGCAAAGACGCTTGCCACCAGTCCTGAAGGTCTGCGTTCAATTCATATGGAAGGAGAGAACTGACTCTCACAAATTATCCTCTGACCGCCACACTCAAGCTGCATACACACACACAAGCATAATAACATTTTAAAAGATACACACTCTAGAAATAAATTAAAGGACAAAAAAACTCATCACAGAAATAGAAAACTGAAAGTTGAAAATTGAAAGAAATCTCAGAACTGTAAAAGATAAATGAAAGAAAAATATCTCCCCACACAGCCTCAACAACAGCAATTAAGTGGCAGAGAAGGCCATGAACTTGAAGACTCATCATTAGGTTGTACCCGGAGTGAACACTACAGAGAGAAACGATTTAATAGAAATGACCAGAGCCTTGGGACCCACGAAGCCATAATAAAGGACCCAACCTTTGTGTCATCAGAATCTCAGAGAACAAGAAGAAAGACTAGTGCACGAAATGAATTGGAGGAACTAGTAGGGAAAAGGTTCCCAAATTTAGCAGAAGACATGGATATATAAGACCTACTGAGCCACAGAGCAGCTTTACCCAAAGAAATCCTCACCAAGACATCAATCAAACCGTGAACATTAAGAATGAGCACAAAGACCCATCCTCAAGCAGCCAGAGAAAAACGATACATTCCATACAGGGGAACCATGATGCAGATAACGATGACTTTCCCCCCCCCGAAAGCTGTAGAGGCTAGGAGGAAATTAGAAATTTTTAAGTGCTAAAGAAAACAATTGACTGAGTGGTGGTGAAGCATGCCTTTAATCCCAGTGCTCAAGGAGGCAGAGGCAGGGGCACTTCTGTGAGTTTAAGGCCAACCTGGTCTACAGAGTGAATTTCAGGACAGCCAAAGTTATACAAAGAAACTCTGTCTCAAAAAAAGAAGAAAAAGAAAAGAAAAGAGAAGAACTGTCATCTCAATTCTACATTCTGTAGAAATGTTTCTCAGGAACAGAGTTGTTCTTGGATGAGGAAAACTTCAGAGACCAACTCTGTCATGTTCCGTCTGAAGGAGGAACTGGGTCAGAGGGCCACAAGGCATAGCATGAATAAAGAAAGAGCAACAGGGGTGGCCATTATTTGTGTCTGGGAAAATATGTATTCTCCTGGGTTCTTTAAAGAGCCAGACAGTTAAAAAACAAACCTTGTAACACTGTCTGAATTATCAATGTGTGTATAGCTATCATTTATAGGAAAACTAAGGCAAGAGATGAGGGTAAGTATCCACATTCCACTTGTGTTGTGATTTGGGTATTGACGGGTTCCCTGACAGGCTCATGTGACAGGCTTGTGTGTGTGGTAGAGAGAGAGTGGATGATGCGGGCTCTGACTTCATTAGAGGTCCACCCATTGATGGGTTTGTCATTGAATGGTTTATTGGGAAGTACTAAAACCAGAGGTGATGGGAGGACATGGGTTCTGGAAACAGAAAAGCTTGTCTTGTCCCCTCCTTTTCCTCTTTGATAGCTCCTGACACCGTGAGGTGAGCAGATCTTCTCTGTGCCTGTGCACGGTGAGGCTTCCCTCTGTCCCTGTCTTAGCTGGGTTTCTATTGCTAAAACATTGTGATCAAAAGCAACCTGGAGAGGAAAGGGTTTATTTAATATTATACTTCCAGGTAATATCCAAAAGTTGGAACAGGAACTCAAGGAAGGAACCTGGAGGTAGGAACTGATACAGAAGCCACAGAGGAAATGATGTATGCTGGCTCTCTCCCTGCTCCCTATTGCTTGCTCAGCCTGCTTTCTATATCACTCATGGGCCCAGAGGTGACACTGGCTTCAGTGCTGGGCCATCCCACACCAATCATTGATTAAGAAAATGCCCTACAAACTTGCCTACAAAAAAATCTGATAGAGGCATTTTCTCAATTGAAATTCCTCTTCCCAGATAAGACTTGTATCAAGTTAAAAAAAAAAAACACCCAAAACCTAAATTACAAAACAAGTAAAAATCAACCTGCACAATACCCTTACATCATGAGGTGAGCAGTTGTCCCCCACAACCTTCCACCAGGAGGTGCAGAATATATTTCTTTATGTACCTGTCGGGTAGTGGGCAGCTCCTCTCTCTGCCTTTCCGCCATGAGCTCAGCAGCATTGCCCCACTCTGTGCATCAGGATCACGCTACTCTACTACGGGACTAACAGCGATGGATCCGGTCACCAAGGGCTAAGCCTCGGTTCAGCTGTTTCCTTGCGCGTTTTGTCACAGTGACAAAACCAACGTCCATAGCTTGGAAGGGCCAGCGTTGCAATTTTGAGGGGGGCTATGAAGAATTAGGTGTTTGTGTTGATTTTCTCTACAAAAAACACCATCCCCACCACACACATACACAAAAAGCCCCCACAAGGAGAGGTTGTGAAAAATACAATAGATAAAAAGTCACCACCACACACATACACAAAAAGCCCCACAAGGAGAGGTTGTGAAAAATACAATAGATAAAAATTAAAGTGGAACCCCAAAATGCTGCTTACATAACCTAGAAGAAGTCAGGAAACAAAAAGGGACAAAAAATGAAAAGATCAGAAGGAAGAAACAGGAAACTGATAAAATGGAACTCAACCCAAGCATCCATAACTGTACCAAATGCGAGTGTTCTGATGGTGACGTCAGTGTAGATGTTATCAGCGTGGATGTTAGAAAGAAGCTGCCTGGAGGACAGGCACATCAAACAAAACACCGGGTGGCTGAAAACACAGAGCAACATACACCATGCAGCACCAACTGTGGGGCAAATGTTGAGAGTCCCTATTAATACTGGACATGTGGTGGTGGTTTGAATGAGAATGGCCCTCACAGACTGGTAAGTTGGAATGGTTGGTTCCTAGTTGGTGGAGCTGTTTAGGGAGGGTTAGGAGGTGTGGCCTTGCTGGAGAAGGTGTGTCATATGTGTGGGCTTTGAGGTTTCAAGGGCCCCCAGCATTTCCATTTAGCTCTCTTTCTCTCTGCCTCATCCTTGAGAATGAGATGTTAGCTCTCAGCTACTGCTTCAGCCCCATGCCTGCCTGCCTGCTGCCATTCTCCCTACCCTGATGCTCATAGATTCACACTCTGAAACTTCAAGCCCCCATTAAATAAAATGCTTTCTTCTATAGGTTGCCTAAGTAACTAAGACAAGAAGACATTAGAGAAAAATAAATCATCACCACATGGAGATAAAAGGGTAAAATCACAAAACAAAACAAAAATCTCAATGTGGAATATATATATATATATATATATATATATATATATATATATATATATAACTTCAAAACTCCAGCACCGAAAACAGAACTGGGCTGGGAACGTGGCTTAATTGGTAGAGCACTTTTCTAGCATGCACAAGGGCCTAGCTTCCATTCCCAGCACTACGTAAACCCTGAGTTGTGGCACAGGCCTGTAACCCAGCACTCTGGAGGTAGAGGCAGGAGGATCAGAAGTTCAGGGTCATCTTCAGCTAAATATTGAGTTTAAGACCCGGTTACATGAGGCTCTGTCTGAAAAACAATAACAACAAACTAAACTAAATCAAAAAAAATGAAAAAACCCAAAGTCAAAAGAGAGTGGAGGAGGTGGGGGAGAGGGGGAGAGCGACTATAGGGAACAAGAGGAGCCATCACTACAGACATTAAGTAGGAAAAAGTACAAACAATTTTTGTCACATAAATCTGATGATGCAGTGAAATGGACCAACTCAGCAAAAACCATCAGCACAAAAAGAATGTCCATGCCTCCCCAAAGTCCTGAGCAGAGATCCTGGCACTAACACAGCCCTTCTGGGAGGCGGGGCCTCTGGGAGGGGATAGATCCTGAGGGTAGGGAGCTCATGAATGGGATCAGGGACCTTTAAGAAGAGACACAAGAACAAACTTTTGAAGAGGATCCGAAGAGTGCCCCTCCCTTGCCCAGATGCCAGACTTGCTGCCACCTTGAACCAGGACTCTCCAAGACTTGGGAAAGAGAAACGTTTGCTGTCTAAGCTACTTGCCACTCTGTTAAAGTCCAAACGTAGAAAAGCACAAGCAATCAAAACGTACTCAAGATAAGAGTGACTTACAAGGAGCCGACAATTATTAAGATTGAATTTGTAGATTAAAAAAAAAATCTTTCAAAAAGTGAACCTCCAAGTCAAGATAGTTTTTCTGCAAAGGTTGCCAAAGATTTTTTTCTTCATGTTTAGAAGAATTCTCCATACTGTCTTCTAGCATATAGGAGAAAAGAGGAGTATTTCCAGGCTCACTTAATGGGCTCACCCAAGAAAGAAAAGCGGAGATCAATTTCCCCCATAAACACATACAAAATTACCTAACAAAATATTAGTCAATTGTTTCTAACAGTATATAAAAAGCACTGCATACCATGACTAAGAGGGGCTTATCACAGGGACACCAAGCTGGTTAAATATTTGAAAATTAAACAATGTAAGCTGCCATAATACAGCCTCAGTAGAGATTGATTATATTAACACAAATGATTCTACTAACCAACGCAGGAGACACACTTAACCCTGGCTTGTGAGAAAACTCTCAGGGCCAAGAGGGACAGTTCTCACCCTGATATATGGTATCTGTTTAAAAAAGAAAAAAAGAAAGAAAGAAAAAAAGACCAACCTACAGCTAACATCACGTGGTATGTATGTAGGCGCAACAGTGTTTGCCACCTAAGGTGAGGATAAGGATGGTCCTCCCGCCCTGGGCGTTCTAGTCAGGCAGTAAGACAAGGAAAGTAAATAAGGGTATGGGGGTTTGCCGATTGAAAAGTAAAAGGTTACATTGTTCCTATTCACACAGCAAATATTTGTTTTCTTAGATGCCAAGAAATCCACTAGTACTCTTGTCCGGATGCTGCAATTAAAGGCGAGTAGGTTACAGCATACGTGCCCAGTGGAGGACAGTCTATCCTGTTTCTCTATATTGGCAACAGTAACTGTAGGGCCACTAAAAAGATTTAAAAAAATTGCCACAAGGTGTGTATTATTTCATCAATCATACAAACAATTTTTTATACTATCCCACGGACAAACTGTGGAATTTGGCAGTCCGATTGGGAGAGTGGTCCCCCTTCAGAGACCTGTACTAAAAAGATTTTAAAATGGCATCACTTACAGTAGCTTCGAAACGGTGAAAGATTGGGTATACATTTAACAAAACATGTACTGACTTTGTATGCTGAAAATTACAAAATGCTTTAGAAAGAAACCAGCGAAGGTTTGTACAAATGGAGAACCATCAGGGGCAAACTACATAAACAAAGACATGCATGTCAGAATAATCAGCATAATAAAAACTCTGGGTTTCTCCAATCGGACCTATTGATTTAAGACAATTCCAGCGAAACTCCGGCAGGTTTTCTTTTCTTCTTTAAAGCTGTAAACAAACTGCATCCAAGATGTATTTGGAGAGAAAGGCGAAGGAGTCAGGAAGTCAAAACAATTTTGAAAAAAGAAGTTTGAAAAACTCGCAGTCCCCAGTTTGAAGGTTTATATAAAACTGCAGTGATCAAGGCACCCTGAATTGGTGGAAGAGCGACGTGCATGCAGAGTGATTGCTGACCAATGGGTGCTGTAGGAAGTCAGAAACAGAACTATGTGGGTAGGACATAGCAGAGGGGGAGGATAATTCAACAGACAACACCCCCCCCCCCATGCAAGGTACTAAAATGCTGGAGATCCAGGTATTCAAAAATAACCCTAAGCATCATGCCATATGCAAAACACCAGCCAAGGTGGGTTATAGGTCCAAAGATCCAAATACAAAACACAAAACCTTTAGAAAAAAAATATAATGGCCAATCATAGTGATTTGGGCCATGGCAGAATTCTTAGACATGATGTAAGAAATGTTATCTACAGCCGGGTGGTGGTGGTGCACGCCTTTAATCCCAGCACTCGGGAGGCAGAAGCAGGCGGATCTCTGTGAGTTCGAGGCCAGCCTGGTCTACAAGAGCTAGTTCCAGGACAGGCTCCAAAGCCACAAAGAAACCCTGTCTCAAAAAAAACCCCAAAAAGAAATGTTATCACAAAACGAAATGTGATAAACAGGATGCCATAGAAATCAGCTCCTGCTAAATGAGTGGGGCTGCCAAGACTGGGGAAATGTCTATAAGACATATGAGAAGGGACTTGTATCAAGACTATACAAAGAGCTCTCAAGGCTCAAGAAAAGAAATAATTTAATAGAAAAGTGAACAAAAGATTCAAGTAGGTACTTTACCAAAGAGAACACATGGATGTAAGTAAACATAAAGCTACAATGAATACCATTATGTATCTATTGGAGTGACTAAAATAAATACTGACAACAATAAGTGCTGACAAAGACATGGAGGAACTAAACCCCATCCTTTGTGGGTGGGAATGCAAATGGTCTTGTTTTTCTAGTTTCCTATTAAATACACAAATCACACCCCTCAGTCATATTATTCTTAGGTATTCCTCCTAAAAATAATTATGTTGATATAAAACCTATATGTGAATGTTCACAGTAACTTCATTTAACACAACTCGAAACTATAAACAATCCTATTGTCCTTTAAAGGTGAGTGACCAGGGAACACCCACACAATAGACAACTGTTGCACACTGAACCTTGATCTCATCTTCCTCCCCAGCACTCTGCCCCAGCTGCCCCTGCCACCATTGCTTGTTCCAGAGACCTAAGGTGGCCTCTCTGGCCCATTCCCTACTTCATCCTGTCATTCCATGAGACATTCCTCTACATAGCATGGATGGCCATCATTCTGACCTCAACCCAACTCCAGACCAGATCTATCTTCCTTATTCCCATGAATGCCTGCACCTTCAGGGGTTGGCTCGGGGGTGAGACCTTCTGGTGACTAGATCTGAGAATCAATTTCTTCTGCAACTCTTGTTCCGTCATTCATTGGGCCTCCAAGGTATCAAAACACTCTGGACCACGGCAATGGCCTCTTCAGCCTCCAGCCTCTCTCTCCCTCAGTCCCCTAGATTCATCATTGCCTCCTCTGCACAGTGCCAACATGCTCTTTCTGGAGCCCAGATTTCATGTCCCTGCTGGAAGCCATCATGGTTCCTTGGGTGGAGGAGAACTGCTTCCTTCTAGGCTCAGGGCTCCTCACCTCACTGCTGGGTCAAAACACATGACAAAGCAAATCAAGGAAGGTTCAGTTTGGCTCAGAGCTGAGATACAGTTCACTATGGCAGGGAAGGCATGGTGGCTACAGCTTGGGACAAGTGGTCACGTTGCATTTGCAGTCAGAAAGCAGATAGATGCTTGTTGGTGCTCAGCTGGCAGCCTCCTTTGCCTACAGTCTAGGACAGCACTTCTTAAGCCATGGGTAGTGACTCCCCACAGGACTCACGTATCAGATATCCCGCATATCAGACATTTACATTATGGTTCATAGCAGTAGCAAAATTGCAGTTATGAAGCAGCAATTAGAATAATTTTATGGTTGGGGGGGTCACCACACATGAGGAACTGTATTAAAGGATCACAGCATTAGGGAGGTGGAGAACCACTGGTCTAGGACCTCAGCATGTGGCGAGGTGACATCCACATTTAGAGTGGGTCTTCTTGTTGCAATTTACCTAATCCAGATAATCTCTTGCAGGTATTCTCAGAGGAATATCTATATGATTCTAGATGTTGTCAAGCTGACAATTGATACAAACCATCACATTCGACTTTGTGTGGACTTTCCAGTTAGTGCCTCCTATTAAACCTAAAGCCTTGGTTAATTTTCCTCCCAAACTTCCATGACTCTCTTTCCCTTAGTCTGAAATTATTTGCTGCTAAGGTTGGATCTTATGTGCTTATTGTGGTAAATGCTTGGTCTCCAGCATGATGGGTGGGAAGGATAGAACCTTAAGATGTGGGTTCAGATCACTGGGGATGTGCCCATGATGGGGCTAGGGTTAGTGGTTAGGTGTGGGGGAAGTAGGGATGTCTTCAGGAGGCTGATCCCTTCTCCCATCTCTTTTGATTACAGCCATGAGATCAACTGTAGGCAGAGACTGCTTGTTCGTTCTGGGCTGCCCAGACACGAAATTATCACACTTAAACTATATCAATTACAACACTGCTTGGCCAATAGCATAGGCTTCTTATTAAGTAACTCTTACACCTTAAATTAACCCATTTCTATTAATCTGTGTATTGCAATATGGCTGTGGCCTACCAGTAAGATTCCATCTGGCATCTGTCTCCTTCAGTAGCTACATGGCATCTCTCTGACTCCGCCTTCTTTCCTCCTCTATCTGCTTGGAATTCCTGCCTTGTTCTATTCTGCCCTGTCATAGGCCAAAGCAACTTCTTTATTCATTAGCCAATAAAGCAACACATATACAGAAGGGCTTCCCACACCAGCCAACAGCTTGGCTTTGCTGTGTGCCTAGTGACGATGTGCTACCACAGTCCCAAATGCAATGGAGACCATCAGTCCTGGACTAGACTTCCCAAATGGGACCAGTGGGTACCAGAGATGTTTGTGGAGGGGATGAACAGACAACTAGTCCAATGCCATCACCTCTGCTTGGCTGCCTTCTGGTTTTCTTTCAAGCCCATCTTGGATGTCTTCTCTTTCTAGAAGGTTTTCTGAGCCTCATCGCATCCCACCCAGTTTCGGCATCCCTCCCTGGGCTCCCTGCCCACCTAGCCTCTGTCTCATTTCCTTTGCAGCCTGGTAAGAGGACAGAGACAGTCTACTGAGAATGTGTCTGGAGCAGGGCCTGGGGCAACTGTCTCCATTCCCTCTAAGCATGGCTGTGGAAGCCACTCAGGAAATCTAATGAGTAGATTCCCCAGGATCACGTGGGTCCCACTAGTTACACACACACACTCCCTACACTACACTCAGTCTGTGTCTGCTGGCCCAATGTCTATTTGTGCAGTCAAGATGCCCAAGTCCCTTCCAAACTGTGATTCAGTCATAGCCCTGTGATGAAGCCCTATGTCGGGAGGGAGAGAACCGGATAGTCAGAAGTCTTGAATTCAAATCCTGCCTCCATTTCTACTGTCACTCAGGATAAGATTCTATTGCTCTCCAACCTTCAGTTTACAATCCATCTGATAATGCACATGGAACTTCTCATCTGTCAGCCGTGGGCTAGTGGGACATCCCCAAGGGTGTCCCTTGTAGGTTACTCACCCATAGTTAGCAGTCACTTCTCCCCTCTCTTGGAACATTCAGCCAAAGCAAGGGGAGAAAAAGGTATTCAGGGAGGCCCCCTACCTTCCCTCACCCACTTCTTAATTGCAGGGTGGGCAGCTGCCATCACCCCTTTCCTCTCCCACATTTGGTTCAAACCCCTAATTTGTCAGTCAGGGAAGCAACCAAGCATTAGCAATGGGTGGAACATGCCAGGCAAGAGTGGCATTCACTCCGCCCGCGGGTAGGGTGTGGAAGGATGATGTGTGGTTACCACGAGGTGAAACTGAGGTTAGGGTGGTATCTTGCCTCTCTTGGCCTCTCTTTTCTGCACACAGAGAGTGTTTTGGAGAAGGGGCAGGTAGCCACTCGCAGTGGGCTCTCTGCTTCTCTGCTTTGCTCTAATACTCACCATTAATAAAACATTGCATTAAACCCAAGCTCGGAGGGGATAATTGGAGCCATTTGTCACATCTCCAGCCAGAGAGTGGGTTGACTCCTTGTCGTAGTGGCTGGGGACTAGGCATTGTGGGGTAAACTGAGGACCCGTGGGGACTAAGGACTTGCAGAGGAATGAGTTCCTGAGAAAAGGCACAGGCTGGAGGTTCTAACCTTCCCCTTCCCCAAACCAGGACAGCAAGGGCCTCTGTTTTGCTTCACACAGTAGCCACAAGACCATGTTCTGCTGCCTTCAGGAGAGCTGGAGCCCTGGCCTCTCTGCTTGCCAGCTCAGCACATCCCTTTTTTGAGGCTTTGTTTTCCCAACTGCTCAGCAGACACGACCCTAGTTCCTACACTGAGCTTTTGTGAAATGATCTGATACACTGGCATTTTCAGACCGTTGGAGCATGCACTGCTAACTGTTAGCAGTATGGCTGGCTAACAGTGTGTGAGGCGTGGACTCTGAACCACTTATTCACAGGGTGAAGACATAAATTCTAAAGTAGAGCAGTGGGGTTGGAGAGGTGGTTCAGCAGTTAGAGCACTTTCTGCTCTTCCAAAGGACCTGAGTTAGTTTCTCAGCACCCACAAGAGGTGAGTTACTCCAGCTCCAGGGGACCTACATCCTATTCTGACCTCTGTGGACACCCACACATGATGTATATATGATGTGTGAACAGATACACACATGTTGTTGAGTGCCACTATTCCTGGTGAACAATTTTCTGCTCATGACTACTGATGACAGATCAAAGACATGAGCTGGACTCCTCCAGCCGTGCTCAGGCTGGATGGTAGAGCCTATTAGAGATGTAAACTGTGTACATATCAACTGTGATGTTGCAGTAGAGTTGGGCCATATTTGATTATCTGTGATCCCAGAAAGGAAGGAAGCCTCCTCAGAAGCCAGGACTCCTTAGCCAACCTCCACATCGCTAAGTACTATGATCAGAGGCCTCATTGACCTTGGGAGAATTCTGTATTACGAAAGGGTCCTCAGGTCAGTAAGACTACTGTAAGATGGACGAGCAAGAGACAGAGCCGCTAATCATGAACAAGTGGGTGGCCTATGTTGCCTGCTCCAACTCTACCTCCAACCTCAGCCTCCCTGGGTCAGACTGACTAAAAAATTTGGAACTGGTGTCCCAGCAGGTGCCTGAGGGCAGCATTCAGACACTCCATGTAGATGGAATGTTCCATGTAGATGGAATGCCCTGTCCCACAATCATTCAGTCCCAAAGAAACACACAGAGGCTTATATTAGTTATAAACTATTTAGCCGATTAGCTCAGGCTTGTTACTAACTAGCGCTTACAACTTAAATTCACCCATAATTTTTTTTAATCTATGTTAGCCATGTGGCTTGGCACCTTTTCTCAGTAAGGCATTCTCATCTTGCTTCTTCTGATTCTTGCTGGTGACTGAGTCTCTGCCTTTCCTCTTCCCAGAATTCTCCTAGTCTGGTTGTCTCATCCAAACTTCCTGCCTGACTACTGGCCCATCAGCATTTTATTAAGCTAATATGAGTGACAAATCTTTACAGTGTACAAGAGCATTACCCCACAGCATCCCAGACTGTGAGGAGCTGCTGTGGGAAGCCTCTGAGCAGCAGGAAGGTTGAATTGGTTTTTGCCTTCTCAGAGTCTTATGCTCTGTGTGACATCATTTGAGATAGAGTGATTAGAGAATGATGGAGATATCGCAGGGGTGGGGCCATAATCCCATAGAGTAAGTGCCGTATACGAAGGGTTACTAGCATGAACTGCCCTCTCTTTCTCTCTCTCTCTTCTGCTCTACCTCCTTTTCTCCTTCCTAACCTTTCCTGGCATTTCTTCCTGTTCCTTGTATACACACTCAGGCAAAGATGTCAGCACATGCAGGGAGAGGGCAACCATTTGCAAGCCAGGAGAATGCTTACAAGATCCTAATTAGACCTACACTGGATCTCGAACTCCCTATAAAACAAAAACAAGTTGGTGTTGAAGCCATCTGGTCTGTGGCATCATGTTGTGTCAGCCTGAGAGGATGAAGGCTGAGCAGGTGATCAGCAACCATTCAGCTGCCTTTCCCAGTGTTACCCATTGTGGTACTCTGGAGGATAGCTGCCACCTTCTGAAATATGACAAGCCAGGAAAGCTAATAATGATGCCTGCTTAGAATATACAGTGGTCTGCCTGACGCAATCTTCCTCAGAATAGGACAGCCCATGCTACTGGGAAGAGGAAAGACCTCCATGACCCTGGAGGGATCATGATGTATATAGGCTATTCCTCGCTCTCTCAGTCCCTCAAAGAATGCCAAGTGCAGGTGTTATTATTCTCATCGTACTGAGAAACCTGAAGTTTCAGAGTTTTATTTTTACCTCCAAATGTGCGGACCTGAACCCAGGCCTCTCTGACTATAAAAATTTGTATATCTATATCTCTATATATGTATGTATATGCATACACACATATACACATGTATACAAATATATACCTACACAATATACACTTATACATACACATATACACCTACACACAATAAACATACACCTATACATACATGTACATGTGCACACACATATACACACTGTACATACATGCACATTGGTATTAGGGCTCTAACCCAGGTGCTTGGGCTTGGAAGGCAACAGTGCTCCACCATTGAGCTACATCCATAACCTCTTTTACTATTTTTAAAACCTAAGACAGTCTCATTAAGTTGCCCAGGCTACCCCTGAAATCACACTGTAGCCTAAATTGTCCTTGATCTCGTCTCAATTCATCTGCCTCAGCCTCCCGGGGATTGCAGGAGCTAGGATTGCAAGGTTTCACCACCAGGCCCAGCTCAGAACTGTATTTTGGACGATGGGGCCAGAGACCCATGTATTTCAGCCCCTACGGCTGGGAGCCTGCTCCACCAAGCCCAGCCTACTCTGCCCATCTCTTATGGAAATGGTGACCCGGAAGAAATGGCTGCTCAGAAAGATTTGCTGGAGGAAACTGTCACCTGGTCCCATCTAGCAGCCAGGAGCCCCTTCAGATGGGGTACAGTAAGTGGTCCCTCACTCTTTCTGAAACCCCATCTTCATCCTAGGGGGTTCTCTGACCTTGACCTGTCTCTGTACCATTGGTGACAGAGAACAGACTTCAGGTCCTTCCATCCTGCTCCTATCAATTGCCCCTCTGGCTTTCCTAACTCAAGCCTGGGAGCTTCAGCCTTGCTGGGCCCTCTGCCTGGATGCCCTTTCTTCCTCTTTGGGTCTTCATGGCTCATTGGCCTCACTTTCTCCCAGCAGCCATCTCCCCCCATCACACACACCTGATCAATGTTAGAGACCGAGCCTGGGCCTTGAGCAAGATAGGTGGATGCTCTACCACAGTGTAGGATCCCCAACACATTTGAGGCATAATTTTTTAAAAGTTATGAATTTATTTGTGTGTGTGTGTGTGTATGCGCATGTATCAGTATAGTCAGTTTTAATTCTACCATGTGGTCCTTGAGGTTCAAACCCAGGTCATCGGACTTGGCAGTAAGCACCTTTACCCCCTGAGTCATCCACTGGTCCTTGATGTTTAGAGACAGGGTCTTGTTAAGTTTCTCAGGTTGCTATTAACTTACCCTGTAGCTCAGGCAAGCCTTGAACTTGTAATCTTCCTGCGTCAGCGCCTGACTGCTGTCTTTTTTCATTTACAAAGGTTTATCATCTATGGCTTCCTCCTCAACATAAAGAGAGATGTGGCTCTTAGTTGTAGGTGTTTGATAAATATTATTTGAATGAACAAAAGAGTAAGGAATCTTAGAGAAGGGCAGGGGTGGGTGCTCCTTGTAAGGGGCCTTGTGCTGTGAAAGCCTTTTGTTTAGTGGCTGAGACAGGGTCTGGGTAGAGGTGGTCAGCAAAGGAGTCTGTACATTCATCCTAGGGAAGAGGTATGTGAAGAGGGGGTCCCTGCTGGGGATTCACTCTTAGTCTCCGTGTGTTCTGCAGAAACCTGAATACTCCAGCTTTGGACCACGGCTCTCAGGACTCTGCCTGGACTCCCAAGCTGACCAAGGATTGCTGGGCTGTGTGTGGGGGCTGTGCTGACTGATTTCCTTGCTATTCTATGGGATAACTCCCCTCTCTCTGGGATGATTAGGCTTCAATAAATAACATTTCTCCCTGATATTGTGCCATCATTAATTCTGCTTAGCTCTCCTCTGAGGAGATTTTGTGGAAACATTCTCAGTGCTGCTATTTAAAGCTAAATTAATTCTGCTGATTATTTCTGTCCAAGTAGATTTGTGCCCAGGCGACCAGGGCCAGCACAGGGGAAGAGTGAGATGAGTTTCCCCTCCTTGAGGGCTTGACCAAGGCTTCTGCCATGCTCTGAAGTGGGGACTTGAGTTTTACCAGGCTGGTATTGGGAGACATTGTGGGGGGAATCTGCTGCTGATTGGGCAGGGTTGCTGGGAGAGATTCAAATCCTCCCATTCTCACCAAAGAGGAGAGTGGTCTTAGAAGGATCCATTGGGTTGCTTGTCCTCATTGCATCCTCCTAAGGTGTGGACAGGTACTAGCTCCTCAGAGAATACACAGCCAAGATGTTGTGTTTTGTGGAAGAAAGTGAGACTCTTGTAGGAAAAGCAAAGATGAGTTCAGTGCAAGCCTCGAGGTTTCTGGGGACCTACAAAACTCAAGGCTCCTACATTCCACAGTGGGTGACAATGGATACTCCTCTATGCAGTCTATACAGAGACAAGGCTGTTACACTGTGGTTGGTCTCAGAAAAGACTTCTGGTTAACAGTGCTATCTAATGCTGCTGAGCTGCCTCTGATGGTCCAGGCAGCCAGCATGCCGCAGGGTTCTTAGTAATAGCCCAGGGTTCCACGAATTCAGATCTTTGTAAACTCACCAAAGGTTTGGCACAGTTAAGCTCAGTTCCAAGGAAAGAGACTGAATTCCATGTAGCCAAGCAAGTTTCTATAAAAACGAAGTGGGGTTATGCAGAACAGAATCAGTCTCTGTATATCAATATGGGGAGGGCGAACAAAGCCCAGGGCAGAATTCTGAGAAGTTAAGTGGAGGTCAGCAGAATCGAGTGGAGTTCTGCCTAAGAGAGCAGGCACTGGGTCCCTGGAGAGCCTTGGTGGCAGGTGCAGAGCTTTGTTTGATGATGACATACTCATGTGTATGGGACTAGGAAGCAGGTTTCTAGAGGGCAAAGAGGGGATTTGTGTACACACTTGACTCTAGATACAACAGGGTGTTTGCATGACAATGCAGGCTCTTCTCAGGGCTCTGGGGAATGACAGTTTTAAGAGGCAAAACAGCAGTCTTGCACATGTGTTGTGAGGTAGGGCAGGGTGCTGGGAGACAAAGCATAGCACCCCTTGTGTGACAGGGTCCAAGCCAAATGCTTACATGCATCCTAGCTGCAAGGGAAGCTAGAAACAGGCCAGGTGCTTGCATGCATCCTAGCTGCATGGAAAGCTAGAAACAGGCCAGGTGCTTGCATGCATCCTAGCTGCAAAGGAAGCTATAGACATATTGCCAGATTTGTTCAGTTTTCATGATGCCAAAAAATGGGGGGATTTCGCCAGGTGGTGGTGGAGCACGCCTTTAATCCCAGCACTCGGGAGGCAGAGGCAGGCGGATCTCTGTGAGTTCGAGACCAGCCTAGTCTACAAGAGCTAGCTCCAGGACAGGCTCTAAAGCTGCAGAGAAACCCTGTCTCGAAAAAAACCAAAAAAATGGGGGGATTTCATCAGACAGAAGAAGGGAGTTTGGATATTGGGCAACAAATGTCCATGGCACTGTGGAACCCAGCTTCAATCACACCACACTCATCCCTGCCACAGGATCTTTCCTTTTGTTTTATCTTCTTTTCTTCCTCTCTGCCTCATCTTCCACCTTCCATTTACCTGAAAACACTCCACACCAATCTAGTTCTAAATTTAAAAAAAAAAAATTGTGGAGTTTTGCCTCAGACCCCCTCATGCAAACACTTTTTTGTTTGTTTGTTTGAGAGAGGGTCTCATGTAGCCCAGACTGGTCTTGAACTCACTATGTAACTGAGAATGACCCTGACTGAACTCCTGGTACAGCTTTCACCTGTGCCTTCTTACTCAGCCTCATGCAGCCTTTCTAGTCATTCACTGTCTTATGCTTCGTGCTTAGTGTGCTTGGGATACAGGCTTACCTGAGCATCCATCGAATGGACACCTCCTCTCTTGGTGGCTTTGTTCAGTACTGTGGCTAGGACAGTGCTTTAAGTCCTTCAGAGATAGCCCTGAAGTCTACATCCGCAGACTGCAAATCCTTCCTGGGCCCTGAACATCTTTTTCCACTGGCCAATTCTCTGTGCCCTACGTTGAGCTCTCTACCTTTCCCCCACCATAATGGGCTCACATTCTAGGTCACGCAGGGTGGCAGCTGTGCCACTGTGCTTTTCATCTTCCGTGCAAGGCATTTAAGAGTCACCGAAGACTTGTCTTTATCCTTATTGTTTTTAATTTAGCAAGAGGAAGCTGGGGGTGGAACTCAGGATCTCACACATGCTCGTCAAGTCCTCTGCCATGGAGCCACACCCCCTACTTGCATGTTCTTTTTATCTCCTCACAGGTGAGCTGCAGTGACAGGCTGCGGTGATGCAGGTGGCAGATCATATTATCACCAGAATCCAAAGTCAGAGTGACAGTGGCTTCAACAAGATCCAAGACTGTTTCCTTCTCAGGACTGCAGGCTGCTTGCCAGCAGTCCTGTGTAACAGGTGACCTGAGAGTGGCTGTTCTACTGTTCCTTAGGCTGTTGACCTTCTTAGTGTGGTCACTGAGACTCACCACTGTCTACTGGGGTCTTGCTTTCCACCAGTGGGACGTGAGATATGCAGCAGAGAGCTGGACAGCCGGCCTGCCACCTGCTTTAAGAGCTTTAAGAGACTCAGAACTCCCACACTGCTGGCCAAGGGATGCTGGGATGTAAATGGAACCTGCTCATTCATTTTTCAGCTGCCTAGACTCAAATAATTACACAAAACTATATTAATTACAACATCATTTGGCCAATAGTTCGGGCATTTTCCTAGCTAGCTCTTATATCTTAAATTAACCCATTTCTATTAATCTATATATTGTCACGAGACTGTGGCCTACCCGTAAGGTTTTCAGGCATCTTTCTCCTTCAGTAGCTACATGGCTTCTCCTTGACTTTGCCTACTCTCTTTCTATATCTCTGTTTGGATTTCCCACCTGGTCTTTACTCTGCTAAGCCATTAGCTAACAAAATCTTTATTCATTAACCAATGAAAACAACACATATACAGAAGCACTTCCCACACCACTGGGAAATCTGATTGGCTTTGGAGGTTCTGCTGGAATGGAGGGTTTCTGCTATCAGAGAAGAATGTGGGCCACCAGGAGTCTGTTAAACAATTGATACAACATGGAGCCTCACCCAGCACTTAGGGAGGCCTGCAAGAAGAGGGCAATGCTATCTGGTTCTCACACTGAAGCACCAAGGCAGGCATGGCTGTCCCAGAAGAGGACCTGGGCTAGGAAAACTATTCAGTGGTTCCGTTGAGATCACAAAACTAAAAGACATGATTGGCCCAAAGCTAGAATGCCCAATGCTGGGGCCCATAGGCTTTGTGTCTCAGCATACAGAATGGACATCTGAGGAAGGAGGGACACACAGAATGGACACTCTGAGGAAGGAGGGACACAGAATGGAGATCTGAGGAAGGAGGGACACAGAGTAGACATCTGAGGAAGGAGGGACACAGAATGGACACTCAGAGGAAGGAGGGAGACAGAATGGACATCTGAGGAAGGAGGGGCACAGAATGGACATCTGAAGAAGGAGGGGCACAGAATGGACATCTGAGGAAGGAGGGGCACGGAATGGACATCTGAGGAAGGAAGGACACAGAGTAGACATCTGAGGAAGGAGGGACACATGGAATGGACATCTGAGGAAGGAAGGACACAGAATGGACATCTGAGGAAGGAGGGACACAGAATGGACATCTGAGGAAGGAGGGACACAGAATGGACATCTGAGGAAGGAGGGGCATGGTCTTGCTTTCTTCACAGTTGTAACTCACTTAGGCAGTAAGAGGTGAGTCATTAATTTTTCTAGAAAGAATTTCTGATCTAGTCTGGCCTTACCATTGCCTCCTGTGCCCAGTAGGAAGGCTGTTGGTCCTTTCCTGCCCAGTGTGAATATGGTGGTGGCATCCCCTCCTCCTTGCCTATCACCATCAGTGGAAGTTCAGGCCACTTCCCTCACTCTCCCCGTGGAATGGTCTGAGTGGGACAAAAATCCCCACAGGGAGGGGTGCTTTCCCAGAGAGACAACTCCGCTAAGAAGAACTCTTGTCTGCTGTATCTCCAAGGGGTCTGTTCCTCCTTTTGTTAGTCTGGGGGAGACTTTCCCCTCAAGCTCTCCTGTCTGTAACATGATTAGCCAGCTCTGTTCTAGGCCTTTCGCTGGCCCTTTATTTGTCTTACTGCCAGGTGGAGCCGCTCTCTCTTACTCTCGCCATTTCACCGATCGGGCAAATCAAGGGACAGAGTGGTTAAATAATTTCCCCCAGATCACACAGCGAAGGGAGCAGGCTGAAGGCCGGAGACCGCACCTGCGACTGCTCTGTATTCCCTCAAATACTGTCACAGTTTATAGCTCCCGGGGAAGCTATGATTTAGCTTGACTCAGGTTAAGACTCACTTTCCAGATGAAAAGCCTGCAAGAGGCTCCTGATCCTCCCTAGGGACCCCAGCTGGCTACCGGGCTCTCCCTGTTCCCACCCCCTGCCCTCGGGGACCCAGCCCCTTGCTGCCCTCCTTCCCTCCTGCAACAGCCACAGCTGCGCTTGCATGTCAGAGACGGGGCTGGTGGGTGTTGTGGGGGAGGAGAGGGCTGTTTATTTACAATGTGACAATTTTGATGTATTTGCTAGGGAGGGGCAACCACCCCAGCACCACACAATTAAATTAAGAGACCACCAGTGGTAGGCGAAGCTCCTCTATGCCTGACTTAGAATTAAACAGATCAGAAAAAAAAAAAAACAACACAAATTGTTTCTCAGCCTACAAAACCCTTCTGCCCCACAGCTCTTATGCCGCTCTGTGGGGGGCAGCTTGCTCAGGGGTGCCAGTCAGGTGGGGCTTGAGTCAGGTGGGGCAGTGAGTGCTGGGATGGCTGTGTGTTCTTTTGCTTTTTTTCTTGTGATGATCCTTCTGGCCTGGCATGGTGTGTGTGGCGTTCCTGTTCTGCATGAATGGTTCCATCCCTCTGCTGCCCAGGTTAGAAGCTCAGCCATGGTTATTATTTATCTCATGTGGCAACAGTCTCCCTCCTAACTTCCCTGCCAATTTCTTGGCATGTCCTGCAAAGCCCCTCTATCAGACGGGTTTCTGCTATGATAGTGTCATAAAGCAAATGATCCCCAGATCTTCAAGATTTAGAGCCGCAAACGCTATTCTCAAACACCCGTTTCAGGGGGTGAGGCAGCTCCGTTGGAAGCCATAGGCTGGCTTCCGGTCTGAGGCTTTTCATTCTGAGCCCACCAACTCCACAAAGCACCATCTTAAAAAAAAAAAAAAAAAAAAAGAAGAAGAATCTCTGTGAGTTCGAGGCCAGCCTGGTCTACAAGAGCTAGTTCCAGGACAGGCTCTAAAAAAGCTGCAGAGAAACCCTGTCTCGAAAAACCAAAAAAAAAAAAAAAAAAAAAAAAAAAAAAAAAAAAAAAAAGCACCATCTTCCATGGTAAATGGCAGGAGTACAAAAGGCTCCCTCCCATCGAGGCCTCTGACTAGTCACTGGTCAGTCAGAGCAAGCCCAGTAACCACACTCAGTGGGAGAGGAACATGTGCCCCACCCTATTTCATGGCAAAAGGAGCAGGTGTATACCTGGAGAGGAGCCAGAGCGCTGGGAGTATCAATCTGAGTTGTTGTGACTTGTTTTCCACTGAGGTTCTCAAAGTCTAGTCTAGCGTGCAGTGAAGTACCAACCTGGCTCCTTCCCAGGGTGCAGAATGAGGACTCTGGGCTAGGGCTTGGCAGTCTGTTCTCTATCCAGCCCTCTGGGTGGCACCAGCCCCCTGCCACCCCAGCCCTGCTCCTCAGTCTGTGCATCAGACCAGTGTTCTCCATCCATCAGGACTCAGAACACTCATTGGCTGTTGATTGGGAACAAGCCCCCCCCCCCCCCCCACGGCTGGGACTGCAGCTTGGCTGTCTCCTTCTGTGCCCCACAATCTCTGGATAGGAAGAACGCCCACTGATCTTACCGGGTTTTAGTATGGAATCCAAGTCGGGCAGGCGGTCTCTACCCTGAAAAGCAGCCCTTCCAGAAAGCACGGCTGGGGCTGTGGATGCACAGGGATTGTGGGTGAGCAGGCCAGGCTGAGAGTGTGAGGGCGGGGGGATGACCAGGAGTGGATGAGGAGGCACATGCTGCCCTGATTTGGGAGCTACAGTGCTTATGAAGCCTGGTACAGGTTGGTGCCCAGCTCTGCAAGACTAGCATTGCTTTTGGCAGGTTAGCCGACTGGCCATCAGACTGAGGGATTCAAGGTGAGCTACCTCCTCCATCAGACTGAGGTAGGAGCTCCTGGTCAGCAGTGTTACTTCTGCTTCATTACAAGAAGGACCCCCCCCCCCCCACACACACACCAGGGAAGCTGTATTTTCCAGCAAACCATGAATTCCTGGTATTGGAATTGAATCTTTCCTACCAGACTCAGGCATCCCTGGCTGGAGATAGAGATTGTGTCCTTCTTTCCCATTGTCTCCAGGAAGAAGCAAATCATTTCCAGTATGCTTTCTAGTAATGTCACTGTGTGCATGTGTACATGTGTGTTATATGTGTGTGTGCCAACATGTGTAGATCTGGTGTGTGTGTGTGTGTGTGTGTATTTGTAGGCCCGTGGGCAACCTCAGTTGTTTCTCAGGAGTCCACCTTTTTTATTAAATTTATTTTTTAAAAACAATCTTTTCTCATTTTACATACCTAGTCCAGTTCCGACTTCCTCTCCTCCTACCCCAGCCTCCCATCCACTCCTCAGAGAGGGTAAGGTTTCTTCTCAATGGGAGTCAACAAAGTCTGACACATTACTTTGAGGAAAGACTGAGGCCTTTCACCCTATAACTAGGCTGAGCAAGGTATCCCTCCAAGGAGAATGGGCTCCAAAAACCCAGTACAAGCACTAGGGATAAATCCTGGTCCCACTGCCAGTGGTTCCCTCACTATCAGTCTAGGGGCAGTGAGTGCCCACTAACTCAGGTCAGCTGTTTCTGTGGGTATCCCCATTATGGTCTTGACCCCTTTGTTTGTTTGTTTGTTTGTTCAACTGGTCTCCAAAAGCTCAGCCCAGTGCTTATCTGTGGATCTCTGCATCTGCTTCCATTAGCTGCTGGTTGAAGGTTCTAAGATAACAATTAAGGTAGTCATCAATTTGATTACAGGGGAAGGCCAGTTCAGGTACCCTCTTAACTATTGCTTAGGGTCTTAGCTGGGGTCATTCTTATGGATTCCTGAGAATTTCCCTAGTGCCAGGTTAGTCCCATAATGACTCCCTCAATCAAGATTTCTCTTTCCTTGCTCTCCCTCTGTCCTTTCCCCATCGCAAGCATCCCATTTCCTCATGTTCTTCTCCTCCTTCTCTTTCTTTCTCACCTACCCCTCCCTTCCCACCCTCCCTTCACCTCTCACCACACCCCCAATTTTCTCAAGGAGATCTTGTCTAATTCCCCTTCCCAGGGGGATCTATGTATGTCTCTTTGTTACCTAGCTTCTCTGGGGTTGTGGTCTGTAGGCTGGTTATCCTTTCCTTTATGTCTAATATCCACTTAGAAGTGAATACATACCATGTTTGTCTTTCTGGGTCTGGGTTAACTCACTCAGGATGTTTTTTTTTCTAGTTCTATCCACTTGCAAGCAAATTTCAAGATGTCCTTGTTTTTTACCCCTGTGTAGCAGGAGTCCACTTTCTTTTCTCTTTCCTTGAAACAGTCTCCCATACTTGCCTGGAACCTATCAAGCAGTTCACCAGGCTATCTGGCCAGTGAGAGCCACAGATCTGCCAGCTTCTTCATCATCAGTACTGGGATTACAAGTGTGCACCACCATGATGGGCATCTTTTATTTTTCTTTCTTTAAAGAGTCGTTTTAGGGATCTAACCCAGGTCCTGCTAGGCTGAGCTATCTTTCCGATCCCTTATAGTTTGCTTTCAATAGTTAAGATATGAAGGCCATCTTTCTGTGCCTCCACCCTCCAGGGCAAGATTCCTTCCTCCTATCCTGAGTCCCTGAGCAGGCAGCTAACACAAGGATGAAGCACTTTCAGTAGACGGGAGGGCTGGGGACAGTGATTGGGTGCTGTAAGGCGGGCACCCATGCAGTAGGTAAACCGGAAGGATGCTTTGCTCTCTAATCTTTTCCTTCTGGGCTGACAGGTACATTTCAAGTGAAATTGAATTGCACATTTCAACTTCATTTACACTTATGGCATCTCATCTGACTGGCAGTGGGCAGGAGGCTTTTGATGTCTGCTTTTGGTGCCCAAGCCTGTTTAAGCCTCTTTTCTTTGAAGCCAGGGAGACTTGCCAGGGAGGAAGTTGACTTGCACACCCTCCAGCAAATTACTTAGTCTTTGGAGACCTTGCTCCCAGAGGCCCCGAGGGCTATGAGCTGATGTTCCATTTCTTGAGCTTTCTAGCCTGCTCAGGTCAAATGGTGAGAAAGCTTCCTGAAGACTCCTCCCCATAGAAGAGATGGGGAAAGTCCTAGCAGACTTCCAAGCTGAATTCGCCAAACCTAGCTCTTTATGCAAAGTCTGCATCTCCCAAAGACTTTCAAGAGTACATTCAGCTTCCCTGTGATTCCATCGGCATCCTTTCCTCACAGTTCACCTCCAAAGTCATCCCTTGGGGTCCTTATTCTTTTTTTGTTTTTCGAGACAGGGTTTCCCTGTAGTTTCTAGAGCCTGTCCTGGGAACTAGCTCTTGTAGACCAGGCTGGCCTCGAACTCAGAGATCTGCCTGCCTCTGCCTCCCGAGTGCTGGGATTAAAGGCATGCGCCACCACCGCCCGGCCGGGGTCCTTATTCTTAACATAGGCAAACGATGTTCTCTCAATTTCACAGGAAGAAAGGACAAATGTCTTCGGTATTCATGCACCAACAGCACTCCGGCCCTGCAAACACAGCCCATGCTGCTGAATCTAATCTACTTCACCTGTAGAACCCATTGTTGCCCTAAGACCTTATAAATAGGGAATCCTCAAGGGAGCAGAAAAAAATGACTTTGGCCTCTTCTTTCTAGTTTTGATGCTTCCTTCTCCCCAAAGCCTTAGCCCGAGGCCATGCCTTTGGCCTGTTCCTCTTGTGCTATGGGGGAAAGGTCCCCCATCTTTGATCCTGTCTTTGGGAAGGCTTTATATAAGAAAATAAACAACAAGGGCATCAGTGGCCTTCATTTCTGCCTGATTAGATTGGAGGAGTGCCTGTAGGCTTGCCTCCATGCTTATTAGCCTGGCCTCAAGTCTCTGCGACATCAGTGGGTCTTTTGAGGGCCAAGGCTGGGCACATCTACACATCCTCCCCAACTCTCTCTGTGCTAAGCCCCAACATTTCCAGGAAGGAGAAGAAAGGGCCTGTCCCCAAGAGCCTGGTACCCAGGGTCTAGGGAAGAGGAAGGTCTAAGCTTAGAGAATAAGGCTGTTGAGAACAGAGAAGCATGACATTGGGGAACAGGGAGCGCGCGCGCGCGCACGCACACACACACACACACACACACACACACACACACGGATGGAGTCCAAGCCTCAGATCTGAGCCGGGCTCCTTGTGATGGAGAAGGGTAGTTTAGGGGGTACCATAGACCTTTACTGTGGGCCTCAAGAACAGACAGCACAGGTGTTGTGTGATGCGACTGAATTCGATGTAAGCAAGCAGAAGGGGCTCCCTGACTCTTGTGGGGTTTGAAGAGTAGGACCAGGATGACCTTCAGGATGACTTAGTGATAGGACCACGCCTTTGGCCTGGGTTGGGCACTGAGGCCTCTGAGAGGCACAAGATGGTGTGC
Organism: Arvicola amphibius; assembly: GCF_903992535.2. NCBI lineage: Eukaryota > Metazoa > Chordata > Mammalia > Rodentia > Cricetidae > Arvicola > Arvicola amphibius. The sequence goes on from NC_052050.1 coordinate 38,785,466, forward strand.
CGAGCTAGAACTGTGGCTTGGACTCTTCACCTCTTAACGCCCTTCCCGTTACAGGGTGAACTTGAATCCTACCTGCCTAACAGCTGGCACAGCATGGTAGGGGCCGCCATTAGCTAAGAGCTCTCCAGGCAGCTCATCCACCCAGGGCAGCCTGTGAATTCCAGCTGTGCTGGCAGGAGGCTGAGCCCTTGCCCTCCCCCTCCCCCCCCCCAGCTGCGTGCACCAGCCAGACCTAAGCAGAAGTTTCCAGTGACTTGACTGGGAAGGGCACTGTTGGAAAGCAGGCCTCCCTGAAGCACCAAGGTTGTGGTAGGAAGGAGCATCCGCACCGGCCTCTGCTTAAGAATAGACAGAGTCATTATCCAGCAAATAATCGGCATAATCCCGGAAGACGCACGGTTCCCCTCCGGTGCCTTCAATCACCCCTGAAAGGGAGCGGAAGCCTATACAAGCATCAAGCCCACGCAGGTGGAAGCTGACAGCTCCCTCTCTAGTCTGTTCCCAGCAGCCTGCTCCCGGCTCCCAGGCACCTGGTTTGCAGAGTCAGGCCTCATCAGCTCCCAACCTGCTGGGGAGGTGGGGTCCCTGGTCACTAGGGAGGAATCCTTGTTTGCTTTGCTGTTGCTGTGAGCAAAAGCAACTTTGGAGGAAAGGGAAGCCAGGGTAGGAGCTCAAAGTAGGAACATGGGGTCTTAGGCAGAAACTTTGGAAGAACACCGCTTACTGGCTTGCTTTCCCTGGCTTGCTCAGGCTACCCACAGTGGGCTAGACTCTTTCCTACATCAATTTGCAATCCAGAAAATGCCCTACAGACATGCTCACAGGTCAGTCAGATGGAGGCATTCCTCAGCTGAGACTGCCTCTTCCAAGGTTTGTGTCAAGTTGGCAAAAATGTACCAGCAACAATAGGGGCACCAGGGGCACTTGTCCCATTCAGATTCTGGCTATGTGGCTCACTGGCTATAACAGGACAGAGACCACATGACTACTTCGTTTAGCAGAGGTTGCACAAAATGATGTGTTATGCTCCTTATTATGGTGGTGAATCCACTAGGTCTCTGAACCGTAGCCCTTATTATACCCATGGTGTTGTCTTAGGCTATGCAGAGTCTGAGAAATGAATGCACATGGGACCCAGGAGATGTTCATGCACTTGTTTCTGCATCCCCCACTTCCGCAATTGGCACTGGATCAAGGGACTGAGCCTCTTTAATGGTCCAGAGTCTATGGGAAGGAACTCTTCAGAGGGGGGTGGGGCAGGGATGCATGCCTACATCTCTGCCTTCTATGGACTGATTTGCTGGATTGTGTTCCCATCTGCCACATAGAGAGGGCAGAGAGAGTCCCTGATAGAAAGTACCTGATACAAACTTCCTGGACTCTTCCCTGGGGTCCCTGGAGTAACAGTGCATAAGAATTTTTGACTTCCAGAGACAAATTCTTACTGAGATAGGGGTGTCCTGGAAGTGGTGGGAGCTTGGCTTCTTGGATCCAGTCTGCTGAAAATTTGTGAGAGGCCATGCCTTCTTCCCTGGGGGCAGACAGGGTGAGGCCTGCTGCATGAAGCTGTTGACACTTCTCATAGGGACACGTATCCGTCAGACCATGAAATATGACAGAAAGAACACAGATTAGGGTCAGACAACATGTTTGCATCTATCATGAGGCCCAGGGCCTTCCTCTTGGGAGCATGGGGGTTAAAAGCAGTGGGCAATGTGGAAGGAAACAGGAAGTGATGGCTTCCTCCTTGTTTCTTTCCTTTCCCAAGTGGGCCATACTAGGGTCCCTGGACTGTTCCACTCCTCCCAGGAAGCCCTTTCTAACGCTGTACGCTAGCCACCTGTAGGTAGCCCAGACACGGTGCCCTTTAGAAGCAGACCTTAAGATCAGTTTTGGGGAAACCATCTTTGGAGAATTCCATTTCCTTATAAACATCTGTGTGCCGAGTCTAGGGAGGTGACATTGACTCAGAGCCTTATTCCAGGAACCAGACTGGAACAACCAGGCTGGCTCCACAGGTGCACACAGCACCTGCAAAAGGATGAAATCCAGGGTTGGCTGCTTCCTGGGGTGTGTGGACCCAACCGTGGTGTTCTCTGCATCCCCCTCCCCAGCTTCTCTGTCTCTGTAGCCAGGTGTGGAGGAGGAATACAGGCTTCAGGGCCACGCTGCCCAGAGTACAAGTCCCAGCTCTGCCACGCATGGCTTTTGTGCGACGGAAATGAAACTCTCTGAACTTCAGTGTCCACATCAGCCAGGAGAGATACTACAGCTGCCTGAGCACAGCAGTGCAGAGGGGAACTGAGGTCAAGTCTGTGAATTCTCCAGCACAGAGCCTGGCGAAAAACAGGCGTTTGGTGAATCTCCTCAGCCTTGGAAATATGTTTGTTGAACCTGGATGGAAATTCTTTGGATCTGATGCTGAGGGCCAGAAAATAGTTAAGATTCCAGTCCTCCCCTTTTGGACCTCAGTCTAGTGAAAAGAGACATCCTTCTTTCTGTCTGCAGGCAGGACAGGAACAAACTGGACACTCAGCAGCCCTCAAGCTTGTGCCTATGAGAGAGGCTTGCGCTGCCTGTATTATAAGCTGGGGGTTCTTGTATCTCCAGCACTCCACTCCTTGTCTTTCTTTAACCTCCCAACTGAGTGGTGACCCTTTCTAGGACTTTATTTCCAAGCCCTTCTATTTTGAGCCCCGCTGAAAAAACAAGAATCCAGGAGCCTGTGGGAAGCCAGATGTGGCTGAGTCTTGCTCATGCTTCCACACATTGGGGAAGCTCCCCCCACACACCGAGCTTTACCCCTCTCTCTCCTGCTATCTAGCTATTTAGAACCCTGCCTTTATTCCCTCTAGCCAAGCAGAGCTCAAGGTCAGGTTAAAAGAAAGAATTTTTTGAAAGGAAATGAGCAGGCATGGGGCAGATTGGCTTCAGGCAGCAGAGGGGGGTTGGGGGGAGAGAGAAGCTGCGTGGCTCAAGATGAAGACATAGCCGGGTGTTCTCAGAAAGCTGGGGGAGGGCACTGGTTCTCCCAACTGCCTTGGGTCCTTGGCTGCCCCTTGATTCGTACTAGGTCTTGCTCAAGTCTCTCGTGCTGCTCCTTCCGGCCTCATTAGACTCTTACCGGACTGTGCAATCTGGAGAGCATGAGGAGACCTTCTGCCTGTCCCTTTCCTGGGCACAGCAGCTCCAGCTTATGGAGAAGCTCAGGGTTTCCCAGGCCTCCAGAGAAGAGGGCTGCGCATGGAGGTGGCTCTGAAGAGCTAGCTCTGAGGGTAAAATGCTTGTCACATAAGCACAAGGGCATGCTTTTGAATGCCCAGAACTCCTGTGCAAAAGCCAAGCATGGTAGTGCATGCTTACATCAGTTCAGGAGAGGGAGAGGGAGAGGGGGAGGAAGAGGGAGAGGGAGAGGGAGAGGGAGAGGGAGAGGAAGAGGGAGAGGGAGAGGGAGAGGGAGAGGGAGAGGGAGGCAGATAGATCCACGGGACCCTATTGGCCGGCCAGCAGAGCCTATTAGGTGAGTTCCCGGCCAGCAAAAGACCCTGCCTCCTAAAACAAGGTCAATGGCTCCTGGGGAATGGCATCTGAGGTTTTCCTTATATGGGTGCGCGCGTGCGTGTGTGTGTGTGTGTGTGTGTGTGTGTGTGTGTGTGTGTGTCACACACACGTGTGCATGCATGCACAAACACATGCACACACACACACACACACACACACACACTCACGCACACCCTGAGGAAAATGACTAATGCCCTCCTAGCAAAGTCCTTAGCTGCTAGCTGGTCTCCAGAGGCAGCACAGTATCTCCAAGTTCTCCTCCACAACCTAGCTTCTCCCAGAATCTGAAGTGTGCTGGTACATGGAGTTTCCTGGCACAGGTGAACTGGTCTACATAGGGCTCTACGGGCACTATCCATGGTGCCACTGTTCTCTTGGGAGGCTCAATACTATTCTAGTGACAGTGTCACTAGCTTGGGTTGGTTGGAATCCCTTTTGGAGCCAACTCTAGGGGCCACAGAGAGACATGAGGTGCTATAGTGACATAGCTCCAGCTTCAGAGTGTGGCTACCTCTGAAGCTCACGCCCTGCTCTGTACAATGTAGGGCATAGAAAGATAGACAACAGTACATAAGCCAGTGGAGAGAGTTGGAAGGGAGACGGCTGCCTAGTTCTCTCCCCCTGGGATTCCACAGGGCCAAATGCCTCACAGGTCACTCCTCAGCCTCCTTTTTCTCTCCAGTTGATTCTTTTGCCTTTCACTGAGAGTCTCCAGGACTTTCCCCACCTAGACTAATAGTCTCATACTGTTTAGAAAGAACTTTTTTTATTGTTATTTGTTTGCATTCCTAGGTCATGAAACAAAGTTTAGCAGAATATGGATGCTTAACAAATAATTATGGGTGGGTCAGTGAGGGCTAAGGTTGTCTGAAATGTACTGTGATAAAGGAGTTATTGGGTGTTTACTCGGTACCAGGCATTTTGACATCAATGTTGACAAATACAGAGTGTCTACAATCTCCAAGCAGAATTAGGTTCACGTGCCATTATGACTCTGGGATATAGTACTTTCTTTATTCTTCTTTGTATAGCGAGAAACTGAGGCAGAGAGAATTTACCTCTGAGAGGATCACCACTCATAGCAGCTTATTTATAAACTAAGGCAACCTCGGCAGAACATTTCACTGGGCTCTGGATCTTCCTTCTGCATCCGGAACATCAATTGCTATATGCTGTATGCCATGTTAGAAGGGTCCAGAGGACTCAGCTGGATCACACACACACACACACACACACACACACACACACACACACACGTGCGTGCACGAAACTGAGGCCTGCTTTTGCTAGACCTCACCACCCTATAGTCGTGGTCTCTTCTGGTGGCAAGAGAGGGAAAGGGTCATCTCTGGCTAGATCCCACCCATCCTCAGCTCTGTTTCCAGACAACCTGTTTGCTAGGCAGCACCCTAGATAGGTGTTTAGAAATGCAGGCTTAGTTCTCTGGCATAGGGTAGAGAGGCAGAGAATAGAGGCCAGAAGGAGGGAGGGGACAGACACTAGAGCCCGGTTTTAAATGCAATAAAACAAAAAACAAAAACAAAAAATAAAACAAAACAAAAACAAAAAAGTAAATCAAAAGAATCCCTTCCAAATTTTTGGTATTAAAGTGTTCCTATTATCTAAAATTTGTCATCTAATCCTGGCTGCAATGTCTCAGAAAAAATGAGGGAGAGAAGATGCCATCTTTTTAAAAGACAGAATCTCATGCAGCCCAGGCTGGTCTCAAGCTTATTGTGTAGCCAAGGATGACCTTAAACTTTTAATCCTCCCTCCTTTGCTTTCCAAGTCCAAGGTAACAGATGTGTGCCACCATGTCTGTTTTCTATGCTACTAGGGATAGAACCCAAGGCCCTGTGCCTACTATGTGAGCATTCTACCAGAGTAACTTCCCCAACCCTTTTTTCTTAACTTTGAAAAATATATAAAAAATAGTCAGTCCTAAGTAAAAATCACTCTTGTACAGTACTTCCTTCCAATTGATACATTCCATCTTGCAAGGAGGTCAGTGAGACTCAGGAAGCAAACAACTCAGAAGCCTAAGGAAGTCCCTGAAACTGACAGGAAGCACTAGGCTCCTCCTTCCTGAGCTCATATAATCAGGAAGCACTGCTCAGAGTCAGTCTCAGAGGAGCAGAGCTGCCTAGAAGGGGCTCAGCTCAGCCAAGCTGCCTGGATGAGGCAGAGATACCTGAGTTGGCTTGGAAAAGATACTGTGATCTATTGAGCTGCCCGCAGGCTGTGCACTGTGCTCCAGGTGCCCAGCTTTCATGAGATGTCATTCCTGCTGGGATGGGCTTTGGTGACATAGCTGCCTTTGAGTTATTTCTGTTTCTGTAAGAAACCTGTCACCCATATTCCTGTAAGAAACCCCAATAAGACTCACTGGTTTGCCAAGTTGGACTTTGGTGGTATCTGTACTTTGGTCTGTTGTTGGTTCCTTATCTGTGGTGAGTAGATATTCATGGGGAGTAGATATTCCTACTCCCTAGGAATAGTGTCACACAGTCATCATTCTCAATCCCATTATGCTAAATTATACAAAATAAATTAAAATTGTTAATCTCTAGTGCCGAGCCCTTCCCTCAGAGGTTAAATCAGTTAGGAGTATGATATCCACATACTGATTTTCCCTGTTTATATGGATCACTCCATGTATATTCAAACATATCAAATATAAAATTAGAATTCAGTTATTTAAGTAGAATTGCATCTTTCTTTTTCTTTTATTATTATTTTTAATTGATAAATTATAATCATGTGCATTTATAGAGTTCAATGTGACGTTTTGATATATGCATCCAATATGGGGTGATTAAATCAAGCTAATTAACATATCCATCACCTCCCTCACCCATCATTTTTTTCAGAGAGAGACATTTGAAATTTATTCTCTTAGCTATTTTAAAATGCATCTTGCTGTTTTAAAACCTGACAATGTATCCTGGGGATTTTTCAGCATCGTATCGGTGAGTATTAAAGTATCTTCTACTACTAAATAGAGTTTTAAGAACAAAAGGGGAGGTCTGAGGTGGGGTGCTAACCCTGGGGGCTTCTAGAGGAGGCAACTGACACCCTCAGTATTCGTGACAAGCCAGGAGAAAACCATGCCTGTTCAAGCTGCAAGGAGCTGGTCTTATATTCTCACCAGCAGATTTTTTTCTCACCACAGTCCTTGAGGGAGATCAGATTCCTCCCACATTTGCAGAAGCTGAAGGTGAGTACCAGCCTCCAGAGCCAGGAAGTGGAGCAAGCCCAGAACTGGAACCCAGGTTGTCCCCTCTAAGCCTGCAGCCTCCCCCCAACCCCACACCAGCAAGTCATCCAACCCCAGCTTGTGAGGGACCTGTAAGACCCCCCTCCACTCTTCCCTGCCCCCTCTGTCCTTTCTCTGTTGGAGTCAGAGCCAGGTGGAGCTCTGAGCTCCACAAAGCACTTTGGAATTCATAAAATGGAAATTTATTGAACAAGCCTTTGGAGAAGGGAAGTAATGAAAGCCACTATATAAATTACGAGGACATTGGTATTATACAGCTGGAGCTAATGCTGTTGGTCCCCAGAAGGGTACAGAGTCTTCCAGCTCCACCCAGCTCACTGGTGAGAGTGATAAGCATCTGAGCCCACAGGCAGACAGAGCTACAGGCCACTCAGCTCCCTCAACCTTGGAGACCTCCGTAGCCACCATACCCCAGGGTGGGGTGCTCTATCACAGGAGGAGGTCTGCTGTGTCCATAGCCCGCCATCACGACTGTGGCTCCTCAATTTGTAGACCTCCACTATTTTCCCTTCTGAACTTTTAATCTTGGAATGGCATAGCTGCATACATGGAGGCAACAGCTTTGGCTTCACTGGATGAAATGGCAGATCTGACTATAACTTAAAAGCATCATGGAGTTGAAGGAACACTGTAGGTGGTAGGGTGAGGGAGACACAAGGCTGGTGGGCACAACTGAGGCTTTCTGTCCAGAATCCAGTCTAGGCCTGTTTGAAACTGAAGGTTTTTCCACTGTGGGATCTTCATTGCCTCAAATCACGAAAGTCCTAGGAAAGACCTCAGAGTGGGCTGGTCATCCTGCTAGGATCTCTGGGTCCTAATTTGTTCACACTCACTGGGGACAGAGGCAGGAGGAAGGTGTGATAGATTTATCAACGACAGTGGCTTCCCGCAGCCCAGGGCTCCTTGCCAAGAACTCCTCCTGCACTGTCTTGAGATCTCACGCCAGGAAGAAGTGCATTACAGGTGAAACTAAGCCCAGGCTGTGGGGTGGTTGGGAGTCTGTCTCATAGGTTGCCTCATCTTTAGTACAGTCCTGGAAGCTGGCCAGTCACGTCTCATATCCAAGCTGCTTCCTTCTCACCCTTGCACAGCCTGCTCTAGATGGACCTGGCACAGCCCAGAGAGAGCAGGGTCCTTTCCGCATGGCACATCTATGCATCATTAGGCCACCCCTTTTCTACAGAGTGCCCATCCTAGCTTTCCTACAAGGATCACTTTGTGGAAAATGGAGGTAGGGTAGGGGCTTGGCTGACAACAGAGAAGCCCCGGCTGCCGTCTGTGAGTTCACCTCCAGGTGGCAAGTTTGAACTCAGCTCAGTCTTGGTGTGTTTGCTGTGCAGCCTTGGACAAATCGTCTGCTCTCTCTGGTCTTCAGTTTCCCCCATCTATTATATGAACTATTTGGGATATTAGAGTGATTTCCAAAGCTGCTTGCAAATCCACCCATTAAGGAAGGGTACAAGAGCAGCTCCACACCCTGCCCGGTCCAGAGGCCGTGAGAGGGCTCAAGGCTCAAGGCTCAAGGCTCCATGCAACTGGCTTCACCAAGGTACCTGGTCTCTGAGGAGAAGTTGGGGTGGGCTGCCTGCTCAGCAGAGCAGTGGGAAGATGTCACAGAGCAGGAAAGGGTGGAGGCATGCTTCTGGAATGCCCAGCCTTTGACCCCAGCTAGGGGACCTCAGACATTGACTTAACTTCCTGAAGTTTTTTGTCACCTATGAAAAAGTGAGGCTGATAACTCCAAGGAAGGAGTTACCTGAGTTACTGAGAAGAGTGGACCCCATGATCCGTGCGAGAGGCTCCATTTCCCTCTGATGTCAGCTTGGCCTATCCCCACTGCAACACAGCAATGTCTGGGGGTTGAAGTGGAGGTGGCAGGGCCTGGGTAGGCCAGGGTAGGGGATGACAGAGATGGGGAGAGAGACCTTGGCAAGGAAAGGACAGGAGGTAGGGAATGAAATATGGCTCCTTCTTTCCAGAATGTGCCTCTTAATCAACCAAACATGGCTGTGGCTTAGCAGGGCCTCAGAAGGCAGAGAGTTGGGGTTGTGGGTAGCTGTAGCTGCCAGCTCTCCGGGATGTGGGTGTGAAGTATTTGGGGGGTGAATTGGGGTCTGGCAGAAGTGGGGAGGTTAGCTTCATGGTTGGGACTGTCTTCCCCTGTCTCCAGCCAGCACCTGGGAAGGGAAAGAGTCCTTTCTGGCACTTGCTAGCCTCTGACCTTTAACTTCTGGTTTCTGAGCCCTGACCTACCTTTGGTCATTCCACACAAGCATTAGGATTTTTTTAGCCCATGGGCCCATGGTACCAGCATTGGTCTGAGGATAAGGTAAAGGAACCTAGGGGCTGAGTTGGGGTTCAAGTCCACAGTGACATTCAGTGGTGATTCTTGTGGTCCTTAAAACAGGTTTCACTTCAAAGGACATAAAAGCAGTCTGTTTGGAGCCAAAGAGGAGGAGCCATGCCCGGAAACCCAGTTTCAGGTTATCACCAATTTCACGTTCCAAAGTGACACTAGTTTCAGGAAGCTTTTAAAAATATTTACTTTTAATTATGTTTTACTTGTGTACATCTGAGTGTGGGTTTGTCCACATGAATTCAGTGTTTGAGGAAGCCAGGAGATGGCTTTAGACATTCTGAAGCTGGAGCCACGGCGGGGGGGCGGGGGTGTTGTTGTGAACCGCTCAAATTGGGTGCTGGGAACTGAACTGGAGTCCACTGCAAGAATGGTGCATGTTCTTAAACACGAGCTGCCTCTCAGCCCTCTCACGACGTTTTCATAGTCACACAATGAAGAAAGTCACCAATCACAACTTTTCAAACACGCTGGTGGGGACATCAGGCAGGTGGGCTAAAGCTGTCATGAACCACAGACGCCATGATGGCATTCTTAGCTTTGGGTGGATGCAAGCTAGGGGCCTGCCCATGCATTCCACAGGATTCCACTCAAAGTCTAAGGCTAATGGGATACAGAAAGAGGTGGACAGTACGTGGCTATAAGGGACTAAAGACCACTCAAGATAAACTTTGACTAGTCTCAGGGCCCACAACATTCCAGCCTCTCCCATCATTGAGCTGATCAGTCAGTGTTGGCAGTGACAGCTTCTTCCTGGGAGATTCCATCCACACTCTCTCAGGTGTCAAAGGTTGATGGCGCTTTAGACAATGGGCAGGTGGCCCACTGGCCCTTAGTAAGACCACGCTTCTTATGTCGAGCTAAGCTTCAGGTTCAGGAGAGGGACCACCATGGTCCTCTGCATCCTCTTCATTCTCTGCTCTGGCTTCCTCAGGAGTGACAACTCTCAGGAAGGGAATTTGGCTTAGTGCATCTCTTGGATTTGGGGTTACCAGTGGCTTCATGCTGTACCCCAGCCTTTCCATGTGTTGCATAGGCATCCTGATGTCACCCTCAGCACAGGGAGGGAGAAATGTGAAGAGAAGAACAAAGGGCTGAAGGAGCGCTGAACCCGCCCTTTTGGATTTCCAGGTCTGGAGGAAGAAAGTGAAGGTCCTCAAGGGTTGGTAGTACCTGGGCCAGGGTGAGAAGCTGGTGGGAGCAGGAAGATGGTGCCTCTGGTGCCATGGGGACGCTGGGTGAGGGAGCTGAGGCAGACAAGTGCCCCTTAGTCAGTTGTCAGAAGGTAGATTTCACCAAGAGCTCTTCCTAATACTGGAGCTCAGGAATGTGCGTGCGTGCATGTGTGTGTGTGTGTGTGTGTGTGTGTGTGTGTGTGTGTGAGAAAGAGAGAGAGAGAGAGAGAGAGAGAGAGAGAGAGAGAGAGAGAGAGAGAGAGAAATTTGCATGTGTTTTGCATAGGACAGTAGGTCTCAAAGTCTGCTTTCAGGCAGCCTTGCAGCCAACAGAAATCCTACTGGGCCCAATCTATTTGTCTTTAGGACTCCTGGGCCAGGCCCCTTTGGAACACAAAGTCTACAGAGGTTGGGGACATTGTTTCCAAAGCCACACAGAATGTGAATAAAAATTCACAAGGATGTGAATAAAAATTAGGTCCCTGGTTGCTGCTCCTGTGGGCATTTAATATCACATAATGATAATGATGGTGGTGATAAAAATAGCTAGTCAACACTCACTTACCAAGCACATCCCACTTGCTGGGCACAGATCTGACGCGCTAATTCATTCCATCCTCTCACTCACCCTGGGTGGGCCTTAGTATTATTCCCACTGGACTTGCGAAGGAGTGCCTAAAAACAGAGACGTTAAGGAGCTTACCCAAGGTCACAGCTGGACATGGCAGAGACCGGATTCGAACCTGGGTAGTATGTGGCCATCAGCTACCCTCTCTGACAAAAAGTTTTGTCCTGTGTATTCACAAAGGAGCCAACCAAGTCTCACTTATTGTTGCCCCAGGGCTGTTTCTGTCCCTCTCATAACCCCTTCCTATATGCCACTAGGGTAGATGTCAATGCCAGTGGGGGTGGAAGGCCAGGGTCCCTGTGGCTTTGTCCCCCCACCATGATTAGGGGCTGATTGCCTGTAGTGCACTCTGTCTCCAGAGTGCCAAGCCCAGAACAGCCAGGAAGACAATTGCTGCAGGAGTTGCATTTGTTAATCTTGCATTCGTTAATTTATTTTATTTTCCATCTTCAGAATTAGGACGGGCCTCTTGAACATAATATGCAAATGTATGCAAAGCAAGATGAGCAGGCATCTTCAGAGCACCCTGCATTAGAGGCACCATGGCTCTCCAGAGCCAGAGGAGAGTGGGGTGGCAGGCAGATAGAGGAGGATCCTTTGTTACTTTCCAAAGAGTAACTCAATCCAGCACTCTTGGGCTCCTCCCAGGGACCTTCTTGGGGCATTGACTCTTTGATCAATTAGAATCAATCAATCTTGAGGATCATGACCGTTTGATCTCGCAGGCAGGAAGGGGTAGACTACCACACTTCAGTTCCAGGTCTCATCTTCCTTCTCCTACCTTCAGCTTCGCCAACCCCTACCATGCTTGGCCCTCAGGCAATGGGTACTGAAGCTTAGGTGGCCTGGAAGAGACCCAAATGTGGCCTGTGGCCTGGGAAAGGCTGGTATGGGTGAAGGGTCTTCAGTCTTCTATCTCATAGTAGCCTTTACACATCTCACTTCCAAACACATGCACTGTGAGTTAGCCTGGGCCTCTAGGTATAGAAATGGGTCCTTAGAGGATAACCTGTTCCCTCCACCCGTGCCTCACAGGCAACTGAGTTGTGCCTTGGCAGGTAGTTAAGAGTTTTCTGGGCCAGAGGCCTTGGTCTGATTGCTAGAAGGGCTAACTTTGGCTCCCAAGGGAGCACAGAAAGATGAATTCCCAGCCTTGACCATGGCTGGAGGTGGGGGGAGGTGGATGGAGAGTGAGTGAGAGGGGGAAAGAGAGGGAGGGGGAGTTGGCAGGGGAAGAGAGAGATCTAGGGAGGAGGATTCCTCTTCCTCCTCTTTTGTCTCCTGCCTCTTTCTCCTTTCCCCCTGTCTACTAGGGACTCCAGTTCAAAACTAACTTTTTACAGCACGAAGACAGTTTGGGAGAGTAGGGCAGAATGAACTGGAGTGAGACCCAAGAGTTGCTGAGTGGGACTTAGAAATGTGGGGAAGGATGGGAGTGCGAGCTCTCTGGAAAGGGTGACCAGAGGGAGTCTGAGGCGGCTGACTATTGGAGAAAAAAAAACAGAGTGGTTTGTGCACATGTCTGTGGGGAACTGTCTGGATTGTTAATTGATACAGGAGGGCCCAGCCCACTCTGGGAGGCACCATTCCTTGAGCAGGTGGTTCTGGGCTGTCAGAAAGCCAGCTAAGCATGAGCAGGAATGAGCCACAAGGCAGTCTTCTCCTTTACTTTCTGCTTCAAGTTCCTGCTTGAGTTTCTGCCCTGACTTTCCTTAGTAATGGGTCATTTGCAATCTGTTAACTGAAACAAACCCCTTCCTCCCTAATTTGCTTCTGATGAGAGTGCTTTTTTTTTTTTTAAATCACAGCAACAGATACAAAACGAGAATAAACATTTCTACATTCTTTAGACACAGAGTGGGATGCCATCCTGTCCATGCACCTGCCTCCTTACCAGGAGGGCCGGAGGCTGGGCTCAGGGACTGGGATGTGAACCCGGATCCCGCTGCAACCCTTTCTTCACAGGTGGTTCCAAGAGGAGGAGCTTGAAAAGCTGCAGCCTGTTGCCTGGGGAAGAATGCCCAGACAGAAGCTAGGCTGCAACCTAGTGTCAGTGAGGAACCTACCATCTGCTCCTGGGGAAACAGACACCATCAGCTCAGCCAAGTCAAACAGCCTGGGTGCGAAGAGGTTCCTGGAATCCCTGAGGTAGCAGCCAGCAGGCCACCCTACTTGTTCCCAGTGAGCGATGGAGACGCTGCAGTAAAGCAGCTGCACACAGTCCCACCCAGGGGTCAGCAGCTCCCTCCTGGGGCAAGCCTGGATCATCAAGTCACCCTGACACTCTCCTTCCTCTCCCTTTCTCTCTCAGACCTTCTCTCCAGGGTCAGGTTTTACCAGAGTTGGAGAGAACTTGAAAAATAAATAAAAAATTTAAAGACAAATAAATAAGGGAGCAGTCCGCTCTTTTCCCCTTTAATTTTTTAAAGGAAAAATTAATTTTCCCTTGCCTAAGTACCTGTCACCTTAAATTAATGTTTCCGAGAGGAAAAATGACAGAGAAGTCGGGTCATTAGGCAAATTTTAATTAGAGGCTCAGATGTCCTTTACTAATAAGATGTTACATATATTTCATCCTGCTCTTGCCTCCCTACCTCCAGGACAGCTCTGCAACACCACCAGAGGCCATTGGGGAACCAGGGAGAGAGGGCCGGGTTATTTTTGAGGAGAAGGAAAAAGAGGTGGAAGGGTATTTCTGCTATTTCCTAAGAGATGCCAACTTCTGGTCTCTGTGGTGGGCATCACCACTGCTTCCAGGGCGAGCTATGTGTTCCCTCATGCCTATGTGTATGTATGTGTATATATGTATTATTAGGGTATGTGTATGTATCTGAGCATACGTGAACAAATATGTTCATATGTGTGTGCATGTATGGTATGCACATTCGAGTATGTCTCAGAAGGTATATATGTGTGTGTATGTGTATGCCATATGTCTGTATGTATATACATGAATGTGTGCACATGTGTGTCTGTGAGTGTGCACATGGAGTATGCATATGTGTGAGTATGTATGTATGCATATATGAATGTGTGTCTATGTGAGTCTGTATGTATGTGCTAGAGTGCATATGTATGTATGTGTGCATGCATGGATATGAGCATATGGTTTACATGTGTGAAAGTGTGTTAGTGTGTGTGTGAGTGTGTGTTTTGAAGATTCTAATCCTCCTCAGACTCACAATCTACTCTAATGACATGTTCTTGGAGTAGTAGCTTATCTTCCTGTTGCTCAGTTTCCTCACAATACAGGAGATGATGGATTCCTTCATCTACAGATGTTGAAAGGGTTCCTCAGAATAAGGCTGCCTGATACCAGGAAGCCCTCCGAGCCAGGTGCACACGGGCCTGCATGTGCTGAGAGCCTGAGTGTGGGAGTCAGAAGTATGGCTTGAGTTCCACACCCACTACTTCTGGCCTTGATGGGCCACCTACTCCTTTGAGCCCTTAGAGGTTATCACGTGCAGAGAGCTTGGGGCTGGGATCTGCTCTACAAATGCCCCTCCCTCCGTGAGTGGGATGAAACTTGGAAGACTAAGCATCTCTAGGAGGCAGGAGACACAGGAAGGAGGCCTGCCTGCCACCCACACACTTCACTGTGGGCAGCTCCAGAGACAGGTGTTGGGTCTGTCTGTAACTCATGGTTACCTCTGAGCATGCTTGCACTTGTCTCTATGGATGTGGTCAGAGAGAGGGCTGGAAGAGGATACATCATGCCCTAGGGACTTCTGAGCTTTTCTTGGTCAGGTCCAAATGACTATCCTTTCTCCAAGGTCTTTGAGGACTGGGGCACTCTGGCCCTTCTAGGGACCTAGTGATCAGGGGCTAAGAAAGATTCAAGAGGAGGCCTATTCTCCTTGTGTGTGTTCCGATCTTATGACACAGTCAAGGTCAAGATTTGATCCAGACAAAACATCTCCTACTGTGTCTTGGGCACCCAGGCGTAGACCCCCATGTCCCTTCAAGCAGTGAACGTGATTTTCTGGGCATTCCTTCCCTCCAGAGGCCTCTCGGAAAGAGGCTGGAAGGCCCACCCCAGCTATTCTTATCCCCTGGGAATGTCTGAAGAAGCAGTCGGAATGGAGAAGCCTTGACGAGGCCTTTGACTGGGTAGAGAGAGAAGGGCATATATATGCGCCCACTATGCTCTAGGCACCGAACGGGATACTTTAGCTATGTTGATCCACCAGCTCAGGCATACTGCTGTTATTAGCGCTATTTACAGCCGGGAACACTGAGGCTGAGTAGTTTGCACAGGGCCACACACGTGATAAGCAGACTTTTCAGTGTGTAGCTCTCTTTGACCGTGAAGTCTTTCCTCTGTAGATAATGGGGGAGCGGGAAGGGCGGTTAATTGCTGGGCTCTGGCAAGTGTCAGGAGCCCATAGCTTCTGTAGATCCAGCACCTTCCATTTCGACTTCATCCTTTCTCAGGGGCAGTGAATCAAAGGAGCCTTGATAGTTCCTCAGCTCTCTGGAGAGCTGGTATAAAGCAGGGTGCCCGTGTGGGGCGAGGACTGAGCTGAAGCCGCAGCTTGCCCTGACTCACTGGCCCCAAGTTCATCTTTGGGGCACAAGGTACAAGCTGAGGGCAAAGCCATTGCCGGGGCCATTACTCACCAAGGCAACACCTCGGCAGCCAGCCGTCATACACTCAACAGCTGGACTCAGCTTCCCGTGGAAAGGAATGGAAATTGCATTCATTTTCCAAGAACAAAGAGACCAGCTCTCACTGACCTAGCCTGTTTCCTCCCACCCCTGCCCTGTTCCTGCCTCCATCTGGTTGCATAAGGACCTGGAGACCCTTTGGAGACCCAGACAGTGACAGGATAAACACAGAATGAGAACCTTTGCCATCAACAACCTACCTTTCTCCACTCAGGGGAGAAAGAGCCTGGACAAGTGGGTGTGACAGGAAAAGTGAGGGCAGGGGTGCCCAGGTTGGGGGAAGAGCAAGGAGCTGGGGCAGAGGAAGTGCCAGCTGGAATAAAGGGCACACAGGTCTGTCTTTGTGTGAGAAGCATGTTCATACATGGTATCTCATTCAGTTCTCAACATCACTCATCCTTCTTCCCCTTTTCAAAGCCAAGGAAACATGACCAGAGAGGGTAAGTGACTTGGGCATGAATACAGCCATGCCAGGATGTGGACAGTTGCTCTCTCTGACTCCTGGGTACTCTACCAGGTTCCATCCTGACTGGGAGTTTGGAATTCTGAGTTTCAATGAGGGGTATCAATGTAATATTGTTCCACAGGACCCTCTGTGTCTATCTATACATACCAATGTATAGAATGAGACCACATGAAGTGGCTTCCAAAGTTTATTCAGAGGTGACACCAGGCGTGGTGGCACATACCTACAATCCAAGCACTCAAGAGGCAGAAGCAGGAGGATTGTTACAAATTCATAGAGCCTGAGCTGTGTCAGGAGCTCCAGGCCAACCAGGAGGTATAGAGATATCTATAGATAGCTCCTGTCTTTGAAAAAAGCAAGAAATAAGAAGTGAGGGTCTGGGGCCCAATGTGAAGCTTGGATGGTGTGGGGAGGTATCAGGGCGTAGCCTGACATTGTCCTTATGAAGAGGAGCAGAGGCTTTCTGCTCTCAGCGCTCTCAGCACTCCGACACCATCACCCCATACGCTATCAACCCTTTGGCTACGCTCCCTGCTCTGCAGGTGTATGTCTGCTTCTAGGATGGGAATAAAGACAGCTCAGCACCAGAGAGAGGAAACCCGAGTGATTCCCTGTGCACAACGGTCCTCTTCTCTCCCCACAAGGCATAGACCCTGACTAACATCTCAGCATCGAAGTATCACAATTCTCAGATACTTCCCTGCTCCTGAATACACTGAATAATGGATATGTATCAATGCTGGGGTGAGGGAGGGTGGGAAGGTGGGAGGGAGAAACTGTAAAAAATGTGTGTGTGTGTGTGTGTGTGTGTGTGTGTGAGAGAGAGAGAGAGAGAGAGAGAGAGAGAGAGAGAGAGAGAGAGAGAGAGAGAGAGAGAGAGAGACTGATTCCTGGAAGCTGCACTTTCTTTTTCATTGCTTTTAAGGTGTGGGGTTCCCAAAAGGACTCCTGGCCAGAGAATAGTAGTAGTTACCGCAATCCTCTGGACTACCATGCTGAGCACTATGAAGCAAGAGGAAGAGACAGTTGTGCCTTCTGGAGGAGACCCAATTCCTAGCCTGAGGTAGTCTAAGCTTGATAGGGGAGGTATGAATCCCAGTGGAATTGGGGACCCAACTTGAGAAGGTACCTGCTGTTCCCCTTGGGGTGCTCCTGGGCCAATAAAGAAGGTGTTATCCCAATTCTTGGTAAAGTGAAGGAATGGAGGAAGTTAGGAGCACCCAAGGGGGAAGGGGGAAGGTATAAAGTTCAGGAAGATGAGCAGAAGAAGCCCTTAGCCTTGGGTAGCAGGTGTCCTGGTCCCAGCTGAGCACAGCGCCACACAACCCCACACACTGATCCTAGTCGAGAGGCATGTGCTTGTCCATGTGTGCGGGTCCATGCAATCTCACACTCAGCATGGGGACTCTTACTTTCCAAATTTGCTCAAAAGGGAATATATCAAGGAATCCATGAGGAAAGGATTCTCTTGACCCTTTCCTGGTCATCTGGGGGCAGAAAAGCTCAAACTGGAAGCAAACAGATCAATATTACGTCTCAGTCCTCTGAGTTGAAGATGCTAGACACTGCCCTCTGCTCCAGTAGAGAAAGTGGGTGAGAAGGGTAAAGGAGCATGGCTTTAGAAGAGTCCTTTTCCTCCAGGGCCTCAGTCTCCCTATTTTCTCACCCTCTACCCCACCCCCTGCATTCCTTTTGGCCCCCAACAATCAACCACCCACCTCAGGTCTGGCTTATCTCCAGTCATACCTTTTCTATTTGCTAGTCAGCAAATTTAATTTTAAACCGTACCTGTTAAGTTGGCAAATTTAAAAAGGCACGTACTGTACTGTTGATGTGCAGCATGGCATCTTGGTGTTTTAGGCACATACGTGGCAAGTGCTCAGAGCTTTGAGTCATGAAAGCCAAAATGCAAAACTCAAATGCTGTCTCCAAGCCAGGACACTGTATGCTTGTAATGGGGCCAGAGCTAGAGGACAGTCACTCTATCCCTCCCTTTTATCGTGATGCTGCACTGGTCAGGACTGTGATACTCATTTCCCCAAATCTCATCAATGTGCACATGGCAGAGGGGGCCATAGAGAATGGGAGCTGGTATTTTTCCCTATGCTCTTCCCTCCCCATCCCATGAAAGGAGTGTGGATGGTCCTTTCTTGCGTGGAGTCCAAATGGCTCTCTCATCAAAAACACATTTGCATGACAACCGGCATAAAACAGTCCCATTTTCCCTGCTCTTGGCTTTGATGCAGGGAAGGATGTTGAGCCTCAGCCATCTGAAATGCAAGTGAGCTTTTTTTTTTTAAATTCCTAAGAAGGTATTTAAAAGATTGATCATCTGAGAAAAGGCACCAGAGGAAGGAAGAAGGGAGCCCACCGTTGACTGAGTTCTCACTATGCATTTGGTGGTTGGTCTTGCATTTCATGAAGTCTGTACAAGAGTCCCATGCAGAAAGACATCTTGTACCACTCATGTTGTTGTACTCAATACCAGGGGCTGTCGAGATGGCTCAGCCGGTAAAGGCTCTTGCTGTCAAGCTGGATGACCCGAGTTTAATCCCCAGGGTTCATATGGTGGAAGGAGAGAACTAACTCCTTCAAGTTGCCCTTCTGACCTCCATATGCACACATAGGTGCACTTGTGTGCATGCACACACACACATTAAGTAGATGAGTGTAATAAAATATTTAAAAAATAGGTACCGTGTTAGCCGGGCAGTCGTGGCACATGACTTTAATCCCAGCACTTGGGAGGCAGAAGCAGGAACATCTCTGTGAGTTCGAGTGAGGTCTACAGAGTGAGTTCCAGGACAGGCACCAAAGCTACACAGAGAAACCCTGTCTCAAAAAAATAAAAAAAAATAAAAAATCCTGTGTCATCAGGAGTGGGAATGGCTATGTCACCACACAGTGGAAGGCAGGAAAGCTCCCTCTATCCCACCATCAAGCTCTTTTATGAAGTATTGATTCATTGATGAGGGCTCAAGTTTCATGGCCTAAGCACCTCCCCAAGAGTTCTACCTCCCAACCGAGCTACACTAGGAATTAAGACTTCAGAGACATGGATTTTTGGAGGGCCCGAAACATCTGAACCACGGCCAATGATAGCTGCTTTAATCATTCCAGTTTTGTAGCTAGGCAGAGGAGGAACAGAGAGATTATCTGGCTCCAACTCACCAGATAGCAAGTGGGGGGACTGTAGTTCCCAGTCCGCAGCCCATCCTTTTTTCATTCCAAAATTAATGCAGGTGCAAGAGCAGAAACAGAAATAGCCTAAAAGCACTTCTTATTGAGTTATCCTAAATTGCCCTGCAATTATTGCCCATCTTTCCCCATCTGCAGGCCTCTCTGCTCTTCTTGCTTGTAACAAGTGAAATACTAGATTCCCTCTTGGGGAGAGTCAATTCCTTTTCCTTCTCTGGAGAAAGGGGATGGGGTAAGGTTTCTCTCTCCTTATCTTTGCCCTTTAGATCTCAAATATGCCTCTTGGGAAAATTTTTTTGTCACACTAAGTGACTTTACAAAATTGGAAGTGTTCAAACAATGTGCTCTGCTCCACAAGGGTCGTTTGGTGGCTCCCTGCAATAGTAAATCTGCAGGTGGGGAGGCATCCTGCTGGGACCAAATCTCCTCACTCCTGAGCCTGCTAGTGCCATTGATGCTTCATTTCTCACCTCTGTGCAGTGTGGAGGGATTATGTGATGAGCAGAGGTGTGTTAAGGGGAGGAGCGCCTGAAATGCCCAGAGGAAAGCACTTTCCTAGAAATAGTTGGAAATTGTGATAGAATTGCCAACATTACATTATTTTGTGTCAATCATGTAAAACTCATGACAGTGTCATTGGTGTGTGTGTGTGTGTGTGTGTGTGTGTGTACAGGGGTCATCACAATCCTGGAGTTGGACGAAACAGCCAAGACTAGCTTGCAAGCATGAGTCAGCACCATGGACAGCAGCCCCTCATCCCTGCTTAAGGGTGTGTCTATAGCTAGGGTCAGAACTTCCAAACAGCAGGCCTCCTTCTCCTGACCCGTTTATCCGATCCCTGACTTACCCTATGCCCTAGCTTGGGCATCTCCTGGGGCCATGAACAGCTGTCCCTGCCTTGGCACATTTACAGAACGAACTTGCTGCTTTTAGAACTTAGGCCTCCTACATGGAGGGCATCTGGGTTGCTTGGGCCTCCTCCCTCCAGGGTAGGTGACCTTCTTATTTGATGAAGGAGCAGGTGTGTTTCTTTGGCGTTGGCTGGGATTTTTGCTGACAGGTGGCCTAGAGCCATTGGACAAGAAGTCTTGCCCCTGCCCCCACACCCGGGAGACTCTGGCTGCAGGGTAAGAGGAGAAAGATTAAAAACCAAGGCTTATTATAGAAACGGTGCCGTAAAACCACAGGCTACAGCGATGCAATAGCTACAGCCATAAACTCAGAACCCACTCCATCATGGAATAGGAACTGTTACCCATTAAGCGGCAACATTTATATATAGGTAACAGGATTACACTTTCACTGTGTTTGGGCAATAACCGGTCCTTTATGAAGCTTTTGTGACTGCTTAATTATAGTGCATGGACAAAGAGGTCTGGGGTGGGATGAGGTCAGGGTATAAGAAACTGTGGCTAATGGGCTGGAGAGATGGCTCAGTGGTTAAGAGCACCAGCTGCTCTTCCAGAGGTCCTGAGTTCAATTCCCAGCAACCACATGGTGGCTCACAACCATCTGTAATGATATCTGGTCTGGTGTCCTCTTCTGGTGTGTAGGCAGAAAACGATACAGAGTAAATAAATAAATCTAAAAAAAAAAGAAACTGTGGCCAAGGCTGAATTTTATGACCAAAGAAACAAGTGAAGTGGTCTGCATATTTCAGACTGCCAGACACATGAGTCCTTTCTAGATTAGATTGAGAGAGCATACCTGGAGATTTAGGAAACACAGTCTGTGAAGGGACTCCTTAGGGGTCTCCCTCTCCAACTCTCCCATGTCTTAATTGACCATGTCATGGTTACGGTCACTGTCAGCTTTCAGAACTCGGCCGTGGTCCTGTTTGAAAAAAAAAAAAAACAAGTGTAGGTTCTTTGATTCTCTTACACTGATACCTTGTAGAGCCCCCACGCCCTTATCTTTCTAGGTAATGGGAAGAAGTTGATTTATAGCCCAAACTCTTGGTGCTCTGAGAAACCCGGTAGAGAAAGGAAGTGGCACTGAGACTACCCAGGAGTGTCCCTCACAACTAATGACGTACCCACCATTCTGAATTACATGAACAGTCGCTCTGCAAAATCTCACAGAACTCCAGTGGCAATGCCAGGTGCAGGATGCGAGGGCTGTGAAATGCGAGAGACGCATCTCTTCCTTCAACCTTTCCAGTTTCATATTGGAGTTGCAATGGTAACCAGTGAGTTAGAATATAATAGAAGTGTGGTGAGCTGCAGCACCCCCAGGGAATAAATTCACAAACTTACTCAATATTGTGTCTGTATACACTAATGCACAACAGCTCTTGTAACCACCCCCATGGGAACGATGACATGACAGACACCAGTCCACCTCCATTTGGCTATCAGACTATAGAAACGGTAATCGCACGATGTACTTTCCCAGCAATACAACGTAGGGAGGAGGAAAAGGCTGGAGCTGTTGGGCTAGCAAGACAAGAAGTTTGTCTCCTGGAAAAACTGATATTTGTCAAAAGGCCCTTTCAGGAGACACTGGAGCTGAGAACACAATAGGAAATGCCACACCGTGGCTGGAACTGCTGAGGTGTGCATGGCTCCAGCTCTCTAAATGAAATCTCACGTTAGCAGAGAACTCAGGCCCTCCAGGTAGCCAGTGCCTAAGCAGAGAGGGCTGTAAGCTGAGCAAGGACAACCCCTCCCTCCAGCAATCCAGTGGGTGGAAGGCAGCCTGACTACTGTCATGTAATATAAATTATACATTAACCAGACCCCAGTACCCTACCCAGAGAAAGAATGACTGGTCCCTGACACAGCGCAAGCCATATAAGCTCCACTCCCTTACCTCTATCACAGAGCATACATCACACACTAACTAGGCTTGCTTCTCTGAGCTGCAAGACCTCCTGTCCCTGGAGGACTTTGTCACATGGGCCTGAAATTCTACTGCAGATCCAGCCCATTACTCCTGTTTCAAGATCTCAGTTCTTCCTTTCTTCCTCTTTTCTCTTCTTTCCTTGCCCTCTAGACCCTAAGAACTCCAGGAAGACATTTGTGGAGTCACTGGGTCTCTTGGTCTTCAATCCCAGCATGTTTCTTTTCTTTTGCTATTACTGGTTCAATTGACTTGTTGAGAAAAGATGACCAAGCCTGGTTTGTTAGGGTTGCCAAGGCCCAGACTCTGATGCAAACATAACCCTTTGTGCTAGGTGCTCTTATCACACCCTGCTTCACAGCTTGGGAGAGAGAATCACAGGGACGTGAACCAAAAACATAGAACCCCCACAGCAGGGCAACATCAGCCCAAGTGACCTGGCTCTGACGTATGCCTTTTCTTGACAAATTGTATCCAGACCAATCAGCATCCTTTCCCATCAGGCCTTGCCATTGCCCAATTCAAGCAGGAATCCTGCTGAGTAGGTTTAGCCTGAATCCTACACCCTCAACACAGTGATCAAATATCTGTCACCATCCTCCTGGGATTAAAGTGTTTGTCCCAGAAAGAGTCCTGAAGATGAGCCCCCACCCATGGTGCTTCCTCTGAGTAACCCTCCTGGCAGCTGTGCCTCAAGCCACGCTCTGTCTTCACACGATGCTATGACTCCCCAGGATTTCATGTTGTGCTTGGAGTTGAGCCCAGTCTCTATCTCAACTGTAGATCCTATCTCAGGAGTCCTCGTAGCCATTTTTATACTCAAGAATAAAGTCACCTGGTAATTTCTACAGGTATTACCAACAATATTCACATTGACCTCATCCTTGTTCTTAACCGCCATCTTACATGGCGTTTCCTATGGTAAGGTTCAAGTCTCTGCTCTGTATTTACCTGCAGTGTGACTTTGGATAAGCCATGTCTTATTATATGTCTAGGACTTAGTTTCCCTCCCTGACAAATAGCAGCAATAGTAACCTTGTGTCCATCTGCAGCTTGGCTGCTTACAAAGTGCCTTGTCAGGCAGCATCCCGTCTGATGCCCATGGCTCTCTTTGAAGAAGATGACAGTCTTGATTTTACCTATGAGGAAATGCAGAGCTCAGAATCTGGACAAGGTTATGTACAAAGGGCACGCTGGAACTGAAGTAAGGTCTGTCATTAACTCCTTTCCCAGAGTCCTGTAGCTACAGGCATGAATTGGACGCCTAAGGGCACCCAACTGAGATTTACCTGTTTTTGTGTCCCAGAACAATGAACTGGACCAGGAACAGGGGTGGTAGAAATGGAGGCACTTTATTAAGAAGTACAATACTCTCAGTACCTCCCTATGGGTGTTGTTGGTCAGGGAGGCCCCAGAAGTTCCCACAATGATGCAGACTGTTGCCCACAAGAACGACTGGTGAAACCCTGTGGCTGAAGACATCACACACACCTTGGTTTCAGGGAATAGAGAAACCAAGCTGTAACTGAACTGGAAGCTTTCTCCCTGCTGACGAGCTTTCATAATGTCAGCACACGCTATGTCAGTCACGAGGGGAGAAAGCCATGAACAATCTTACCCAGTTACAAAATCTGTGAGTGATACTATCAACCTGTCAGGCATGGCGTGTCCAGTGGGTCAGTAGTCATGACTATTACAGAGCTAGCCAGTTGTCTTCAGATGGGATTTAGGACTCGTCCCACAGGAGGGAATTCATACCTGATTTTCTAAACCCGGTCAAAACCCCACAGTTGAGGAGATCATAGCCTCCCTCCCCTGGGGTGGGACTATTACCATCGTCTTGCTAAATGAATACATTGCCAAACTGTCTTGGAAATATTTAGATTTACACCCACAGATTAGTGCTGCTCTCGGCCTTGGCCAGCGGAGCTCCTGTTTGCACTGAACAGTTAATGCAGAAACACACAACTAGTCAAAGTGTGGGGACCAAGTGACGGCTGAGCACGCATAGCTCTAGACTGGACACAGATCTCACCCTTCTGAGACTCTGAGGAACATTGTAGAAGAGAAGGTGGGAAGGATGCATGCACTAGGATGCAGAGGACCGCTGGGAAATGCTGGCATGTTGGACTCATAACCACAGCAGCTGTGGTTAGCTATACAAGACGGACAAGAACCAAGACTAGGCCCATCAGGAATTCTAGCAATAGTGAAGGAAGGGCTTATAAGGCCCCAGGCCTCTCTGGAAAGCTAATGGTAGTTAATGGCTCCTGGGGTAGGCAGAATTATTTTCTTCAGCGGTGTAATGGTTGTTTAAGTTGCCCATGCTCCAGTGACTAAACCCCTCCCCACGCTCATGTAGGCAGCCCTACCAGACTTAATGAGTCATAAAAAAAACCAACCCCAAATCCCGAACAAACAAACCAAAAAGATGTGGGCCTAGGAGGGAGACTTGTTGCAAAGAAGGGAGTCAGTGGGTGTAGGAGGGGCTGGGGAGGGTAATGGGAGCTGGAAATTGTGGGAATACATTGTATACACATGAGGTTGTCAAGGAACGATCCATCTAAACAAATGAAATCCCTCCTATATGCAGGAGTAGAAGGAACCCATTGACCTCCATAGCCCCTGTACACCCAGTGCTCTGCTTCGACGAGCACTGACTCATAGGCGACTTCCTTCCTCCTCTCCGTGTGACTGTACGGAAAGATATTCTTTATTTCAATTTTTAATTAATTTATTTTTAGTTAAGACTCTTTTCAAATAAAATGTTAAGTTTGTTATTTAAAAAAGAGGGAACAAAATGAACACCCCAAGCTTGAATGCTGGCCCCAGAGCGGGGGAAGCAAGCATTTGGAGGCTGGAGAATCAAGGCACTTTGTAGGTAATTTGCATTGTGCCTGTCTTCTTTGGTAGTTGGAGATGAGGAGTTCTGCTTTTGATCTTGTCTGTCGCCCTAAAGGGGAGGAGCTTCAGGCTTCCAGTTTTCCCCTTCACCCCTGGCCCTGCATTGGCTTCTTTCATATCTCAGTGTGTCTTCCTCCCTTTTCCTTCCTCTCCGGCCTCACTGCTAGCCCATACCTGTGCTGGAAAATGAAAAGCCCATGGCAGCAGTGTGCTCTTACTGTGAGGCCATCACGATCCAGCGGTGCAGACAGCCACACCTTCATGAGCACCTGGGTGGATGAAGGGATAATTTACAACCCCTTGCCTCTCCCAAGGCTCATGGGAAGAGGACAACCCCAGACCATCTCTTAATACAGACTTCCTTTCGAAACAGCCATGCAACCGCCTCTCGCCCTTCCCTTCCCCAGCCTGAGGAGTCCTTTTCTCTTGCTCTTTCATCTTTTTCTAGTTCCTTCCCTGGGGATAGCCAGAGCATCTCTGAGCTGAGGCTCAACCCCCAGAGGGGCCAAAGGAGAAAGGGCAAAAATATAAAACAAAGATTATGCAAAAGAATTATCCCGCGTGTTTCTCCCATCTCCCTCATCTCCCCGGGTAAATTACCCTATTATTCTGCTCCCTTAGGACTCCCGATCGTCCTTATTTCTTCTTTTGAGCTAAAGTCATTCATGCAGTAAATTAGTTCTTTGCTTCGAAATAGCTCTGATTGTAGCCGTTGCTGCCACCAGCAGCAGCACCACCATGTCCCCGGACAGTTTCCAAAAAAACTAAGGATAAAGGAAAAAAAGAGAAAGAAATAATAAAAGCTCCCAATACCATCCCCCCCATTCAATTCGCAAGCACAGAGAAACATGGGGTGCCCATTTCCTGGGAAATAATTTCTTCGAAAGACAGATTGGGTACTGAGAGGGGATGCAGATAGAGACCTAACCCAGAAACAGCTCTGGATGGGACAGGGACAATTGACCACCATAGCCACGCATTGAGATACTGTTCTCTCCTCTCAGATGCAGGCCTTGCTTCAACTCGAGTCACCAAGGAAGCAGAACGGCAAAGTGGGTAAGAGGCCACTTTCTAGCTGGTGGCATTGGGCAAGGGTCTTAGAAGTTCTGCATCCCTAAGGTCCCTTATCTCAGACAAATACCTCACCCCATGCTCAGGCACTCAGGGGCTTCCTCAGCCTCTCCTCTTAGACATCCAGTAGGCAAGCCAAATTTAGAATGTCCGTCTTGACGTTGTTCCCTCTTTCTGCTATGCTCATTCTACAGTCTTCCCCAACTCTGTAAATGCCGGGCCAAAATGCTCTGGGCTTTGACTCCACCCCTTCACTGACAGACTAGTTGTGCCTGGAGCTAACTGACTTTCTTTACAAATTCCATAATCTTATGGCTTTTTCCAAGCCCACTGTTGCAGCGTGAACCCAGTCAGCCATCGCCTCTCACCTGGTACATTTTGCAGTCTTCTAACTAGCTTTCGTATTGCTTTCCTTGTCTCTAGCAAATTTTTAGAAAATGTTTATTTAAGACAGGGTCACACTGTGTAGTTCTGGCTAGCCTTGAATTCACTATGTAACCTGGGTTAGGCTTACATTCATGATGCTCCTGCCTCAGCCTCCTACGTGTTGGGTTCAGGCAAAAGGTTCTTTTTAAAAAAATTTAAATGTTATTTATGTGTCTCTCTGTGTGTATGTCACATGTGTGCAGGTGCCCATGGAGGCCAGAAGAGGCCATTTGATACCCTAGAGCCAGAGTTACATGTGGTTGCGAGCTACTCAGTATGGGTTCTGGGAACTGAACTCCGGAAGAGCAGCAAGTGCTCCTAATGCCCTCAGTCCCACAAAGTGTCTCTTGAAGGACATAAATTACTGTCCCTCAGTTGTAGATGGAGATTGCTCTTTTGTTCCTAATCACCCAAAATCTGAATACTCAATCACACAGAAATTGTATTAATTACAACACTGCTTGGCCTATTAGCTCAGGCTCCTTGTTAACTAACTCTTGCATCTTAAATTAATCCATTTCTATTAATCTGTCTATTGGCACGAGCCTGTGGTTTACTGGTAAGGGTCCGGCAGGCATCTTTCTCCTTCAGTGACTACATGGTGTCTCCTCTGTCAGCTACGTGGTGTCTTCCTGACTCTGCCTACTTTCTTTCTATATGTCTGTTCGGATTTCCTGTCTGGTTTTACTCTACTAAGACATTGGCTGAAACAGCTTCTTTAATAACCAATGGTAATAAAACATATTCATAGCACACAGAGGGAATCCCACATCACTCAGTGGCTTCTATATGACTTGCAGTAACACTCCAGGCACTGAGCACTCTACTGCCCTTCTCTGGTGGCCATGGTCAATCTCTGCTTTGAAGGATCTGCCTAAATATTGTTTGCCTTCCTGTGATTCTGGGCTTGTCTTATTGCAGGATAACTCATAGTGTGTGTGTGTGTGTGTGTGTGTGTGTGTGTGTGTGTGTGTGTGTGTTTGGAATAGAATAAAGAAGAGTGATTATTCTAGTTAGCTTTTTGTCAACCTTTATCACTGTGATAAAGATTATTCCCAATAGATAGAGTCATTTAGGAAGAAGGAACCTCATTTGAGAAAATGCCACTACAAGATTGGCCTGCGAACATGCCTATGGTGCATTTTCATGATTGATGATGGTTTCAGGAAGGCACAGACTATTGTGGGTGGCACCAGCTAATGCAAGTGGTCCTGAGTTGCATAAGGAAGCAGGTTGAGCAAGTCATGAGGAACCAGCACTCCTCCACGGCCTGTATCTGTTCTTACCCTCTAGGGTCTTGCCTTAAGGTTCTGCCTAAACTTTCCTCAGGGATGGGGTGTGACCTGAGAGTTGTGAGCTGAGATAAAATCTTTCCTCTCCAGTTGCCTTTGAAAATAATCTTTATCACAGAGATAAATACCTAACTAGGACAGAAATTGGCACCAGGTTCATGGAGTATTGTTGTAACAAACTTGCCATATTGTCCTGGAGGAAGATGTAGAAGAACATTGGAACTTTGGACTGGAAAAGCTATTGAGTATTCAGAGCTCCGTGGGCTACTATTGTGGAAGCTTGGGAAACAATACTGAGAGTAGTACAGACAATGGAGGCCTGATTTCAGGAGTTTTAGAGGGTAGCAAAGACTTTACTCTGATCATCTGAGTCATAATTGTAATTAAGATGTGTGGTCTTGGTCTCCCAGGGCTGATAAATCAGATTAACAGACCAGAACCACTAAAGTGAAACTTTTGTTTTGTTGGAACCATTGTTACTGGTCAGTTGAAGTGGAAGAATCAGCTGTGAGTAAGAAGAGACCTGTATCATTGAGATAAAATCTTCCTAAAATGTTTTCTTGGGATCAGCACACAGAAGCTGTGATACAGAGGGGGTCAAGGATATACCTGTACTTGCTTTGGAGGCGTGAAGGGGTCATAGAGAGCAGCTAAGGCTTGGTACCTGGAAAGCCCAGGAGAGGTCACTGGTGAAGGTGAGCCCCATTCTAATAGAAACCCTAGGATTGAAGGGATCATGGAGAGGAGTTGAGACTTGGCACCATGTGCCAGGGTTAGAGTCCC
This sequence comes from Arvicola amphibius, assembly GCF_903992535.2. NCBI lineage: Eukaryota > Metazoa > Chordata > Mammalia > Rodentia > Cricetidae > Arvicola > Arvicola amphibius. The sequence continues at coordinate 38,814,112 of NC_052050.1, forward strand.
CAAAGAAAGCCCAGGAGAGATTATTTGTGAATATGCAGCTAACTTGCAGTGGAGACCCCAGCACTTTGGGGATACCATTACATGGGATGGCCACCAAGGAGAGCAGCAGATGCGGAACAAAGCCAGTCTGAGCCTAGAAAAGCTGATGTGTTGTGGAGGGCAAAACTGAAGAAGCAGGGCTGTGCTTGGCCTCTGGGGCCCAGAAGACAGTGAGTCCAGACAATAGATGCTGAATTAATGGTATTGCTCGAATTTGATTTGCTTAGCTTCGATTATGACTGTGCCCCGATTCTTCCCTCTTGGAGTAAGAAAGAATGTCACTTTGTTTTTTGTCTTGTTTTGCTTTTTTTTTTATTTTGCTTTTGTATTTTTTAGAAGCCCACCCTTGGAAGATTTTGGACATTTTAGAGAGGCTTTGCACATTTTGAAGGAGACCTTGGATGTTTTAAAGAGACTGAACTCTTTAAAGTATTTTAATTTGTAAAGACTATGGAAATTTCAAAAGTTGGAGATGGGAATTTCAGAAGTTTTATACTGAGGTATTGACATTAATATAAAACTTTGGAGATAAACAAGGAAGGAAAGATTATGGCTTAATAGTAATATATTGGTGTGCCGAGTTGAAAAGTACTCAATTGTCCTGGTTAGTTACTTGTCAGCTTGACAGAAATTATAGCCATTTTAGGAAGAAGGGACTTCAATTGAAAAAAAAAATGATCCCACAAGATTGGCCCTGTTGGTGTGGGAAGTCCTTCTGTATATGTGCTGCTTTTATTGGTTGATTAATAAAGAATCTGTCTTGGCCTGTGATAGGGTAGAGGAGAGCTAGGTGGGAAAACTGAACTGAATGTTGGGAGAAAGAAGGCGGAGTCAAAGAGATGCCATGTAGCCATCAGAGGGGAAAGATATAAGCTGCCAGCTGGAACCTTGCTGGTAGGTCATGACCCTCATGGTAAAATATAAATTAATAGAAATGGGTTAAATTAAGATGTAAGAGATAGCCATAAGAAGCTAAGCTAATAAGCCAAGCAGTGATTTAATTAATACAGTTTCTGAGTGATTATTTCGGGTCTGAGCAGCTGGGAATGAATAAACAGCCTCCTACAACAGCCTTTGTACAAGCTTGCAGGGGTATTTTACTGACTAATGATTGATGTGGGAGGACCCAGCTCACTGTGTACAGTGGCACTCCTTGGCAGGTACTCCTGAGTTGTACAAGAAAGCAGGCTAAGCAAGTCATGAAGAGTAGGCAGCACTCCTCCATGGTATCTATTTCAATGCCTTCCTCCAGGTTCCTGCCTTGAGTTCCTGCTCTGATTTTCCTCAGTCATGGAATGTGACCTGAGAGCTGTAAGATGCAATAAACTCTTTTCAGTTCTTCTGGTCATGGTCTTTATCACAGAAGTAGAAACCTAATTAGGACACCAACCCTAAGACTGAACAAGGTCAGTTGGTAGAGAGGTCCTCACGGTTCTTCAGCAACTCCCAAAGCCTCTCACAATGACTGATGTCAATGCTCATTTGCCTTCTACATGCTTCATGGTGCCTGCTCACGACTCTTCAGTCACTCATGGTTGTGGGTCTAAAGTAGAGCTGAAAGAATCTTGAAGGATCCTGTTTAAAGTGCGGGTTAGGAGACAGTTTCCAGTGATTAAGATTGGTCAGCAGCATAACGGTCTTTTAAATGAAAGCCCCACATGAGTCTGACATGATAGTCATAGATCACATGTTTGCTACATAAAAATAACATACACATGACAGCATCTGTGGTAATATGGCTATGATATTTTAAAGCACTACAGGGTTGACTTTTTGCTCATCTTCAAAATGGAGGATTTGGGGCCAGAAACGAGGCTGGCAACTGGAGTTTGATGCTCCATGACAGTGTAGGGAGAAAATTTACTCTCAAAGTTGTCCTCTGATCTCCATACATACACACGGATTACATAACACACAAAATAAACAAAAGACATGTAATTTGAAAAAAGAGGGAAGGTCTAGAAGTAAAACACACACACACCAACAAAAACATGGTGGGAAATGTGTCAGAATAGAGGCCAGTGAATACATTAGCTTTATTGTCCTGACAGTGTCCTAGATCAGGAATGTTGATTAGGGTTAGATGCTCATTTAGGGAACTGATATTTGAAAAGTGTAGCTTCTCCACAGCCCAATAGATGTACATGGCACAGTGTCCATCATGGACAGTCAGGCTCAGTCTCTCCATCCTGGGTTCCCCACAGTGGGTCAGGGTTAGTTACTCCATTGTAGACTTCCTCTCAGAAAATCAAGCTAGTCAGTTACTCAAACCATTTCTCTCAACCTCTGGAGGTTGATTAGTGGACGTGGTAACATTGGCTTTGTTCACTTTAAAAGAGTCCAAAAGAATTCCTACTTTCTGGTCCTTTTGGTCTATCTTTTTGTCTCCACATTGGGCATTGTAATAATTGTTATTACCAATAAGAAATGATTTTATTTGTATTTATTCTCATTATTAAAATTAAAATTATTATTATTATTGTTATTATTATATGTCAGGTATAAGAGCATACCTATGCTATCACATGAGTATGGAGGTCAGAGAACAACTTTGTGGGGTCAGTTTTATCCTTCTACCTTTATGTGGGTCCCAGAGACAGAATTCAGATGGTCATATTTGCATGGCAAATGCCTTTATCTGTTAAGTTATCTTGTCAGCCTTTATTTTGATTATTTTAAGAAAGAGTCTTGCTATGTAGCTCAGGCTGGCTTGAACTTAGGCAGCTAACTCTCAAGTCTCCCGAGTGCTGGATTTCAGGTGCCCATCCATGCCTGGGTGGTGCCAGTTCTTTAATAACCATTCTGTCATTGTATGCAGTCAGACCCTCCTTTGGGACACCAGCTCACAAATAATGACATGGAGACTTATTACTAATTAGGAAAGTTTGGCCTTAGCTTAGGTGTATTCCCTACTAGCTCTTATAACTTATTAACCTGTTTCTATTAGTATATGTTCTGCATGTGACTCAGTTACCTCTCCTCTGTACCTGATGTCCGAGTTCTTCAGTGTCTTACTGGCATCTCTCTGCCTCTCTTCTTCCCAGAGTTCCTCTCTCTCCCTAGAAATCCCGCCTATTCACTAGTGATTGGCCATCTAGTTCTTCATTAAACCAATCAGAAGATGCCTTAGGCAGAGACATGTCTTTACAATGTACAAAAAGATTATCCCACAACAGTTGTGTCTGTAATCTCCTTTCTAGAGTTATTTTCCTTTTTTCTGAAGTGTTTTTTAGAAGTTCGTTTAATGAAGTTCTGTTAGTGAGTAATTTTTTCAGATTTTGATTCTCTGTAAAAATAGTTTTTCATGATTGTTCCTGAAAGACAGTTTTGCAGAGTATACACTTTTGGGTTGATAGTGATTTTTCTTAGGGCTCTGTCAATTTTTTCTGATGTCCTATAATTTAACAATATATGTAAATATTCTGTACTTTACAACAACGTATTTAATGTACATTTCTAAAATATCCTATATGTTACATACTTTGCTATTTCAAATGTTGTTTTTCTATTGCTCATGGAAAATATTCACTCACCTTTATTTCTTATCTTTAGATTTTTAAATTCGTTTCCTTTTGTTTCTAATTAAATGCATGCTGAAGATTTTGACTTTATCATATATCTTAACTTTTAATTATTTTACATTATTTTATCTCTAAATAATTTCTTCAGGTTGGCCTTGTAGTCAACCAAATTCTCTCCTAAACTATGTCTAATTTATTATAGCCCTTCATTTCTAGAAAGTGCTATTTGGATTTTTCAATAGTCATTTATGATCATTTGTATGGTCTCTTACTGATAGTTCATTTAAATTTCTCAAATTTCTTTGAATAATCCCAGCACTTGGGAGGCAGAGGCAGGTGGATCTCTGTGAGTTTGAGGCCAGCCTGGTCTACAAGAGCTAGTTCCAGAACAGGCTCTAGAACTACAGCAAAATCCTGTCTCAAAAAAAAAAAAAAAACAAAAAAAAGAAAGAAAAAAGAAAGAAAGAAAGAAATTTTATCCTATTAATGAAAACATGCAAATCTCTGACTTTATGAGGTTTACCTAGCAGGTAGTTTCAATATTGGAAATCTTCTCAAACCTGCATTTACTGTTGATTTCTTCTAGGCTTTCATTTGTAGTTGTTTGTTTCACTATAGCTAAAATTCTTGATTGCGAGTTCATGTCTGGTTGCACACAATCTAGGGGAGTGTATGGGACCTAGATTTAAAGGTATTTTTCTTGGCTTTGCTTCCTTTGGGAGTCAAGGAAATGCTGCTCTATTGAAAAAAGTATTTAAGACAAATATGTGTTGTGGATTGCTTCTGTTACCAATACTTCTACTTGCCTTAAATATTGTTATTGTGACAAACGCAGTTGCTGTGATAAAAGCTTAAATTCTCAATTCCAGACACTCCTAGTGTATAATTAATTCAGTGTTATTAATTACATGCACACAATGTTACATAACTATCACTATTTATTTTAATAACGTTCTTTTTGACAAGACGACACGTAACCCAGGCTGCCTTCAAACTTGTCATGCAGCTGATGCTGATCTGGAACTTACTCTCTCCCCCCCCCCCCGTGTGTGTGTGTGTGTGTGTGTGTGTGTGTGTGTGGACACAGGTGCCACGGCATGTATGGCGAACTCAGTACTCATCTCTTACCTTGTTTGAGACAGGCTCTCTAGTTCGCTGTTGCTCACAGCAGGGCAGCTGGCCTGGGAGCTTTTGTGCATTCTCTTCTGTCCACCTCCCACCTCCTGGTAGGGGTGCTGAGACGAAAGATGTTTGAACCCAGATTTATGTGGGTTCTCGCGATCTGAACTCAGATCATCCGGTTTTCACAGCAGGAGCCTTACCCATGAGCTATCTCCCTAGCTCAGCCTTGAACCGGTCCTCATGCCTCCAAGCTGCTGAGTGCTGGAACTACAGATGTGTGCCACCACGCCTGGTTTGTGCAGTGCCGGGGATCAAATCCAAGGCTTTGTACACGCTCACCAACTGAGTTACCCTCCCCCCCCCGACCCAATTATCCAAACTTTTCCTCACCCAAGAACAGAAAATCTGTTAGCATTAAGCAATAATTCCTCATTCTCCAGCCCTCTAGATCACTCTTGTCTCTCCATCTTTATCTATTCAGGCTATTCCACATGAATGGACTCGTGTAGTAAAATGTCCTCTGTGTCTTCCTTGGTTCACTTGGTATAATGTTTCCGAGGTTCAGCCATACTGAGCATGTGTCAGAACTTCCTTCCTTTGTATGGTTGAATAACATTCCCTGGTTGGACAGACAGTATTTTCTTTATCAGCTTGTGTGCTGACAGCCTCTGGTTGCTTCTCCCTTCTGGCTGTTGTGAATGTGCCTGCTCTAAACGCTGAAATGCAGTTGTCTATGTGACCCTGCTTTCAATTCTTTTGGGAGTTATTGAGGAGTGGGGTTCAGTGTCAATGTGTGTAATCCCATGTTTAGTGTGTTCGGTAGCCCACATACTGTTCTTCAGAGTCTGCCCTGTTTTATACGGCCCCCAGCAATGAACTAATGCTCTCATTTCCCCATATTTCTGCCAACATTTGGTATTTTGCATTATTGTTACTAATCTCGCCGTGATGATGGGCGTGAGGTGGTATCTCATCCGTTCTGACTTGTGTTTCCTCCGGTTGATGACAGTGAGCGGCTTTTCTTGGGCTTACTGTCTATTTGCGCAGTTTCTTTGAAGAAAACCATTTTGTTTGTTTTAATTAGGCTGTCTTTTTTGTTGGTTGGAGAAATTCTTTATTTGTATTTTGGATATCAAATCATCATCAAGAAATCTGCACATGTTTTCTCCCACTCTACCTAGGTCCTCTTTTTTCTTTATTGATAATGTCTTTCTATATACAAACGTGTTTCATTTTGAGAAATCGGGTGTCTCTACTCTTTCTTGTACGTTCCTGCTTTAGATGCCTTATCTTTGAATTCAGGGGAACCCCAAGGTCATGGAGAACCCTCCCCCCATGTTTTCTAGTAAGAGTTTTATACTTTTAGTGTTTGTATTTTAATTGTGGGCCCACTTTGCCCTAATCTTAGCATTTGCTATGAGGTGGGAGTTCCACAGCACCTGTCTGCACATAGCGGAAATCCAGTTGTGCGGGCACCACTGTTGAAGAGACCCCTATCTCCATTGAAAAAAGCCTTGTCACGCATCCTTTAACCGTAGTCAGCACATTTATGCCTGGACTGTCAGCTCAACACCCCTGGTCTGTATTAGTGGTTCTCAACCTTCCTAATGCTGCAACGCTTAAATACAATCCCTCATGTTGTGGTGGCCCCAAACCATAGAATTATTTGGTTGCTAACTTCATAGCTGTAATTTTGCTACTGTTGTGAATTGTAACAAAATATATTTTCTGCAGGATATCTGATATGTGACTCCCAGAGGGGTCACGACCCACAGAGAACCACCTGTCTATATTGATATTCTTACACCAGCACTCCTCTGCTTGGATCCTTGTAGCTTTGCAGGAGAGCTTATTTTGGTTATTAAAAAAAATCTCTTGTGATTCCACGTGAATTGGGGGGATTCACTAGTCTGTTTCTGCCCTCAAAATCAGAATTTTGATACAGATTGCTATCGATAACTGATCTCCCTGTCCGTGGACACGAGTGTCTTTCCACTGGTGTAGATCAGCTTTAACTTTTTTTTTTTTTTTTTTTTTTTTTTTTTTTTTTAGCAGTGTTTCGTAGTTTTCAGTGTACAAATCTTTTTCACCTTCTTGGTTAAATGTAGTCATAGGTAGTCTATTCTTTCAGACCCTTGTGAACAGGGCAGCTTTCTCCAGTTTCCCTACTGTCACTGCAGGTATAGAGAAACAGAAGGGATTGTTTCTGCAGGTCCACCCCTTTGAGACAGGGCCTCACTTTGCTGTGCAGGCTAGCCTTACACTGACCATGTAGCCCAGGCTAACCTTAACCTTAGCCGTGATTTCCCCCCCGCCCCCCACCCCCGAGTGCTGAGATTTCAAGCATTCACTACCATGATCACTGTTCGTCCTGCATTTTTACTTAATTTTTAAAACCCAACATTAGTAGCTTCTTGGAGATTCTTTTTCATCTCTGTAACTGGGGTCACATCATTTATTGGCAGCTGTTATCTGGCCTCCTGCTTTCCAGCTTGGATACTTTTAGTGGTTTTTCTTGTCTAATTGTTCTTGTGGCAGTTGGGATTCTCAAGGGCTGACGTGAAGGAAGACAGGAGACATCTCTGTCTGGTTCCTTTTTTTCTTCAGTGTTAATCTCCTCACCTTCGACTCATGCGTTTGAGAGTTGGGGGTGGGGTGGGTATTATTTCCTAATTTTGCCCTTACATTTTTCCCAGCATGCACTTACCTCTCTTTTTGTTACCTTTAGCAAGAGGATTTTCAGTAACCTGAGCTGCTCTCACTGGACTCCAGTCTGCAAAGTGTCAACCCTGGATGATGTTTCAAAAGCTCTGATGTAGAAGAGGGGATATTGGCTTTATGGCTTGGCAGGCCACCGCCATGGCCGCTGCACCCAGAATAAGACAGGCAGCTGTGGTATCGCAATAGACTGTGCGTCTCAGAGAGAATGCAAGGGTCTAGTGGGGCATAAGAGCTCTAGGAAGCCTGCTGGAATGGGGAGAGAAATACATCTCACATCCCTACTGAAACCCAGTGGGTTTGATTTCTCAGCCAGGTACCGTCATGTGCGTGATCAGGCAATGTTTGAAATGCATCATCAGTTGCTAGGGAACTTACTCTTGTGAGCATAGAGTCATACTTTAAGCGGGAGCTGGGGATCACATTGTGGAGGCGTTCTAGGGGACTCTTGGACTTGACATCCTTGTCCCCTACCCATGCTTCTACACACCATTCTCTCCCCTTTCCCCCGATCGCCTCTCCCAGGCAGACTTTCTAGGAAGCAGAGAAGTAGCTCAGGCATCCCGTTCCCAGCATGTCAACATGACCCTCCCGCTATTTCCTGTTATTGGGGCATAGCCCACCCTAGGTTTCTTTGGTCCGGAAATGTGAAAGCAGCCCCATGCCTGTCCACCCAATGAGCTACTGAGTCCTGTAACCTCCTGTCAACACCTAGTTGCCCTACAGTTGCAAAGGGGGTTTTCAGTTAAACTGTCTTCACTTCAGGGTGTGCCAAGTCTCATTCACCGCAGGGAATTAATGCCGTTTTCCTTGCTCCATGTGAAACCCAAGTGAGTGAGCGTCAGCTCCTCTGGATGATTGAAGTCAGAGCGTTCTTATTTGGATCCTGTCAATCACTTCTCTCTCACTTTCTGCACAGTCTGCAGATCCCAAGTGAGAGTCTCGGGGAAATGTAGATAAGCTAATGACAGCCTGCTAAGGAGCCCTACCATGAGCAAGACGCATGTAGGGGACCTTGTGATGGTGGAGGTGGTCCTGCATCACTAAGGAGCATCCGAGCTGTGGAAAGAAGTATAGATAGTCTTTCTGTCCTAGGAGGACTTGAGGTCCTGCTGCAAAAGGCTCCTCACCTGATGTGGAAGACCTCATCCTTGCCCCACGGGAAACTCAGGTCTGATGGGGAGACACCATCCTCCAGGAGATGCAGGATAGGAAGGGACATCTTGTCCCCAGATGTCCTATTGAACAAGGAGTTCAGGCTGACTCGAGTGATTTGAGGGACAGCCCTTGGGAACATGATGTAGGCTTTCCAGCATGGAATGGCAACAAAGTCCCAGCTGGGTCCCGATCAACTTCCTTTCACCCCCACTTAGAGTCGTCCTCCCCCGCACCCTGTATCTTTAACTGGCTCTGCTCTCCCTCACTTTCCTTTCTCCAAAGTTTATTGTGGCATTTCTAAACACGTGGGACAACTCAAAGCATCGCCTGGATAGCTGTCAACATTTTCATTATCATCTTCACCAAGAAAAGCCCGTGGATGGATCTGTCGTTAAACCTTAGCTTGAGCATATATCAGACACAAACCAGAATGATCTTGTCCCACAAAGGAATGCATGAACAAAATGAAAGTAGCTCTGCAAGGCAAGTATTTTTACAAAAAGGGCTGTGCCAAGACTCAGACTGGCTTAGCAAGCATGCTGGAGCTTGGGACGTAGGTGGAGACTGTCTCTTCCCATTGGCGAAAGCTCAAGTTCACCACCTGACACGACTGGCCACTAGGTGCACAGGATAAAGCTAAGGTTCCAGGACTCAGTCCCCGTGAGGGTAATTTTGCTAATGAAACAAAACAAACAGCAACAATGACAAACATTTCTCACAGTATGTTTTATAGTATTCTTTGCTCCAGACACTTCAGTATGTGTGTCATTAAGCAAAGCTCACATTGTGAATCTGTGTGTGCCTTAGGATGGGATAAGGGGGTGGGGATTGTATTAGTCAAATAGCAAGATGCTCAAGTCTTAAGTATGTCACACATATCCCTGTGCTTCTCTTGGCACTGCTGTCATCTTGCAGAAGCACCACAGATCTCATTTGAAAAGAAAAAAAAAACAAAAAACAGGGCAGGAAAGACAGCTCAGTTAATAAAGGCACCTGCTGCCAAGCCTGATGACCTGGGTTTGGTCCCACAGGACCCACACAGTGGGAGGAGAGAACCAACCCCAGCAAGATGTCCTCTGACCTCCACACAAGGGCCACAGTATGTGTTCACCCCACATTATACACACACCCTACACACACACACACACACACACACACACACACACTAGAAATACACAAATTCAAAACTAGAAGCAATCCTTCCCAAATTTCACACAGAGTCTGAACTCATGGTTTTGAGACTAACCCATGCCACAAGTCAGTCCCTTTGAACCACTGAGCAACAAGTCCACCATTCCCGCCCCCCCCCCCCCCCCCATTCTTCTGCTTGTGGACAGCTGTTTTGGTGGACTTTCCAACAGGGGCTGCTGTGAACGTCCTCAGCCAAGTCTTTGTGTGGTTCTGTGTTCTTTCTGCTGGGTCATTGACTATATAGAGGTGAGCATTCACACCATACGTACTGTGAGGTGGGTGTTGGTGTCTCCTCCTCTCCATCGGACTGACTATGCTTCGTTATCACGCTGTAAAAGTTCTTCCCATGTTTCCAACACCAGCCCCGAAGAGGCACGTTTTGCAATACGTTTCTTTCCAGTGAGACTCTGCTCACTGTAACTGTTTTTGATGAACAGACGTTTTGCATTTTTATGAAGTCTAAATGACCTCCTTTTCTTTTATAATGATCATTTTATTACATTTCATTTGCTTATGCATGCACACATACTTATGCATGCGCGCGGTGTGTGAGTTTGTGCACATCAGTCAATCTGATGGTAGCCCTAGTTCTACCAGGTTGGAAAAAAAAAAACGAACTTGCTCAAGAGGTCCTGTTCTTTCTGTTTCTCGTTTTTGTTTTCATGATGAACTTGTGGGAGTTGGTTCTCTCTTTCTACCATGTGGGTCCCAAAATGGATCCTCAGGCTTGGTGGCAGGGGTCTTTACCCACCGAGCCATCTCACCAGCCTAGAATGGTCAGGTTTTTGCCTTTTATTGACGAAAGCTTGCCTATTGGCAGAAGGTAAGACTCTTGTTTTATTCTAAAATCTTTACATTTTGCCTTGTGCGTCTGACCTCACGATTCATCTCGCAGTAGGTCTTAAGTATCATGCTGGATGGGAGTCCAGTTTGAGTTTTCCCACGCGAGTAGCCAGTCGTCTCAGGCGCTCTACCCACAGAACCACCTTGATCTCTCACTGAAAATCGAAATGCCATGTCCACACAGGTCTTCCCAAATCTCTGTTTTCTATAATTCGATTGTCTGGCTATTCATTATCCTGTCTTGGTGGTGTCCTTGCTTTTCATCAAGCCTTGAAATTGTCATGCAGGTCCTTACACTCTGTTCTCCTTTGCCAAGATTGCCTTGGATAGTTCAGATTCTGTATTTTCATATACATTTTAGAATAAGCCAATCAATTTTGACCAACAAGGACTGCTAGAAATTGAGATTGTATTGAATCTATAAAGTCAAAAAGAAATTTATAGATTGTAGAGAATCACCATTTTAACAGTGTCAATCTTCCTAATATATGCTGTTCAATTAAGTCATTCATAACTTATCTGTTTTCATATCTTATAGTTTGTAACATATAGGTTTTGTTAAATGCATTCCTAAGTATTTTATGGTTTTGATTATATAACGGTAGATTTTTTTTTTTGTTTTTCAGCAGTATGTTGCTATTGTCTGAAGATCAAATTGGATTATGCAGCGTCGTTTTATCCTATGACTTTGCTAAATGCACTTGTTAGCTGAAGCTGATGTTCTGGAGATTGTGTTGGATTTTCTACATAAACAATCTTGTCATCTGTGCATGGAAATAGCTCTAGTTCTTCTGTTATGAACATCGGGCCTTTCACCTCTTGGTCAAATTTAATTAGGGACAATCTGGTATCAGGGTTGTATAGAATCATAAAGCAATGAGCGAATATGTACCTTCTTTTATTTGTATAGGACTATTCTTATTCCTTCCTCAATGTCTGATGAGTTCTTAGTGAAATCACCCATTTCTGGGCAAGATTTCTATAAGAAGATCATGAGTGTAGGAGTATTTAGTGTGTCCATTTCATCATGTGTCAGTTTTTCTAATTTGAGTTTTTCTAAGAGTATATTTTGTCTAAGTTGCAAATAATGTCTTCTAATGTCTGTGTCTAATGTCTAAGATCTGTAAAAACAAAAGCCTCTCCTCCATGCCTGGCCCCTGTCAGCTGGGCTTTCTTTTCCTTTGACCAGTCTAACTTTGTCTAGATCTCTCGACCTTTATTTTATCTTCTGTTTTAACAATGCTCTTGCTTCTGGCTTTTCTGCAAAGGTCAGTGGTAGAATTTTCAGGTCTTTCTACTGTCCAACGGCTTCAAAATACCTTCATCTTCATCTCCTTCCTTCATCCTGCCTTAGGGGGAGAATCATCCTTGAATCTTCTCAGATCAACCTTCCATGTATACATCTGAGACCAGTCGCATGTTCTCAACTCCCACATCCTTTCCCGGATGGCCTAAGCATCCCCAACAAAGCTCGTGATCCTTCTTCCTTCCATAGTACGATGTTCACTGGTGTCCCCACCACAGTCCCTCTTGGCACCTACAGCGCTTGATCAGCCTTACCGGCTACAAATCTCTGTCTTAACTTGTCTCTTTGATTTTTTTTTTCTTGGTAGCACTGGGGAATTGAATCAGGGCCTCACATCACTGGGCAGATGCTTTACCACCAAACAGCCCCAGCTTTCATGACTTTTTATTCTGAGATAGAGTTTCACTAAGTTACCCAAGCTAATGCTGAACTTGTGACCCTCTTGCCTTTCGGGCCCCTGGAGCTGGGGTTATAGGTTCGAGGCACAAGATTTTTTTGGGGGGATTTCTCGTACGCTTTCCTTGTCCTGTGGAATAGTTGCTGCTCCAGTCTCACTGGAGAGCATTCACTTTGTTTCTGCACGACCTCCTGCTAAAGCCAGGCACGGCCAATTGGCCAACCGCTTCCTTGCTCCGCGGCCTACTTGGGCAGACGTGGTGGAGTCTGTTGCATTTTACTGCATGCATTTGTTGAGACCTCTGTTTCTCCCAATAAGTCCGTAGTCCTTGAGGGCAAGAACTGCATCTGCTCCTATTTATAGCTTTAGCAGCACATTGCAGAATTTCAGGATATTTGTTGACTGCATATGTGACATTCACATTTTATGAAGATCAGGGTTTCCATATAGAACCACACAACTATGTTCCAAAGAGTCCCTTTCAGCTCCCTGAGTCCCTTTTCTTCCAGTGTGCACCCACTGCTACCTTCTGGTTCTGCTCTGTAGTTGTCAGCTTCTCTTCATGGTCTCCCATTTTCTCTTCCCACCCTTCAGTCTCGATTGCCGCCACTGGGGCAGTGGAGCAGCCATGCCTCACTGGGAAGCCCTCATCTCTGAGCAGACCTCGTGGCTCTGCTCCTGCTCTCATGGCAGCTCTTTGCCCCTCCCAGACAGTGACTTGCTTCCCTGAAACACATCAGGAGAAAGTTTCCCTGAGTTTTTCGCTGCTCACAGATAAAATTTTTAAAAATTAAAAAGAAAGTAAATCCCCTGCTGTTTGCTGAGCATCTACTACACAGCAGGATCTGCATTGATATTAGTTAAGCATCACTCTTTCTAGAGGGCACACATTAGCCTCCTTGTAAAAATGAGAAAATGGAGGCTTAGAACATCTAGCAACTGACCAAAGTGGAAATGCAATCCAAGTCTCTTACACGTGAAGCCTTCAAGATTGATTCCTAACTCTCTCTGTCTTTAGGGAATAAACTAGATAGGAAGCCACCCTTACCTTGGCACTGTTTTCCAGAACCATCATGAACACTGTTATCTTTGGTGTCTTCCTTCTCTGTCCCCCACTGTAGGAGTCTACCTACCCCACCCGCGAATGGAGCCTTTCTAAGCTGCTGCCATCCATAAAGCCGTGTGCAACTTCCATCTGGGGATCCTGCCTTGTACTGTCAGGGATATTTTGACTTGTTTTGGTACATTATAGCCTGGACTAATGTCTGCATGTATTCTTGCAGTTGTTGATTGCTTAAACCCAGCACACAGCCTTGAGAACAAGAAGCCAAGAAAACAGTCCTAAATCAGTCTAAAAGCCTCATGCAACTTCCATTTGGGGATCCTGCCTCATACTGTCAGGGATATTTTGACTTGTTTTGGTGATTTATAGCCTGGACTAATGTTTGCATTTATTCCTGTAGTTGCTGATACCCAGCACACAGCCTTGAGACCAGGAGCCAAGAAAACAGTCCAAACTCAGCTTGGGGAGCCCTCATCTCTGGGCACATTTATTAATACTCAGAATAATGACTGTTCACTGAGTTTTTCATGCCTTCTGCACCCTCCCAGCCAGCACAGGGCTGCAAGCACAGACGATCCTCATAAATGCTCATGTTGATGAGGGTTCTCCATGTGTTTCCTCTCTGATTCATTCACCCATGGATCCTCCAAGGAGCCTTAAGTGCCAGGCAGTTGATGAAGATAATGTCAATGATGGCTATGATAATGTTGTCTTCATCAATTCTGACTACCATACCAAAGCACCATAGACTTGAGATATACCATAACAAAGCACCATAACCAAAGATGTATCTACCAGTCTCAGTCATGCTGAACATAGGATGCGGCATTCTCGGGTACTGGGGAGGGTCCTTTTCCAGGTTGCTGAACATTGCTTCTTGTTTTATCCAGGCAAAGGACTAGTGACATAGCCCCACAGCCAAAAGCACCTGATGCCAAACCCACTTGAGTTCAGATCCTCAGAGTTCAGATACCCAGAATTGATATAATGGGACAAGAGAACTGAATCCTAAAAGTCCTCTGACAGTTCCCTCCTAAATAAAATAGGGGTAAAAGAGAGTAGATAATCTCTCCAGGTCCTTTTTATCAGGGTGCTGATTCTACTCAGAAAGTCTCATCTTCATGATGCAATTGCCCCATGAGGTCTCCAGCTTCTAACGTCATCCTACTAGTGGGCAGGGATTTCAGCACATAGCCTGGGAACAGACTCTGCTTATTATGATCACACACTGCCAGTGAGCATTAGGCTGGATCGCTTAGATGGTTTATAGAATTCAGTCCTCACAATGACCTGATGGTGTAAATACCACAGTTCGGTTCATATCACAGAAGAGGGAATGGAGGCAAAAAGACTAAAAATTTCTTTGTAAATTACAGACCAGGAGCCAAGAGAACAGTCCAAACTCAGCCCCCATCTCTGGGTACATTTATTAATACTTAGAATAATGACTGTTAATGACTGAGTGTTTCATGCCTACAAGACTCAGAGCCAACCACATTACATACATTGCTTCATTTTAATACTTTGGTTACCTTTCAGCTGTTACAGCGGAGTGGGGGGACACACCATAACCAAGGCATTTGTTTTTGTTTGTCTGTTTGTCTGAGACAGGGCCTTTGGAGCTATCTCTGGCTGTCCTGGAACTCACTCTGTAGACCAGGCTGGCCTCAAACTCACAGACATCTGTTTGCCTCTGCCTCTCAAGTGCTGGGATTAAAGACAACTCAAAGAAGAAGGGGCTTATTTTGGGTTTCTAGTTCCGGAAGAGTCCATTGCCATCACAGTGGGGTAGGGTGGCAACAAGTACCAGGCACGGTGGCAGGAACAGATGACAGCTCATATCCCAACCACAAGCATGAAGCAGAGAGAGCCAACTCTCAGAATCACTCCCCCACCCCCACCGCCCAGTGATACAATTCCTCTAGCAAGGCCACACTTCCTAAGCCTCCCCAAAGAGTCACAAACTGGGGAGCAAGCACTCAGATGTCAGAGGCTTTTTCACCTCCCACCCTGTCTTAGTTAGGGTTACTATTGCTGTGATAAAATAACATAACCAAAAGTGAACTGGGGAGGAAAGGGTTTATTTGGCTTACCCTTCTGTATTGCTGTTCATCGCTGGAAGAAGTCAGGAGAGGAACTAAAACAGAGCAAGAACCTGGAGGCAGGAGCTGATGCAGAGGCCATGGAGGGGTGCTGCTTACTGACTTGCTCTTCATGGCTTACTCTGCCTGCTTTTTTTTTTTTTTTATAGAACCCAGGATCACCAGCCCAGGGATGGCACCATCCACAATGGGCTCAGCCTTCTCCTCTCAATCACTGATTTAAAAAAAAATGCCTCATGGGTTTACATATGGCTGTATGGAGGCATTTTCTTAATTGAGGCTCCATCCTCTCTGATCATCTTTCTCTGATGTCAAGTTGACACAAAACTAACCAGCACACCCACCAAAACTTTGTGTGTGTCTGTGTGCATGTGAATAAGCTCATACTTGTCATTTGTATGTTTGTATGTGAATGCATATGGAGATCAGAGATCTTCCCCAGTCTCCTTCCTTCCATGTAATGTTTCGACACAGAGTCTTTCTGTGAACCTGGAACTCACCAGTTTGCCTAGACAGGTGGCCAGTGAGTCCTGAAGGCAGACCCTTCCTGTCTCGCTTCCCCAGCACTGGGCTCACAGGCTTGTTGTCTCCCCTGCTTTTGACACGGGTGACAGGGATCAACACACAGGTCTTTGTGTTTGCATGGCAAGCACTTTACCGAGTTGCCTTTTAGAAGTCAGTATTAGGATTCACATGTCACAGGCAAGGAGGTAAAGGCCTCGGAGAAAGTAAATTTGCTGGAGGTCATGAGCAAGTGAGAGGCAGAGCTGGGGCAGAGCCCAGGTCTGTGTAACTCCGAGGCAGGTGCTCACTATCCTGAATTCTCATGCCTCTGCCAGACCCGAAGAAACCCCTTTAGAGGTTATCCTGCCCAATCTGCTACTTGATGGGCAAAATCATCCTGAGAATCCCTGATTGAAGATCTGCTAGCCCAGCTTGAATCGTCCTGGAGCTGGGGCCCAATTCCCTCCTGCATAACCCATCTGTGGTCGTGCAGTGCCAGAGAACTCCATTTTTCTAACATGCACAAGAAACCTTCCTCAGTCTCAAGCAAGTGCCCTCCCTGCTCCCACCCCCACTCCGCTGCAAAGACCCAAATCCCCTTTCTTAGGACTTCATCTTTTCCTTGGGAAGAATAAGTCAAATCCCAGGCAGAAAAAGGGCATGTGCCTGCCCAGGGAGGGTTATGTAGTGGGGGCGGGGAGCCAGAGAAGTCTCCGGACTCCCTGAGAAGGGATGTGCATGTGTTCTGGGCTTTTCATCTTAAGTGGTTTCCGATCTGTCTGGCTGAGCGATGGCCTGGAGCCACCCCTGTTTAACATTCATGTGAATTCCAGGCTGGGCTATTGCCGAAGTAAATCACTTTGCTTGCTTCCATCCCCTCCCCAGTCCCAGCCGTCCCACCCCCCCGCCCCCCCCCCAGGACAAGGAACTCCTTGGTCTCCATAGCAACAAGGCCATCTGTTTCTAATGGCATCCCAGGCCAGAAGAAGTTCATTCTGTCTCGACTTCACTAAGTTAGAGGTAGCAAATCAGCAATCAGGGCAGAGATGGGAGAGGAGGGTGGGTGTGTAGGTCCTTCTTACTCCAATCTCCTTCTGAGCAAGGCAGCGGTCAGAGTTGGAGAAGCCCACTGAGGTCATGGAGCCAATGCATTCCCTTTATGTGAGGGGAAACTGGGCCAGGGGAGGGAAAGCAGTAGACAGGGCGCATTAGCAAAACTGCTGGGTCCAGTGGGCAGCTGATAAACATTCGTGGGATGAATCACAGAATCGTAAAGAGTTAGACGCAGCCAACACATTATGCAAAACTCCCATCCAGTGCAGGGAAGTGTCCAGAAATCATACTCTATGACAAATGGCTGTCCAATGAACACTTGGATGCTTCTGGTAACGGGGAGGTCACTCTCCTGCTTCTACTGCCAGACACTCTGAATAGATAAAGCTCTTCTGCATACCTGCATTCTTCTGGCCTGCCTCTTTGGAAGCTTGCTGCTCACTTCCTTCTCATACACTGTTTTGCTGCCTGTTTCTGCAGGTTGCTGAGAAGAGAGTTCCTTGTCTCTCGGGGATCTGGACAAGGAAGCAATCACCCAGAGGCCCAGAGAAAGATTAAGAACTCAGGTGTCCAGTTGTCCTGGCCTGAATAAGGACAGAGGGGAGGAGGACCCTCTTCCCTTTTCACATCAGGCAGGCCCCAGGGGCTAGTCCTACCCTCTTCTTGTTCTCTGCCAGCTGCAAAGTTTATGATTTGTTTTTTCTACCTGCCCATTTTTCCCACCCATAAATGCCTGTTTCTGCAAGGCAAAAAAGAAGTACTTCTGCACATCAGGCTTGGGCTGTGTGTGTGTGTGTGTGTGTGTGTGTGCACATGTGTGCATGTGCATATGTGTGTATGTGCATATGTGTGTGTATGTGTGCATGTGCATGTATATATGTGTGCATGCCATGCATATATGTGTGCATATACGCGTGTGGGTATATGTGAGTATTTATCCATTTCTTCGGCATTGCTTTGATGAACTAGCCAGTAGAAATGGTCTACAGGAGGAAAGATGTGTTTGGTCCATGATTTCAGCAGGTTCAGCCCATGGTTGCTTCCTCCCAGGCATCACGGTGGCAGAAGTCCTTTTTTTTTTTTTGTTTTTCGAGACAGGGTTTCCCTGTAGTTTCTAGAGCCTGTCCTGGAACTAGCTCTTGTAGACCAGGCTGGTCTCGAACTCAGAGATCCGCCTGCCTCTCTGCCTCCCGAGTGCTGGGATTAAAGGCGTGCGCCACCACCGCCCGGCTAGAAGTCCTTAACAGAAGAGTTGTTCTGGACATGGAAACAGAGAGTGGGAACACGGGTGCTGTGCCAGCTTTCTTCTCTTCTTTTATTCTCTTTGGTTCTCCAGGCTATGGATGGTGCTAGGTGTGTGTGTGTGGGGGGGGGGGGGGGGTTCTCGGCAAATACCACAGCCAGCAGAGTATCATCAGAAAAAAGGAAGTTCATCACAATTCTGTAGCTGGTGTCAGTTCAAACTTCAAGAGTCTGACACCAGATAGTTTATTTTAGGCATATTTAAGCACAGCACGATTTGGAAAAACATTTCCTCATGATAGTTAATGCAATCCAGTGTGCACAATAAAGCATAAGACATAATTACATTGAGATTCTTGTAAAGTACAAGGGATATCTCCCATTAAGATAGATTCTATAGATTAGCAAAAGAAGCAGGCTCAGGGCAAACAAGGCTCATGGTAAGAATCTGGGGGAGCTAGTGTGGCCTGGGCCTACAGATAGCGTAGAGATCACCAGGCTATTAGCCACCTTCATCCCCAGCCTTCTGGGTGGAAAACAAGTTATGCATCGCTCCAATTGTAGAGTCAACCCTGTGTTTTTGACATTCCTGCTTTCCCTAGCGCTTCTCAGTGAGCACAAGTACCTACATGTCTCCTACAGTACCATCCACAATCAGGGTGGGTCTTTTCCCCTTAGCTAATCCATTGGAAATGCCTCACAGACATAGTCCGACGTGGACTTCGACTTCCTGTGTGATTCTAGGTTCAGCCAAGTTGAAAGTGAAGAATAACCATCCTAGGGTTGGCAAAGATGGTCCTCGCAATGTCCATCTACCCAGTCGCTGACTTCCCAGCCACTATGAGATCAGCCTCCGTGTGCTTACAAAGCACAAAGGCAGTCTGATGTTTCTGCCTGGGGGAACATCTCCAGATGATCCAGCCTCAGAGAGATTGGCTACTAAGTTCATATACATCTCCTCTGTCTTTCCTTCATTCCCCTAGAGCCTTGGATTTCCTCTAAGAAAGGTTGTATGGAATGAGTTGGGGATCAGGACCCGGAATACAGTCATCTTGGGGTACAGGGCCAGAGGAATAATGGAAGGGCAGGGCAGGGCAGGGCAGGGCAGGAGATCACATTTGCGCTAAATAGAGACAGAAGGGGACAGCTTTAGGAAACCTACTTTTTTCCTTTTCATCCATCTTAAGCCCTGCCCCTTATTCCTGTCCTTCCAATGAGTTTGACTCTATTCAATAGACCACCCTTCCTAGCTCTCCAAAGGAGCCCACTGCTCTTGAGTGGGTGGTACCTGGGTTCTCTCTGCCCTAAACAGAGTACTGGCAATGATTCAGCCAATCGATGCACATATGCAAATGAGAGCCTCATAAATGGTCTCCATCCTGTCCACTCTAGCTGAGTCATAACCTCGGCTTCCTGTGGCCCATTAGAAGACAGCCAGGGAGTGCAGGCTCCATTTTCTTCTTTAATGGGCCAGTGGGCAGGGGAGGGAACAAAAGAGTCACTAATTAGAAAGAAGTGACAGCATGCTTCCCATGCATTACTGTGCACTCCATCGAGTTTTGCGTTCTGCTTCAATTCAAATCACACAACTGTTAGTTGACTTGTGTCCAATCAAGTGGAGAAGAGAGTGGCAGAGGGTTGGAGATGTCAGATCAGGTCAAATATGTGACCCATAAAGTAGACATCCCCCTTCTAACCGACACATCATCCCCACCTTATATTTCCCTTCTTTTTCTCACTGATGTCAGCCTTCTGTTTGCCGCTCCCACCTCTGATGTGTTCACAAAGACTTTTACAACATTTAATATCAAGACCCCTTGGGTGTGCCCAAAGCAGGGTTTTGTGTGCATAGACCAGACTTGAAGATAGATTGTTCTCTGCAATAAATATCGACGGATTCATAAATCTGGTTGCCAGATTCGATAAGAGTCACTGCCTGCATAATCCAGAGCTAGGAGACGCTAGCTAGCTAATTCGTGCTGGACTGGCTAAATCCCAGAGGAAGATGTATAAACATGATGTTGCCCCACCGCCTGCAGCTGGGGGCTGTGTAAGTGGTGAGAGGAGGGCAAAGGCTCCCAGCCAAGGGCCAGGTCTCCAAATGATGCTGGATGAGCTGGGACAAAGGGTCCACAGGACACGTTACCCTTCCTCCCTTTCCTTGGCTAGAACCCTCAACTTCCAAGCCTCCAGAAGTCTCCACAATATCCTTACTCAGGCTGAGCCTAGGGGGCTGAACATCTGGAAGAAAAACAGAGTCAGCCAGCTCATCACCCAGATGTTTTTAAATACCTTAGGCTCTGTGTTGAGAGAAAGAAAAAAAAAAAACAAAACAGCTTTAAGTACTGATGATTTTCAACTTTTTTATCCAGATGTTGGGTGCTGGGCAAGCAGACCCAGAGGATCCTTTGTTGTGTGTGCGTTCACATGTGTGTGCACATGTTGTGTGTGCGCACACGAGTACACACGTGTACACATGTGTATGGACATCAGAAGTTGACATCAGGTGTCTCTATCCCTGCCCACTTTATTGTTTGAGATAGGAACCTTGATTGCTCTTTTCTAGAACCCCTCTTCTTGGCTTGGGAGGGTCACTTGAGCACCCATAAAGAACTTCCCCCATAACAAACATTTCCTTTGGGTGTCTTGGGACGTGTCTTTGGCATGGTGGGAATAACTAGTGAGATGGAGTCGCCCCTCATCTGCCCATTTCTCCCTCTAGGCCCTTCACGCTTCCCCCTTGTCAGTCACCCTTCATCTTTCTGGCAGGTTCTCTCTGAGCACTTCCCCTGGGACAGTCTTGCTTCTCCTTCGGCATCTTTCCCAGAACCTTCCATCTGAACCTCTCTCTCCCTTTACCCACCGAGACTCCAGGAAACTAGCCTTGCCCTGCCCAGCCTTGGCAAGAGCTGTGACTCTTTATGCCTCCTGACCAAGAAGAGGGAGGGCTTCAAGAGCATAGGAGCCTAAGGTGGTGGCCAGCGTATGGAGAAGTATACAGAGCATACAGTAGCAGACTCTGGAGCCGAGCGAGGGATGACTGAGGGCTGCTGGACCACTCACACTCCCATCCTAGCTGTGCTGCCAGCTCTGCAGCCTTAGGTGGCTTCTGGCCTCGGCAGGCACTCCTGTTAGTGCAGGAGTGTGGAAACACTGTTCACTTTAGCACTGTTATGGGAAGATATAGCAGTTACTTGTCTCATTGCTGCAACCAAAGACCCGTCAAAAGTGCCTGAAGGGAGGGTTCATTTTGGCTTGCAATTCTAGGGGATACGGTCTACTATGGTGGGGAAGTCAGGGTGGCAGGATCATGAGGCAGCTGGTCACATTGCCATCTTCTGTCAGGAAGGAGGGGGGCTGGTGCCCAACTTGCTTTCTTCTCCTTTTCATTTAGCCAAGGACCACAGCCCAGGGAACAGTTTCCCTTACATTTAGGGTGGGTTTGCCCACCTTAGGTAACCCACGCTAGTTAATCCCTCACAGACACATCCAGAGGCTTCCCTCTGCTACAGCGATTCTAGACCCGGGAAGATGAGCGCTAATGTTGACCTTTGCAGATAAAGTAAGTCCTTTCAGGGCTCGGGTTGCAGCTCAGTGGTAGAGCACTTACTTAGCAAGCATTTAAGTCCCTGGATTCAGTCTACAGCACCCTCAAAATATGTTAATGCACGCAGAAGGGTGACAGAGGTTTCCACCATCTAGCCAATTCCCAGATTTCCTGACGCCAACGCTGGATGCTTCAACGCCACCCAAATTTCACTGCTACCCAGAGGAAGCATGAGTTCCAGAGCTCAGTCCCACGGGCCCACTGCCCTTGACATGTCAGTCAGATACTCTCGCTTGTTGTGGCTACGAAGCTCCCTCCCCACAGTTCCATAATTTTCCAGTCAGGGAAATACTGTACTGCCTTTTATTATGAATAACAGGCAGCAGATGTGTCTCTGAGCCATAGGGGGAAACTCCACTCCCCTACTTTGTGTTCTGAGCACAGAAACCTCTAGACCTTGAGGGGAGGCACTTTATGCTCATCCCAAAGTTTGGTGTCCCTAGAGCCCTCACAGTCCTGGAAGGGTTTCTGTCGAGATTTAATTGTGTAAGCATGCCAGGACCTTTGGTGACAAACTGGCTCTGCATCTCTATCGCCTTCTGGAGGTTGGAAAGCAGAACTGGAAGTTCTAGAACTTTCCAGTCACCTGGGTAGCTCCTTTGGCTGTAAGCCTCTGGCCTGATACTATGTGCGAGACCAGCTATGGTCTCCTTAGCAGGATAGACTCATGGATGATCATGGGCGGCTTATTACAGACTGTTAGAAATATGCCTATCACGCGGGAAACTCAAATCCGTGCCAGGAGCCAGGGACGAGGACCATGGTTTTTAGTGGGTTGCAGAACTAGAAGAATGAACATATGATGAGTAGACCCTGCAGTCCCAGGCTGGTAACCACTTCTGCTTTGGCTTGGAATCCTTGATATCTCATCCGGCCACGTGTATAGAACACCAATGTGTGCAAGACTCCTGGTTGGTATGGAGGGCACATGGGTCAGCGGCAGAGTATGTCCTTAACAAGTCTCCAGATGCTCGCACTAAGCCCAGCAGAGGGCGGAGCCGGCTGGGTCAATATTCTGTTGATTGGAGGTCAGGGGTGGGAAGTGAGGAGAGGGACTGGGTGTCTGAAGTCATTTGCTGCTGGGCTGGGAGAATCTACCAACGAGACAGGTAGAAAGAGAACACTGTTTGGAAATGACGGCACCACAGGGAACTGGAGTTGAGAAATCAGATTCGGTACCACATCCTGGACAGCCTTAAATGCTGTGAGGGAGTGCTGGGAGCCACTGATGGCCTCAAAGGAAAAGCTTGCTCAAAGTCATGCTTCACTGAGGCCTCTGCAGGGGGTGGGGGTGGGGCAGGGTGAGAATGAGGCTGGCAGAGGAGTTCTGGACACTCCTAGCTCTTGACATGGAATGGATAATGACCCTCTGTAAGGAAAGGGTGGATCCCTGGAAGCTGAGGCTACTACAGGGCAAAGAGGAGCTGCTCCCTGGGGCACAGAGTTTCTCCTCGTTGGTACCTCAGAAAGAATTGCTGCCTCCATCACTCTGAAGTGGCTCCCAGAGTTTGGGCTGGAACTCTCACATACCCACATAGTACTGGAGAGATCTGGGCACCCCAAAGAGGTCAAAGACAGCAAGGTGTGTGCTGATTGATGCCTCACCTGATGACAATCAGAGTCTGGGTAGTCACTGCTGCCCCTGGACCAGCTAAGGCAGATGCATCTGTCACAGGTGCAGAGAGCACCTGCTGTGCTCTGGGCCCTGCTTAGAAACTCTTGAGGGTCAAAGCCAGGTTACATTGCACCACTGAAGGACAGGGAAGACAAACATACCTAGCATGTCCCCAGGAGACGATGGTGAGTGCGGTGGGAGTCCTAGCGGCATGAGATGCAGCGGCCCTGAAGGTCTGCAAGATGCTCTCTCACCTCCCTTTTGCTGTGTTTTTGTCTACGGCTGCCACTGACTCTGAATATCTTCTCCTCTTTTTCTTTTGCAACACATATCCACACATGTATTCATGCACACACACTCATACACATGCACACATGTATACGCACACCCATGTGCACATGCACATACACTCATATTCTCACACATATGCACTCACACACTCTCACACACATGTACTTGTACACATGTACACACTCTCACACTCATATACTCACACATACGCACTCCCACACATTCCCACGCACACTCTCTCACTCTTCACACACACGCACGCACACACACACACACACACACACACGCATGTGCGTGAGCATACTCACTCCCCTACCCCTGGTGTCAGCCTAGCTCCTCCTGGTTGAGCATACACGTATGCTGTGGTAGAAAAGCGTTAGACTTTAATCAGCACAATCACCGAGACTGCTCAGTAGAAATGGCCTTGCGTCCGGGCGCCTACTTCCTTCCAAAACCACTCATTCACAGTTGAGCAATTTTACAGGTTCCTGAACGTGACCCCTCCTAGCAGCCACACCTCTTCAACCTGTGGCCTAGGTGAGGCTGGCTTCTGCCTGCAAGAAACCACTGACCTGCCGGGCGGTGGTGGCGCATGCCTTTAATCCCAGCACTCGGGAGGCAGAGGCAGGCGGATCTCTGTGAGTTCGAGGCCAGCCTGGTCTACAAGAGCTAGTTCCAGGACAGGCTCTAAAAAAGCTGCAGAGAAACCCTGTCTCGAAACCCCCCCCCCCCAAAAAAAAAAAGAAAAAAAAAAAAGAAACCACTGACCTCCCTCTGTGATGACACACTTCCATGGCAGGGCTGTCAGAAACTCAGGGTAGAGCGGTCTGCACAGTGGACCAAACCTCTACCTCATGAGCTCCTACACGGAGACAACCAAACACACCTGTACATCAGGACTGGACAGCGTAGGAGGCTGCAGACAGAGATGACGCAAGAGAAAAGGCAGGACTGTGGAGTTGGGACCATGGGGAATGGGGTTTATCAGCAAGTCCAGGAAGGGGGGGAAGAGAGTGAGGGAAGCACAGAGCCAGGCAACCAAGATTTCACAGGCTCAGAGGCCACCCTTTGCCTGTATGGTCTGAGAGCATCATCGAAGCCCCTGCATCAGTGAGAAAAGGAAGCAGGGAATATAGCCAGGTCAGTGGGGCCACAGGCCCTGAGGCCCATGGGGTCAGATAATTACTGCAGGGAGCATCCTTTTAAGAACGAAGCTCCAGAGACAGTGGTTTCCTTTCTCACCTGGCAGGGAGCCACAGCTGCCCCCACAGCCTCCATTGCCATCATGTCTGCAGGGGGCCAGCCATCTGCCCCCACCAGCCCAGGCCTGGACCAGGCACACTCTGTGCATCTAGTTTCCGTTTTGAGGCCAGGGCCACAGCTTCTATCCCAGAGTGTGACGCAGGTGCAATGTCCGGTCTGCTGGAGTCGGCCAGGTCCAGCCTTGTTACACATGCAGATCTGGGTTTCGTGAGCACCCACTAAAAGTTTCAGATGCTTGTGTCCCAGAACAAAGATTTGGAAATGGACATGTGTCCAGTAACTGAAAAGGAGACCGTTTCTGAAAGAAAACCACTTCTGAGCTTGGAAATGGGCCAGCTCTGGAGAGAAGCCAAGAACCTAAGGAGACAAAGCAGGGGACAGCTTGGGAACATTACTTTTTTTATGGTTCATTTACATACAGGGCACTCTTTCTGCACATGCTCTGTTTGGCTGCATGGTGTGGTGCACCCAGTCGTCCTCTGCCATTTGTTTTTCTCCAACCTTAATCCTGAAGCCCCTGGATTCCCCCTCTCTACCCTACCCTATTCTCCGGCCTTACCCTAGCTGTCTACTGCTTTACGTGGCCAGTTTGCTCAGCTGTGACTGACAACCTTAACAGATAGCAATTGTTTTCTCCACTTAGCCTCAGCCTAAGTCAGAGAGGAAGAGCTTGGGCTCTCTCTGGATACTTATGCCCTGTTGTGTGACGTAACAAGTCCCTGGGTCTCTTTGACCATCAGCATCTACTGCTGTGTAGAGTGGGCTGGGTGACAAAGGTGCCCAATCTAAGCAACAGCTGGAAGCCTGGGTGTGACAGGCATAAAGAGTGGGCAGAAAGCCCCAGATGAACCTGGGCTTTTATTATAGCAGCAGCCAGAATGATGGGCCTATTCTTGGAGCCTGCAATGACAAGGGACAGGGAGGTAAAGTTCCTGGAGCATTAGAACTCACAGCTATGCTTAGAGATTGGGGTCTCTGAGGGAAGCTGTTGTCTCAGCATATCAGGCCAGGTCTCAGCTCCGTGAGCCATGCATCGACAGTCCACACAGCTAAGTCAGTTTCTGTGAGAGCCTGTCTGGCTTGGTGTTGGACTTCTCCAGGGAGAGGCTTGTAGAACCAATCTCCTGATTTTCCTCTTTAATGCATAGTTTTGACAGGTTATAGAAAATGACATAATGGGGCAGGGTGGGGAGAGTCCGAACATGAGGATGCAGGGCATTCAGGTCCTCACTCCAATGAGACTGTTGCCCTTGATCAATGGCCTCTCCTTCCTGAGTCTTAGCAATAATTTTTGTACTGATGCTCCATTCACAACCCTGAGGATCAGGGGTCTTTCTGATTGGAGAAAATCTATTCAGAGGATCAAAAATAAATCAAAGCCAAATTCCAGTGCCCAAGTTGAAAGCTGCCCATCTGTGAAAGGCAGGTTGAAATTATCCTGTGTTTAAAAGAGAAGAGAGGGGGGAACACATCAGAAAACCATGGGGCTGACAATAGGAAGCATACGTCTACAACGTCAGCCTGAGAGAGTGTCGATGGCCGGGAAGAACAGCAGCTAAGAACACGGACCCTGTGATCCTACGGGGGAAAGATCTACTTTGGAGGGAAGAGGAGGAAGTGCCAACAGAGGCATGGGAAAGGGGGAAGCTGACGGGGCCGCTAAAAGTTGTGGCCTGAGGACTGCGGTTGCATTGGAGGTTAGGCTGAGAGGAGAAATGTTCCCAGCCTAAGCAGTTGTCAGCTTGCAGTTGAAGAGATGGGTGACAAGGTTGCCCTGCAAGGTGGTATCCCAGGCCACTCAGGAGCAGCAAGATTCACATTTGGATCTACCCCTTGTTCTGTTACTTAGAGCATCAGTGCTGGGCATTGGATAGGGGTAGGGAACAGACTGGGGTGAAGAATGGTGTACCAGAGCCATTGGGGGCTGGACTGGGTCAGATGGGAGACAGACAGGTGGCACCCCTGGACGGGGCTATCATAGTGTAGGGATATGGACAAGGCCATTAAAGGATGCTTGAGGGTTGATACCCAAGGGAGGATTGGAAAAATTGAATAACTTGATTTGTATCAGAGAAGGCAGAGGTTTGTGGGGAGGTGTCCCAGGTTGGGGGGACAGAGGCTTGCAGGTGCAAGTGTGCATGAAGAACAAGAGGGGGTGCAATGTCATCACTCACAGCTTCCAGGCCTGCCACCCACAGCTAGAGATGCAGAGCCCAAATAAGGGCAGCCCTACCTCCATGGGGCTCCATGCCTCAAGAGCTGGCTTGGCCAGAGACTGGACCAGAGGTGAAGCCAGGTTATACCAAGCTCATCAAGGTCCTACATCTGGGAACTGGGGGTTGTATCCTGACAGTTAGTGTGTGGCAGTGAGCAGGTGAGCTGACGGGAAGCTCAGAGAGAAGCCAGAGTCCATGCCAGATAAGGAAAAATCCTGGCCAGCTCTGGCAAGGGTGAAGACTGGTGGTGGACACGAGGGAGGAGAGAGACAGAAAAACTCAGGGTCCCCAAACCAGGGGTCCCACGGGGTCTTTATGTAAGCATGAGCAAGTTTATGTTCCTGACACCAACACTTTAGGATGTGATTCCTGGTTTGGTGAAGTCTGTGAGGTGGGATGGTCTTCGGCATTCAGGAACAAGCCCAAGGAGTTTGGATCACGATCAGACAGGCTCTGAGGGCCAGTCAGGTGAAGTTCCCATGAGGCTTGTAGGCTGGGGGAAGGGATGGGGAGAGTCCAGTTGAAGCTGGAATGGCTCTATAAGACCCAATGTGGTAGGAAGAAATGACTAGCCTCAGCAAGGAAGCCCTGAGGATCCGGGACAACTTTGTTATTCAGGGTGCTTCTTGCCAGGTGTGGGTTATGATCCCTGTAAATGAAGGGACAGGCATTCTCTCCTTCAAGATGGACATTCTTGACTCATGTCCTCTTCTCTGTATCCCATCACATACCCAGTGAGCACAGGCCACACACAGGCTCACATCACCCTTGCCAAGTCCAGGACCACAGGAACTCTCTGGCTCCCAACATGGGACGGACATCAAGGGCCCAACATGTAGATCCCCTCAGATCTGGAGCAAACTCCACCTCCTAGTTATAACTATGTGAATGAGCAAATCCCTCCAGCTGTTTAAGTTGCGGGTTCCTTATTCATCTAAAGCCCACAGTTGGACAACAGTCCTTCCTGGATCTTCTGTCCAGAGTATCTCTGGATGTTAAGCAAAGTATGGAGTGCCAGGGACCTAGCATATGCCCTGTACACCTCGCAGACTTAGTTTACCTGTACAGGGGTAGGTTGGTCTAGCCTATACCGTTCTTAGGTCAGGAGGACAGTATCGAAGCATATCGCCGCCACCCTCCCATTTTCATTGATGTGCCTAGAACCCCATGGATGCTTAGTATGTGCTCAGTGGATAAATGAGAGAATGTGTGTTTCCCAGAGACTCACCCCCTCCTGAGGCTGCAGCCTTTATCTTCCTCTGAACCTCCAGGCTTCTAAATAGAAAGAGTGGTCTTCCCTAGTAGCTGCAGATCAGGCTTACTTTCCTGCCCCATCCCGCTTCTGTTGTCCTAGGCTAGTCAGTTCCTCAGAGCTTCCCTTACCTCAGTGGCTCCCACTTAGAGAGGCACAATGGATAGCCTGCCCAGGTCTCACCCAGCTGGCTCAGGGCACAGCTTCACCAATAGCAGTTTAAAGAGTCTGTGAACACCCAGCTGTCCTTGCTTCAAAAGTTCCCGAAGTCCTTGTCTGGGGCTTAGAGCTGGAGCAGGCTGGGGAGGGGGGGGGTTCTACTTCCCTCCTGGTAGGGTGGCAGATGGGAAGGGACAGCAGGACCCTGTTGGGGAATGAGACAGCCCTGAGCAACCAGCCTGGCCCATTCTTCAGCATCCGCCCCCTTCCTAGGAGAAAAAAAGAACAAAAATAAACCATGCAGTCATCAAGCAATTAAGTGGCAATCAAATAATCCCGAGGACAGGCAAGCCAATTAATAAAGGAGCAATGAAAGCTAACAGAACCACAGGGCTGCGTGCAAAGGTGAGGGAACACAAGCGGATGCAGGCGGAAGCGGATGCTAGGGCTGCTGGGTAAACAGAGCCTGCAAGAGGACCAGGCTCTGGCTAGAGGAAAGGGATACCATTCTTCACCCTAGTTTACCCCTACGCCCACACCCAGTGCCCAGCATTGACGCACTAAGTAACTGAATGAGGGGGGGGAGCTGAAGCAAATGTGAATGCTACCACCTCAGTTTGGCACCGATTTCCCCATCTGCACCCTGGAAGATTAGAGGAGTAAGCTATCTCAGTTTCTCTTACTGTTGTGAGAAAACAACAACAACAACAACAAACAACCAAAAACCTCACAAAAGCAACCTAAGAGACAAAAGACTCATTCTGGCTTTCAGTTCAAGGACACACGCAGTCCATCATGGCAGGGGAAGTCAATACTGAGTTTGAAGCCGTCAGTCCCATTGCATGCAGAATCAGAAAGGAGAGGGTAGTCAGTGAATGCGTGGCTTGCTGTCTGCATTTTACACAGTCCTGCCAGGGACTGGTCCTGCCAGGGACTGGTCCTGCCAGGGACTGGTCCTGCCCACAGTTAATATGGGCCTTCCCATATCAAGTCACTTAAACAGCAAAATCCCTCGCAGGTACGCTGAGAAGTCCATCTCCTAGGGATCCTAGATCCTGTCAATCCCCCACAGGCACGCCCAGAGGCCCATCTCCAGTTGGCTCTAGATCTTGTCAATCCCTCACAGCCACGCCCAGAGGCCCATCTCCAGTTGGCTCTAGATCTTGTCAATCCCTCACAGGCACACCCAGAGGCCCATCTCCAGTTGGCTCTAGATCTTGTCAATCCCCCACAGGCACGCCCAGAGGCCCATCTCCAGTTGGCTCTAGTTCTTGTCAGTCCCTCACAGGCATGCAGAGGCCTATCTCCAGGTGACCCTGTTAAGTTGATGATACTCCTCACATGACTGTCTCCCCATCCCATACTGGGAATTAACTACCACAAGCTAGGCAAGTCCTCTAGCACTGAACGACATCCTCAGTCCTCTTTTCATCTTTATTTTGAGACAGGGATCTGCTAAGTTACCCAGGCTGACGCTGAGTGCTCAACGGTACTGCCTCAGCCTCCCGAGTAGCTGGGAAGACAGGCGTGAGTCAGGCAAATCCACGTGTATCATCTATTCAGGGTCATAACTCGTGCATTAGTTTTCAGTCATGGGGGGGCAAAATCTTCAAGAAAGTATCTTGATGGGGGAAAGGTTTACTTGGCATCATGGGTTTCAGAAGTTTCTGTCCACGGTGATTTGAATCCTTCATTGTCCGTGGGCCTGGCATGAAGCAGAGGGCCATGCCAGGGAACACAAGATGGAAGAGGGCTGCTCACCTCACCGTGACCAGGAAGCAAAGAATACAAGACAGGAAGGGAGGGACAAGAGCAGTCCTTCAAAACCAGGCCCCAGCAGCCACTTACTCCAACTAGACTAGTCTCTTAACAGCCCATTCAGCTATGAGTTCATTAAAGCATAGATCTGCTGATGAAGTTAGTGCCTTCAAGAACCAGCCACCTCCCAATTTAGCACCACCATCTAGAGACCATGCTTTCAACTCATGAGATCCTGGAGTCACTATATATCTGTCTCACTCATGTGACTAGGCCCCAGTGGGCTCTCGGTACAGCTGTGTGCAGTAAGAAAAGGCAGGGCTGGCAGTACGCAGCTCAGCAGCCAAGACGGGTCATAAAGTATTTGAAGAGAAAGCTCACCAGAGTCCCTGGTCCCCAGAAGAAGCACCCAGAGGGCCAAGTATGCAAGAGTGCCCCCCATAATGCTCTATTGCACCCAGAGTCGCTGCTCAGAGACAAAGGGGACAGTGAACAAGCTGGTGATGGAATCCACATCCAAGGGGATCTCAGTTGATTGGACCAATGAGTTCAGAACCTGACCCGAGCAAACTTAACAGGGACAAAGGGCCAATCCTACTTTGGGTGACTCGAGGACCAGGGCTGGGGCCAGAAGGAGTGTGTCAATGGTCAGACAGATGATCCCATGTAGCTGTTGTTTGTTCAGGGGCCAGAAAGCCACACAATCAACATTGTCTTAGGCTCTGTGTTAACAGAGCCAAAAATAATGGACAAGTCGGTCCCTCATGTAAGACCTAGGAAGAAGCAGAAGAAAGCTAGCTGGGGCCCTCAGAGCAGTCTGACTTGCAACACCAGGGCTGTGAATGCCTTCTTTGGACAGCATACCCTCTCCTCAGATCTCCACAATGGGGGCAAACTGTCAGGTCTACAGGCTGGAGGGCACAAATAGCATGGAGATTCTGGCCAGAGACAAAGAAGAACTTGCCCACTCCTTAGGAACAACAGTCAAAGGTTCATCCCTCCTCAGGCTTGTGCACGGCAGACCAGGCATGTGGCTGAGAGGCCCAGAAGAGAGGAATGAAGTCCAGGAGGGACGCAGGGCCAGGGGACCCCAGCAGCCACAGCTGTCACTGTGTTTTCCTTTTAATCACTCCTCAGTCTAATTGGTCCTCCAGCCCCCTCGCTGCCAGGGAGAAGCTTTTGTCTGCTTCCTGCATGTTTACTAAGCAAATGGGGTTTAAAAGCTTTCATAGACACAGAGAAGCCATTTAGAAGGCTCGGCGGGTAAAATTATTTATAGAGATGAATGGTTATGCTTGCGTGCCTCCGGGAGATCAGAAGCCATATGCCAGAGCCACCGGAGCCTCTCCCTGCCCTGCAAAAGCCTGAATCCTTGAGCCTTCCTCCCAGCCCTGCATTCCAGCCTTCCCCTTCTGCCTGCCTCTGGGTCTCTCTCAGGGTTCTGTTTTCACTCTGGCTCCTGACAACACCCTGGTCCCTGCCCTCTCTCTTTTCCTCTTCGTGTTTCCTCAAGCTGTGCATGTGGCTTTGTGCACTTGCTATCTCTGTGCTTGTTCACTGGCAGTAGGACTCTGTTCCTTCCACTCTTAATTCACCGCCAAAAGCTCCTCTCTCTGTGCCTCTCTGTCTCCTTCTTCCTGTCTCTCTCATTTATCTCTCCTTCATGCCATCATCTTGTAGACAATGTTCTAGGTCTCCAACCTGTGTCTCCTCTAGTGCCTGAGGGTTCAGGGACTGGGCCTTGGCTGCCTCTCTGGATGAGGAAACTCATTTTTGCAGGTCCTTGAGGGAGGGCCCTCTATATTCTCTGAAGAAGTAGAGTCCAGAGTAGAGTAGTCTACTATTCAAGGGCACCCAGCACTGGAGCAGGGAGAAGGGGACACTCCCCAGCTGAGAGCCACAGGACCAAGGGGGTCAGGAGACTCCCAAAGATTAAGGATCACAGGCAAGCTCTTGGACCCTGAGTAGAATTTGAACTTTCTCAGAAACCAAGCCCATCAAAACCTCTCCTACCTTATCTCCTCCCAACAGCCAACCAACCAAGTGTCCTCAGCCCCAATTCAGACCTCTAGTCCAGTGTGGAACAGACCTCCAGGGACCTGAGATGCTTTTTTTCAGACCTGTGCCCAGCAAGCGGCTAGTCTTTGTTAAGCAGAGCTGTCATAGGCAGAGGTGGGGACAGGGAGCTTGAAAGTGGCAGACCTGGGCTAGGGAGGACATGGCTTCCACACTGCTGGTGACTGACAGACTGGACCTGGTTCTGGCTATAGTGTCCCTGACCACTAGTGTGGTTCTCTGGCCTAGTCACATTGATCTCTGGAGCCTTGGTTTCCTTCTCTGGAAAATGGAACTGGTGATAATATACCTTTCTTTGTGGGTGGGGTCTGATACAATGTGACGTGGTGATCAGGATCCTGGACTTTGACAGAAACCCCGTGGTCCATTTCTTAGTTGTGTGACTTCCTGGAGATTTCTTAACTTCTCTGAGCCAGCATCTCACCATCTAGATAATGGTGCTACAGAGCCCCTTAGAGTTGGATGTGGTGGTACATGCCTGTAATCCCAACATTTGGGAGATGGAGGCAGAAGAACTGTGAATTTGAGGCCTTGTCTTTACGGAGTTCTTTGTACCATAGAGCTATAGAAGAATAACCCAGTGAGGTCTGGTAAGTGCAGAGGCTGGATCGGACAAGTTAATTTGCCACACCTGACTTTGGTGTTTACAAGATGCTGATCATAGGCTGTCTTGCAAGGGTGGCTGAGGGGATTAAATGAATAATAGTGCATTCAAGGTGTGGTGACTGTCACTTGTTATTGTTAGCACAGTGCCTGGCCTGCAATAGACTGTGACCCACATAAGTCCCACCCCGCCCCCACACTCTGACTAAGTGCATCCTGACCTCTGTTAGTGACCCCAGACAGTCTTGAGCCTTCCTGCTCTGACCGGGACTGGATCTAGCAGGGAGGAGAGGGCTGTGGTCTCCTGGGAAGCCTGGTCTGCCCTCTTGTCTGTGTATTTCTTCATTTGCAGGGTCAGCAGAGCCTCTGCAGCTCATGACTAAGGCTCCATGGCGCTCTCTGTAGCCTTGCTTCCGTTCCCTGCTGGCAGGTGCAGTCCAGAGGGCAGACAGGCAAGCGTTTTGAAAGGGTAACCCCCAGAAGAGCGCCTCTCACCCTTCTCCCCCAGGCAGTCTGGAGCCCCAAGTCTCAGTCACAGGAGGACTGGGCTCCTTCACTATCCTTGTCATTACTCCAGGGTGGACACAACAAACCGGAATCAGGGCTCTGATGATGGAGGACGCGGAGGCCTTTGTCACCAGCCTCATCCTTCTTGCCCCATCTGCTCACGAGTGATCCTGGCTTTTATCTTCCATAAGAATTGCCAGGGAACTTCAAGCTCTCAGCAGGGGAGGGCTGGGGGGACCTGTTCTTGGTTAGCTCACACTAATGCTCAATAAATGCTGGATGCTATGCATGTGGCAGTCAATTAATAATCACACTCTCCCAAACACGAAGAGCTAAGTGAGGTCAGAGTTGTTATTCTCATTCTCAAGACTGGCAAAATAAAGTCCAGACCAGAAGGAGATTGAAATAATCTCTACATGTAAGGTTAAATCCAAAGCCAGAAATCAAGAATGAGGGTCCCACCTCTACTCCTTTCTTTACCCCTCCCCTCCCCTCATCCTTACTGAGAGTTCTTTGATTCACTGCTCAGTGCTTTTTCTCCAACCATACCAGGACCAGGAGGATCTGAAAGCCTGGGAACTTTGTGTATGTGGAAAGAGGTAATTTCTTCCCCCGGGAGAGAGGCTATTCAAAAGAAGTTCCCTCCCTGCAGACAGGCCAGGTCCTCTGAGTTCTGTGGAAGCCCTGTTCCCATGAGGAGATGTGCTGGGCAGGGCAGGAATTGGAAGCTAGGCTGTCTTAGTTAAGGTACTATTGCTACGATAAAGACCATGGCCCAAAGCAACTTGGAGAGGAAAGGGTTTATTTGGTGTACACGTCCCAATCACAGGGTGTCACGGAGGGAAGCCAAAGTACGGACTTAAGCAGGGCAGGAACCTGGAGGCAGGAACTGATGCAGAGGCCACGGAGGAGTGCTACATATTGGCTTACTCTTCGTGGCTTGCTCAGCCTGCTTTCTTATAGAACCCAGGACTTAGCGCTATGTCCTTACAGATCATAGCAGGCTCTCAGGAATCCCTATCCAAGTGAAAACAGAAGACAGGAGCATAGGGCTACAGAAGGAAAGATAGGAGGAGGAGGGGCCAGGCTGGGCAAGGCATGCAAACCGGAGTAGCCGAGCGTGCTAGCCAGCACTAGTGCTGATCAGCGAGGGAAGAATCAGGCCTGCTGCTGGGGGACCGAGCTGGCATCTGGTAGGGAGATCTCTCTCTCAGGGCGGGGATACCCTCCAGGTGCAAGAACTCTCCCCAGACTCCCCAGAGGATGGATGGAGATGGGAGGGAACACAGGCTGTGCATTCTTTAAAGAGAAACAAAGAAAATGTGGCATCCATTCCAAGCAGTACCCTCCGGAAATAGTCAATCCTGATGGGGAATGGGCCTGGAGGAGGGTGGCAGTCAGGCATTCTGTCAGTGTCTTCTTAATATCGCTTAGGACACTGAGAGAAGCAACAATACAGCCGAAAGTCACACGGCAGGATGAGCTACGTGTAAAATGTGTTCCTTGCATGGTCCCATTTACAATCATAGAGCTGTGGGAGAGAGGAGGAGAACATTTGCTATTTTCATGTAATGGAAGAGAACAAAGTCAAGTGTCAGACAGCATTGAAAGAAGTCAATGGTGAGCGGTAGGTTCAAGGTTAAGACTCCACCTTCCTTCTCTGTCTGAGAGGGGGCTTCCGCTGGGTCTTAGGTGGGCACTTTATTCTAAGAGTGTCGTCAGTAAAGCTTCAGAACTAGGGGCTCTGTGATGGGATGGATGAGGTCCTTCGATGTCAGGGCTCAGGCAGGGACGCCTCACTCCATTGGTGGCTGGCTGGGCAGCGTCCCAGGTTCCTGGGCTTCTCTGGAAGTGGAGTTGCCGGAGGCTGCCAGGATGCTTGGCAGAGTGATGGCCACACTCTGGGAATTGGGAGAAGATGGGATTCGGGAAGCGGCACTGGGCAGTGGTCCAGCACGCTGGATCTGTTCCTGGCAGGGCCCACCTGGATCCCAGCTGCTGTGAGCCTGTTCAGTCCTCATACATGATCGCCATAGCAGCTCACTCCAAGCCTGGATACTGCCAACAGCAGCCACCTCTTTCCCACCCTCAGCTACCTTGCAGATGGGTGCCATACAAGACCCCAGGTTTTGCTTCCCCAGCACTTCTGATTCCCTGTCCTAGGTGCTGCTCTGTACCGAGGTTCCCCACTGTCCCTCTCAATACAGAAGTCATGATGCCAGTCAAGGGTGCATAATCCCTTTGTCAAGTAGGTCCTGGGCTTCCCAAACGGAGGGACAGGAAGAAAGAGCTATTGTTCAGCATCATCTGTCACCTGACACTATTGGTCAGCACTGACTGAAACCTCAGGAAATGCTTACCCTCTTCCCCTAGGCAAACAAGGCCACCACCACTCAGGTGGGAGATGCCTGTGAACTCACAGTCAGGAGCTGTGAGTGGAGGTGGTGGAGCTGAGACTCAGGGACAGTGTGGAGTGCGTCACCTCTTCCTTTCCCTCCTCATCGCTCAGACTTCTTGGTGGGAGGAGGTGCCAGAGGCAAAGGTGCCCACCCAGGAGGGTACATGGTGGCAGTAAGGACAGATGAGCTCATATTCAGAAGGAAGACTCCAGGGAAGATGTGACATGTTAAAGGGGAGAGAAAGAGCAAAAGAGAGCGAGCGAGTGAGAGAGTGAGCAAGGGAGAGAGTTTGCTAAATGAGTAGAGACCACAAGAGCTAGAAGCTTAGAGACAGGAGAGCATGTGCAGTGAAGGAGGCAGGTACAGGTATGACTGTTTCCAGAAGCCCGGGGCTGGCACCATGAGTATACCTACTTCATTAATATCTGTCTCTTTTACCAATCTGTGAGCGCCAGGCAGTCAGAAGATATCTTATTGATTTATTTTTGCCACAATGACTCTAAAGTGTGGCCCAAATGCTTAGTGCTTGAAAAGGACTTGTCAAGGTCTGGGTGTGGCTCCGTGGAAGAGTGTTTGCTTAGCGTGCATCAGGCTCTGAGTTCAAGTCCCAGCACAGAAACAACAAACAAATAAATAGATAAGTAAATAAATAAGCAAGCAAGCCGGGCTTGGTCATACACATCTACAATCTTAGGCCTGAAGAAGCTGAGGCAGGAG
Organism: Arvicola amphibius; assembly: GCF_903992535.2. NCBI lineage: Eukaryota > Metazoa > Chordata > Mammalia > Rodentia > Cricetidae > Arvicola > Arvicola amphibius. The sequence goes on from NC_052050.1 coordinate 38,850,834, forward strand.
GGTCACCCAAGGCTACAGAGACACTGTGTCTCCAAAACAAACAAAGCAAATCAACAGCAATGACAACAAAAACCCACAAGCAAACAAAGGTGCGCGTGACAATTGGTGCTTGTCTGGTTGCTGTGACAATACCCGACGAAAGCAACCGAAGGCTGCAAGGTTTATTTTGTCTCGAAGCTCCAGGAACAAGAGGCATTTAGTCAGCTTTGCACCAATAGTCAGGAAGCAGAGGGCTGAACACTGGAGCCCAGCTCCCGTTCTCCTGTAAATTCAGTCCAGGACCCCAGCTAACTGAAGGGTGCCACCCACACACAGTGCCAGGTCTTCCCAGTTCATTTAACCCCATCTCGATAATCCTTCACAGACATGCCCAGGTGTCTTTATGGTCATTCTAGATCTTGTCACTTGACAGTCCAAATTGGCCACCACGCATGGATTTGTCAGTCACATAAGCTATGCCTGTTTCCGTCTGGCAGACCCTTCTTCTGTCCTGTTACATTGGTGCCTAACTTCTTAGTCCACACTTGGCTCCTCATGCAGCTGGAAGGTACTGGCCAGGCTCCTGGGCTGAAACAGAGGCTCCGCTACAGTGCTGGGCTCTTTCCTCACCCTTCTAGGCCATCCAAGAATACACAGGTCAAGAATGTAAAAGAGATACCCACAGACCATATGTCTAAATGTCTAAGAACTACTCATTCAGCAGACAGACTGGTAAACAAAATTTGTTTGCTCCCCCCCCCCCCCACCCCATTGCATGTAAAAAGCTGTGGTAGTAGATCCGTACAGAAGACACCTGTGTGGAAGTTCTCCTGTGAGTGTCCTGGCAGGGGGAACTGTGTCGAGATGAGCAATGAAGCAGACGTGTGAAAGAAGCTGGACTCAAAAGGATGGATGATGTGTGGTCCTGCTCACAGGGGGCTCAAGAAAAGGCAAAGCAAATCCATGGGAATAGAAAGAAGAGAAGCAGGAATAGGCCTGAGGGTGTGACCTGTCATCGCGGCCATTTAAGAGGCTGAGGCAGGAGGAATGCAAGTTCAAGGCAGCTTGGGCAAAACCCTGTCCCAAAGTAGAAAATAAGAAAAGGGCTGGAAGCCAGGCATGGTGGTGCCCACTTTTTATCCCAGCACTTGAAAGGGAGAGGCAGGTGAATCTCTGTGAGTTCGAGGCCAACCTGGTCTACAGAGCAAGGATCAGGACAGCCAGAGCTACATAAAGAAACCCTGTCTTGAAAAACAAAGAACGAAACAGAAAAAACAAAACCAAACAAACCAAACAAAGCAAAAGTAGGCGAGGTCTGGGGATGTAGCACGATAATCCTAGTACTCCTAAGACCCAAGGTGCAGGCCCTCATATTACAGACACAAACAAACAAAAACATCAAATCCATCAACAATAAAAAAACACCAGAAAAGTTAGTTGCCCGTGGAAGTTCAGCTTAACTAAAAAGGATCATGGGGGAGTACTCTGGGATGATGGAGTGCTGTAGAATGTGTTTGCGCTCATCCAGATTCCTCCAACAACTTAGAAGGAGAAGATTTTACTGAACAAAAACCCCTCACACAGCCAAGCCTAATGACATCAGAGAAATTTAAAAGCAGTCACTGCTAGGCATCACACGACACAAGCATGCCCACTGCCTAGATGATCACATACTGACCCCCATAACAACTGATTTTTCTTGCAGACACCAAGTCTGTAATTAAAATGGGAATTTTCATATGTTTTGTGTTGTACTAACAGCATATGATCAGTCATTCTAAAATAAGCTTGTCCAGGGGGAAGATGTCACAAATGAAGCTAGTTGTCTAGTTGAAATAGTCAAAAGAGCACCCGAATTAGTTCTAACAACATCTTGAGGCAATCAGAAAGTCTGAAATATTATTTCTTCAGGCAATCAGCTCAAAGATTATTATTGTTGTTATCATTATTTTGAGGTAAGCCTCCATGTCTCTGGACTGGTTTGGAACTTCCTGTTGTCTGATGTTTTTGTCCTGCCTGGTTCCCACAATCATTAAGTCCCAAAGAAATCACACAGAGGTCTACATTAGATATAAACTGATTGGTCCATTAGCTCAGGCTTCTTATTAACGCTTATAACTTACATTAGCCCATTATTCTTATCTGTGTTAGCCACATGGCTCAGTACCTTTTTCAACAGCTTAGTCACATCTTGCTTCTTCTGTGTCTGGACAGGACTGCAGAGGGAGCTTCTCTCTTCCCAGAATTCTCCTGTTCTTATTGACCTGCCTCTAACTCCTGTCTGATTGCTGGTTGACCAGACTATACGTCCCGCCTGGCTACTGGCCAATCAGTGTTTATTTAAAGCATAATTGACAGAATATAGAAAATTGTCCCATACCAACTTCCTATGTAGCTGAGGATGACTTTGAACTCCTTATCCTCCTACTTTTATCTCCTGAGTGCTAGGATTGCAGGCATGCACCACTGTGCCCAGGCAATCTGAAGATTTTTATTATCTTTGTGTGTGTGTGTGTGTGTGTGTGTGTGTGTGAGAGAGAGAGAGAGAGAGAGAGAGAGAGAGAGAGAGAGAGAGAGAGAGAATACAGGTGAGTGTGTGTGTGTGTGGTGTGTGTGAAAGAGAGAGAATAAAGGTGAGTGTGTGTGAGAGAGAATACAGGTGAGTGTGTGTATGTGTGTGTGTGTGTGTGTGTGTGAGAGAGAGAGAGAGAGAGAGAGAGAGAGAGAGAGAGAGAGAGAGAGAGAGAGAGAGAGAACACAGGACACAGGTGAGGTTGTATAGTTCTGAGGATAATGTTGGGTGCCAGCACTTATTTTCCATCTTGTTTATAGAAGGGTTCTTTTATTCAGTGTATGCCAGGTTAGGTTGCTAGAAACTTCCAAAGATTTTCCTGTTTTTACTTCTCATCTTTATGTAGGAATGATGGGATTACAGACACATGCTACCACATCCATCTGGCTTTATATGAGTTCTGAATATCTGGATTTAGGTCCTCATGCTTGGACAGCAAATCCATAATGAGCCATTATCACAGTTCTTATATAAAAATCTTACTATTTTTAAAGATGTCTTTTTATTTGTGTATGTCTATGTGCAGTTAAGCACTGGTACCAAAGGTGCCAGAAGAGGGTGTGTGATCCCCTGGAGTTGCAAGCTACTATAAACCACACTATGTGGATGCTGGGAATTGAACTCTGGTCCTCTGCAAGAGCAGCAAGCTCTCTAAACTGCTGAGCTATCTCTCCAGCCTGTATGTCCTTTTTTAAGCACCAGAGATTTCTTGAATATAGTACATACTTTATATTTACAGGACATCTGAATGCAAACTGGACATAGTTCAAGTTCCTGATGGTCCATATGTAGACAGTAAAACTGTAGTGGGTCCCCCAAACAAAGTATAAGAATAAAACACCATTTATTCTGTGTCTAAAATTTGAGTATATTCTTATTAAGCACGTAAGCTCAAGTAATGGTGAAAAATCATCTTTCACATATGCTTTCAAAACAGAATTCAAAATGAATTATTAAAATTAAAAGGCATAATTTATATTACAAGGAATTAATATAAACCAACTAAGTAAAAGTCATTTATATACAGCTGGCATGCTATCTAAAAAATTTAAAGACTTTTAAATATTATTAAATATTTTAGTAAGACGAAAATGTTCATAACTCTTGCATTGAAAGTAGGATTTTTGGTTACTGCAGTAAATCCTGTTTTCTACGTCTAGACCTACAGACCTATGCCATCCCATATGATATATGAATTGCTAATGCTACAAAACGTTCCTTGGCTGCCATGTCAAGGGGAGCAGTCCTACAAATAATAATTTGATAACCTGTGAATACTTCCAGAACCACTCATTAGAGCAGGAAGGCAGCCAGAAAATGGACACTTGGCATTACTTGAAAACGATGCTTTGTTTTGCAAGACTGGATTTGTCTTCCTGCTATCAGCAAGCAAGGATTTGAAAAGCTAATTCATTACTTTTCTTTCCTGCCTCAGGGCTTCTGCGGCTCAGACCCTCTCCACATGCTGGAGTGGAGTTGATGTCGCCAGCAGCAGGTCCTGGCAGCTGGTTTGTTGTTGTTGTTGTTTCTACATTTAAACTCAGTGGTCTTGACTTTAAAAACCTAGACCTAAAGAGAAGTCGTCCCCTGGAATATGAGCAGTGTTGATACATGGCAGCAAATCTTATGATACTTGATTACATCATGGCAGAGCTGTACCTAACAGCTCTGCATGTTACTGAAGGGGTGTGTGTGTGTGTGTGTGTGTGTGTGTGTGTGTGTGTGCTTTGTGTCATGTACATATATGTATGTATGCATTCCAACAGATGGCTGCCTCTTTACAAACAAGGCCCTAATGGAGTACACTCCTGCCCATTTGTTCAGCACTGTGTAAGGCTGCTTTGGTCCTGAAGGGATAAAGAGATTTTAAATGAGACCGTGTGACATATTAGCTGATCCTTTAAGAATCTACTGACCCTGGCCAGGGGACCCTGTTTCCTTGGCCTTAGTGATTCTCCTTTTCACTGGGGGGTTCTTTGAGTTGGGTCTTTCTGTACATTGTGATTTTGCTACGTCTGCTGCAGTTGCTGGGAAGGCCTGGGAAGGGGCTGGCAAGGTTCCCTTGCAGGGCTGTGAATTCTACTGGAAGGCTTTAGTCATTTTCTGTAATGAGTCTGTCTCTGTGGTAATTTGGATGAAACTATTCCCCATGGGCTCAGGTGTCCTGACACAAGGTCCCTAGCTGGTGACACTGTTGGGGGAGGTGATGCAGCCCTGCTAGAGGAAGTACCACAGCCTTCGAGAGCTCATAGTCCCACCCACTTTCAGTTTACGCTCTGCTTTGTTCTTAGCATCAAAGATGTACCCTCTCAGCACCTCCGTCTGGCTGTCGCATGTGCGGCTTGCTGCCATGTCTGCCTGTGATAATGGACCATCCCTCTGGAACCATAAGCCAAAATCAACTCTTCTACAAGTCGCTTTTGGTCATGGCATTTTTATGACAGCAACAGGAAATAACTAATACTGAAGTCGATCTGTGTCCATCCAGCTTCTGGAAAGGAACAGAACCGACAGGATGGGCACATACACAAAGAGGTGATTTTTTAGATGGCTTCTCTACAGGATGTGGTCTGGGTAGCCGCGACAGCTATCTTACACCTGCAAGGCCGAGATCCTGAGAACAGTTGCTCAGTCCACGAGGCTGGATGTCTTCGTAGTCTCAGCCTGGCACTGAAGGCCTGGAAGGTTCCTGTGGTTTGTCTTGGAATGCCATAGAAGTTGATTTTATTACTAATGAGGGAGCGTGGCAGCATCAGGGCAGATGAACCTGACGGCAAGCATGAAGGCAAGCAGGCAAAAAGCAAAGCTTCCTTCTTTGGCATCCAGAAGTTGGACTGCTGCCAGAGGGTGCCACCCACGTTTAGGGTGAGTCTTTCTGCTTTAAATAATCAGATTGAGAAAATCCCTCATAGGGATTCCCGCCAGCTCGTGTTTTAGTTGCTGCAGATGCAGTCAAGCCGGACAACCAAGATGAGCCATCACAGCCCGGGATGCGGCTAGGCAATGGTTTTTCCCTAATGAGTGCAAAGGGAGCAAGCGGTTATGAGAATGGCTCATTTTCACTTTCCCCATGTTGCTAGCCCTTCATTATCTATAGTAAGATGAAAAACACGCCAAAAAAGAATTTCCCACAACCCTCTACTCTCCTCTTCAGGCGCATAGCTGGTACTGAATCTTGATTTCCTCTGGTCCCTGGATGGTGATCAGAATGGGCAAAAGGCCAAAGAGAGCTGGGCCCCTTGTCTGAACAGGAGCCCAGCCCATCTGTGGTCAGTGTGGATGTATGTAGCAGCATGCTACGGGGGAGATGCTTACCCTGAATCCACAGTTACAGGGACATTTTGTTTGTTTCTATATTTGTGTCCTCCCCTAGCTATCTCATTCTTGATTTACACCTTGTATGCAGCACATGGTGGTACCAGAGATTACAGCCATAGTGAGTTCTTTTTGGCTCACACTGTATACCATTACCAGGGAGGGGAAGACACTAATTTAAAGGGCCTGTGCTCTCTAATAGCTTACTGCTGCCCTGGGGCAGGGGGGCAGGGCAGACAGACCAGCAGCATACCTTCTCCCGGAGGGCAACAGCTTAAAGATGTATTCTATAGGAGGCTTCCAACCAAGGATCCATAATTCAGCCTGGAACAATCTAGGGGCCTCAACAGAGAGGAAATAAATCGTGCTACTTGTTGAATGAAAATGGGAACAAATGAGTCTCACGCTCAGGCTGAGAACCTTAAAAATGGGGGACAGGCAATATCGCTGAAATTTTCAACTGAATACCTGTAAAACGTTCCCCAGAGAAAGCAGGACAGGGGAAGTTTGTGGGTGGGGACAGCAAGCAGGGGAGGGTTGCTGAGGGCTGGAGGACCCACTGAGGCCAGGAACAAATGATCCCCACTTGCGGCTCCCACAGGGAAAGCCTGAGCCATAGCCCAGGGAGGCTGCTGATCTGGAGCAGGAGCAAGCAAGATGAGCTGTCGCTGCTTGAGGACAAATCTCTTTTAATTTTGTTCTCTGGAGGGGAGAGTGGGGGTGGGTCAGCCTCAGAGCAAGAGATTGGCTCAATAAGTTATGGCCCTGCTGGTTCCACTAACACCCCAGCTGAGGGATGAGAGAAGCGCTTCTGCTCCTTACTGAGGCTGAGTCTAGCCACCAGGGGGGAGGAAAGACTGGTTCCTTTTCCTACTTAGCCACTCGTGGGACACAAGATCTGGAAAGGTCCATAAGAACCTGTGGCTCATGACCCCTTTGGTAGGGATTAAATAGCCATTTCACAGGGGTCTCATATCAGATATCCTGGACAGCAGACATCTATACTATGATTCATAACAGTATCAAAGTTATAGTTATCAAGTAAAATGAAAGTAATTTTATGGTTGGGGGCATTAAAGGGTTGCAACATTAGGACGGTGTAGAACCTGCTGCAGGGAATGAGCCTGGCTTCTGTGGAACTTTGAAGGATAGTCTATCTGGGAGGGCTCAGTGAGCCTGGGCAAGGACTAACAAAAGCTTTTCCTGGGATTTCCTGCCCAACCTGTGGGCAGCTCCATGGCAGAATCTCCTCCACCCCAAGCAAATGTTCACTGCTTATGTGTCTTTGGAGAGAGGCCTTGGGAATCCTATGGGTGTCATTAGTTCCCTGGTTCCTATGACCCCTGCTTCTTCCTCCAGGAGGGAATGCTTTAATTGTAGAGTTGTCCTTCCTGTTCCCCAGAGCCTGCAGAGTTAGGCTTATGTTTGAAGAAGCAGGCTCAGAGCAGTGCAGAGATCCTGCCCCTAAGCTGGCAAATGTCTGATCTCTGCTCAGTCGCCTCAGGAATGACAGGATCAGATCAGAGACAGGCTAGAGAGGGGCTGCAGTGGGGAAAGCCAGGCAGGGAGGCCAGGTAGGAGGTGTGGGTGTCCTGGTGAGCACAAGTGGGAAGGCAGCTAGTGTTGGAATGAACCTTGCCTCTGCTGGTGATAAAGGAAACAGCAGGGGCCTCATGCTGGTGCTGGGGTTTCAAGGGAGCTGGGGAGGCGACATAGCTCAAGCATGAGGACTTGGATTGGGATTTCCTAAAACCTATGTAAAGCCAGGTGAGGCCACGTGCTGGTAATCCTGGTGCACTTATGGTGAGATGGGGTGGAGAATCTCTAAAAGTAACCAGGCCAGCCAGGCTGCTCTATGCAAAAATAAGAGTACCTGCCTGAAGCAAGGTGGAAAGTGAGAACTACCTCCGAAGGTTGACCTCTGACCTCCACACTGAAACTGTGGCACATGCTTGCCTACAGTCATACACATGCGCTCTCTCTCTCTCTCTCTCTCTCTCTCTTTCTCTCTCTCTCTCTCTCTCTCGCACACACACACGTTCACACACACACACATACATACACACACACAGTTAAAATAATATGGAAAAGATTGCTTCTGAGATTTTGGAATGAGGGCACTCCTAGCCCCTGCTTTGAATTCTTGTTGGTCAGGGCCAGGATCATCTCCGCATCAGATTCCCTCTGTGTTCAATGAGAGGAAACAGATTACAAACCTTCTTAGTAAGCAAGGCCTAAGGATAAGACGGTGGGCACAAAAGCACACTTGTAGACAACAAAGGGAAGAGCTAGTGTCAAGGATCTGAGAAAGGTTCTAGGGGGAAGAGATGGTGGGGAGGAAAGCCAAAAGAGGGAGAAGTTAGCAAATACAATTTGTAGGAGGCCATTGATTTGAACCAAACTCCTATACTGGCCCAATAGACCAAACCAAAATGGAGCTGTTCAGGCTAAGCCAAGCTAATGAACTTAGGAATACAGTCATGTAACAACAGCCAGGTCTTGGTCAATTGTAGCAGCTGAGCAGCAGTTACTACTGGAAGGCCAGCCGGGAGGCCAGCCAATTCAACACCAAGTAAGCTTTGTATCTCACTCCTATTTCCATGCTCACTTCTGCTTTCCGTCCCCAAATTCTTCCCGACCACTTGCAGTGCGGTGTTTTTTAAACCTGCTCTGGTATTGAGGGCTACTCAATTTCAGAATCATGACTAGGAGATAAGAAACATCTTCATGCTTAACTTGTTGACTTTGGATGAATCAAACCCCATGGGATCTCTATAGATAGCCCCCTACTTCTGGTGGTTTGTCTGCCATTCAGTGTTTTGACTTCTTGATGGTGTAGATGAGGTACAGATCTATTGGAAAGGTACTTTCCTTCCCTGCCCCCTTCTCTCTCTGTCTCTGTCCCTTTCTGAAATAGGATCTCATGTATCCCAGGCTAGCCTTGAGCTTACTCTATAGCTGAGGCTAGCCCTGGGTTCTTGATCTTCCTACCCCACTGTAGAGGGAAGTTTATGCCCTGCTTGGTCCCACAGTCATACAATCCCAAAGAAACACACAGAGGTTTATATTAATTATAATCTCTTTGACCTATTAGTTTAGGCTTATTATTAACTAGCTCTTACAACTTAAATTACCCATAATTTTTATCTATGTTTAGCCATGTGACTTGACACCTTTTCTCAGACATTCTCATCTTGCTTCTTCTGTGTCTGACTGGTGACTGCTCTCTGCCTTTTCCCTTCCCAGAATTCTCTTAGTCTGGTCATCCTGCCTATACTTTCTGCCTGACTATTGGCCAGTCAGCATTTTATTAATCCAATATGAGTGAGAAATCTTGACAGTGTACAAGAGCATTATCCCACAGCATCTTACCCTCAAGTGCTTAGACTATAGGCATGTGCTAGACCCTGACTTATGGGGTCTGGGGAACCAATCCAGACCTTGTACATGCTAGGCAAGTATCAACTGAGCTACGACCCCAACCTGAAACTGTACTGCAAATTTTAATCTTTGCCCAGTCCAGAGACACGAAGTGGGATATACTGTCAAGATGCAGGATAGAAGCAGTGAGTCGATGCTCACAGTTAGTCATGAGCTCATCAGGGGACACAAAGTGCTCTCTCCTGCGTGATACGCTGAAGTATAGCATTTGGTGGATTAAATGCATTTTCATTTGATGATGTTTTCAGGCTGTGAAGGGCTTAACAGGACATAACGCCTCTGTAAATGGAGGAACACCTGTGACTCAGTCACTTTCCTGGAAACACAATGCATCTGGCACGTGTATTTGACAGTAGCTGCTGGGAGACAGTAAACTTTGATGAGGGAGCAAAATAGGGAGCTTTGTGTTTAGATATGTCCCAGCCCAGCCCTGATTGCTCTGGGTGCCTTATAGCTGTGATACTGAGGGGATGGGGGTTCAGTGTGGCTAGGGACTGAGGAGATAACTCAGTGGTTAAGCGTGCTTGCTGCTCTTTCAGAGGGTCTGAGTTTGGTCTCTAGCACCCATGTCAGGCAGCTCACAACCACCCAGAACTCCAGAGAACCCTTTTCTGGCCTCCAAGGCTACCTATAAACATGACACACTGATACACAAGCATACACTGAATTAAAAATAAATCTAAGAAAATATACAAGGAAATGATGTGCCTGGAGTGGAATAGGCTATTCTACATCCCAAAGCAGAATTCAGTTGTAAAGTAGATGCTGGAATGTATGACCGGAAGAGTCTAGAAGACTCATGGCTGAAGTGCTTATGTAACTGGCTCCGGTAGAATTCCAGGCATGCTATTAAGGGGGAGAGCTGAGGTTTCTTCTTTGGAAGGGACAGAAAGGCCAGGCTCTGAGAACACTGGGATGAACAGGTGTTTCTCTCCAGGATCTTCTCAGAGGTAAGAAAGATTATACTAGAAACCATGAACTGTGACTTTCTAACATTTAGTTCCTGAAGGCGCAAGCAGCTGCACTGAAGGTCCTACATGCCAGTGTGCCCCCGCCCCAAGTCCTCTCCATCCTGGGCAGCCAGGGGAATGAGTCCTGTACCGCCTTCCACCTCCCTGTTCTGAGACTGCTGAGCTGGGCTGGCTGGACTGTTCTCTGCAAGGCTGCTCTTCGGTTTGCCACTTTCCCACTGAGCAGATGGATGGCTCGCAGGTCCCATTTTTCTCCCACAGCAGCGGGGAAAATGAATCTCGCCAAGTGTTGCCGACACCATCTTACCAGGTTGCACATCCATCGCAGACTGGGGCCACTGACAGAGCACAGGCCCATCCTTCAGCCCCACACTGAGGCCCAGGGGACAGACTGGTGAACATTTAGCATCTCTCCCTGCTGCCGTGGCCCTCCTCCATTCTTGCTGACTGCCTCCATAGGCTGGGATGGCCACGATAATTTTGCAAAGAGTTCTTCCAGCACAGGACAGGCGAAGCTAGATCTGGCAGAGATGGAGGGAAGCCAATGGCCCAGGCATGTTCACCTCTGTAGACAGCATGGTGAAGGGTGACATTCACTGACTTCTTGAAAGCCAGGTCTGCAGAGGGTAGTGGTCAGGAGCCCTATCTTTGAATCCTTGTTTCTTTATACTACACATTTAAGCACTAAGGGCTAGTCACTCCAGGTTCAGGGTCTTGGTTTCTTCCAGTACTGGAATGGGATCTTTTTATTACTTATTCCAGACTAACAGTACGTGAAGCATTTAAAGGCAGGACACAGATGGTCTTATTAAGGAAGCATTTACTGTGTCTGAGCTTGTCTGGAAATGACCACTGGCCTCCATAGCCACAAGGAGAAAAAAGCAAAAATCACTCCTGTTGTATAGATTGTGTGACTTTAATACAGATCCAAAGTAATGTACAACAAATGGCAGTACCAGGTCTCAAAGTCCTTTCTTCCTGCATGGTGACACAGCCCTTAGGGAACCTTCCAAAGAGGAAAACACTGAAACAGGGGACTGGAGACTCTTGAGAGAACCCCTTAGCCTTCTGTTCTGGATTCAGTTAATACTAGTGTGGTTTGGTTTCTAATCCACCCCAATCCTCCATCTTCCCTCCCCACCAGAACAACTTCCTGAAATCCAGTGGGATCCTCTGCCCAGGCATGTTTAACAGCCACTGCTGGTACACACTAGGTCAGGATAACAACTATAGTCTTGATCCTTGCTGGGCTGGCCTGTATCCAGCTGTGTGGCTCTGGTTTTCTCACTGTTTAGTAGCAGAATCTTTATCTCTGTCTGCAATTCCCCAGGCTCTTTCGCCTGTGTTTACTTTCCCCTCTGGAGTGTGAGTCTTCTTTCCTCTGTCTGCACATTATCCACAGAAAGTCTGAGTCTTACAAATGCCTTTCCTACACATGCGGCCATTAACTTTATTCCTTCCTGTCCCGTGTCCCTGGGAAGGGCTGCTGGAGAAAAGAGTTAGCTATAGACCAGGTGTGCCTGCAACCCCAGCACTCTGGAAATGAGGCCAGAGGATGGATTTTGAAGGGCCTGAATATACAATGAGTTCAAGATCAGCTTCAGATACACAGAAAGACCCTGACTCAACAAAACACAGCAGGTTAATCTCTTTACAGGAGACAGATGTACAGGGTGTGAATGGCTGTGAGCCAGCCAGAGAAGGACTCTGTGTGTGTGTGTGTGTGTTTAGTGTATGCAGGTGCTTGAGTGTAGGACAACCTAAGCTGTCATTCCTCAAATGCTACTTTGTTTTGCTTATTGTTTATTTTTGAGACAGAGTCTCTCATTTGCCTGGAACTTGCCAGGTAGTCTAGTTTGGCTGGTCAGTGAGCCCCAGGGATCAGTCTTTCTTTCCCACTGCTGGGATTACAAGTATGCACCACCATTCATGCCATCATACCTGACCTTATTTTTATTTACTTGTTTTCACGGGGCTAGAACTCACAGGGCAAACACATCTCTCAGCCTAGGGCTCTTTTACTATCTCTACTGCCATGACCACCTACTGACGGGGCTCTAGGGTGCCAGGAGATCCAGTCCTCATGTCAGAGAGGTGCCAGTCTGCACAGGTGCCCAGAGGAGGGGAACATAAAAGTGGGTGCCTTTCTAGGAGAAGGGTGGCATAAGGGCAGAGTCTCCCACAGACTCTCATCACTGTACCCCACATTCCATTTTTATTGGGAGTGCATTATGGGCTAGTTAGGGTTTGATTTCATTTGGGTTCTAACTTCTATTCCAATCTGAAATGAGAAAGTGGCCTTATTTACTCTTAAAAGGATTTGCCATCTGCAGTGACTTGGGAGAGGAGGGGCCAAAAAGGGCCTGGGATGGGATTTAAATGCTCTCGCCTCCTACCTCAAGTTGATCTTTATGCAGTTTGGGCCACTTTGAGAATGGGATGAAGTACACATGCAAATACTGTACTTCCTTTACACACCAGTTTGGGAAGTGGCAGACTTCTCAAAGATTATCCCCTGGGCTTGCCTCCCTTCCAGATGCTCCAACAGTGTGGGAGCCCCTGCACGTGAACCCTCATTCCTGTATCATCTTCTCCTGTTTCCCCTAGAGCTGACCATCATTGGAATTCTGGCCTCCTAGTGGCCTGTGCAAGTCTCCAAGCTACCTCACAGACTCAGGGCTATGGGGGAGATGGTGGAGTGCTGGGTGGAGGAGCATAGGACCTGAGATTTGCTGTGTTGTGTTCCCATTTAACCCAGAGAGAGAGAATGCTCCTGATACACACCCTGGCTGGAGGTAGAGCTGATCCCATGATGGTCCTCTCCCTGGGAGTGCATGTGAGAATCAGGGCCTCGTCCCTGAGCCCCAGCCCCAGCCAATCCAATGTGGCCTTGTCCACAGCACACATATGAACCACCTCCTGTGTGCCAGGCCCCAAGCCAGATGTGGGATGCAGTACTGAGTAAATAAAGTCAGTGTCTTCAGAGACTTGCACTCCAGTGTTGGGATGGGAGGACAGAGCATTAACTAAACAGAAGGCCAGGTGATTGCAGGTCTGGTGAAGGACCCTAGGTTTGCTGGAGGGTGAGTCATACGGAGGTCTTGGCGAAGGAGCCAAGAGAGGCCTCTGAGGTGCAACAGTGGGCAGAGGTCAAGTCACCCCCTTTCCTAGTGTTTTCCCAGGGCCCTAGAGCCGTTCAGCAGAAACTGGGTTCATGACCTCATCTGGGTCTGGAGGAAACAAGTCGAAGTCAACTTCCTGACCTGTCTCAGGGACCTAAGAGGCTGTGTACAGCCTGTGCACATCTATGGCTAGGAACCACATCCCACCAGAAGGTTCATCCCCAGGAGGAAGGGTTTGTGGGTAACACACATATCCTGGTCATGCCCTGTTTTAGGAAAAGAACACCCCCCACATACCTGCCAGCTCCAGAGTTTTGGCTCCTGATGTCACTCCTCTCCTCTTTTGCCATAGCTCCCTCCCTCTGGAAAGTCGTCTTCAGGAGGACTAGGATGTAGGCTTTGGGAGAGGAGGAGGACAGAGGGATCGAGTTGGACAAAGTGGCAGCCAGCCATCAAGTTGTATCCTTACCAGCCTGTGAATACAACTGAGAAAAACCAGAGAGAGAAGTTCCCTGGCTTGGGTTTGGCCTTATCTGCCCCTCACCCTGCAGATAGGCACTAGTGCCCTTAGCCCTGTGCTAGGCTGGGGAGGGGAAGGGGGCTGAGTGTGGTCCTGCATTATAAACAGCAGCTGGCCTATTGTATAAGAGGATCCGGCTCTAAACATCCCAGGCCTGTCCTCTCCACTCTGTTCCCTGTGATATAACCTGACACACTGTCCCTGTTCTGAGTTTGGTCCCCTCATTTTACAGTAATCCCAGGGATTGGGGAGCTCAGGTTAAGTATGTCTTAAGAAATGCTTTGAAAGTAGGCGATGTTATACCATCCCACAGCTACCCTCTTTTGAGTTGCCTACTATATTCATTACACACACACACACACACACACACACACACACACACACACACCATCCCCTCACTACTTCAGTATAGTAAATTAAAATATCAGTGTCTCTCTTTTAGAGACGTTCAAACTCTTCTTGGAACTGTCCAAGTTCCCCGAGAGATGACTCAGGTCAAGAAGGAAGACATGTCTTGAAATACCAAGGGAAAAAATCAGTGGCTTTAGATGGTCGCTGCGACCAGACCTCACTTCACTTGAGAAATGCATCTTTCTTTGAATGATTATGAAATAGCTGAGGTGAGCTAGAGGCTTAGCCAATGTCTGTTATCTCAGCAACAGTAGAGTACCCATTTAACTCCCACGAGAACCCTCTGAAATGGGCATTTTATCCCTGCTTCAAAGACGGAAACCAAAGCTCGGGGAAGAATCAGCCATGTTCCTTCCATGGCCCAGTGAATTGAACCATACCACATGGTTCTTTCCTTCTGCCAGCCTCACCCAGGGCTCCTCCCAGAATCCTTCCTGACTGTTGTACAAAAGACCAGGCACCCTAAATGAGAGCTTCTGTCCCCAGGTTCCACCTCACCAGGCACCAGCCCTGAGTGAATCATTTCATTAGAGTTAATAACACAGTCCCTTTAACTGCAGTGTTTCCAAATACAGGGCCCTCTAGTCACTTTAATGAACAGATAAGAATCTTTGTAATTAACTCAGTGATGGCTTGCATGTGAATGGCAGTCTTCTGAATGCGGGCAGAGCTTTTATTTACTGCTGTAAGTATGGGCTGCTTCCACAAGCTCAGCACACACTGGGGCCCCTGAAGGTTATTTATGAAGATGGGCTGCAGCCCCTGTCCACAGAGGAACCTCATGGGCACTGGAGCTTCAAATGCTGCCTCCTCCATTTAGGCCCAGGCTTGGACTTACAACCCTTGTGGCCATCCTTGTAATCTGTATCTTCTCAACCTTAGCTCAGACCTGATAAAGTGGGAGACTGGCTGCTGTCTCTTAGTACTGCATGGGTGTGGTGAGGCTCCAGGTGTCTCTGCACATGCACAATTAACAAGTGTGTGTATCAAAAGAGCCAATCCTGTTGGGAGAGGTGTGGGTGAACCAGCCCTACAGTTGTGAGCATGGGATGGCTGTCCCATTACCCATCTGTCACATGGTGGCATGGGCAGGGGAAAGATGTCCTCCCTCTCCCACCCATCAGTGCCTCGAGGCAGGTGGGAGAGCTGGCCCTCAGGTCAGAGGACTGGAAGTCCCTGTCCTCCACCAGCTGCAACACTTGGGAGAACAGGCCCTGCACCTCACCTGGGCAGCAAATAGAGCCAACCCCATTGGCAGAGGTGTTGGTGAGCCAGTCCTGATATTGTAAGCATGGACGAGCTGTCCCCATTACTCATCTGTCATGTGGTGGCAAGGGCAGGAGAGAGATGCCCTGCCGCCCATCAATGCCTAAGGCAGGTGGGAGAGTTTCAATAGTGTCCTAGTGTGTGTCTGTGTGGACAGAGGGTGAAGGGGGGAAGAGTGGCATCCAGATTCCCATCAGCTCTGATAAATGGCATCTCCTCCCCATCTCCATCTTCTGGAGAGTGGAGTCTGTGCCCAGCAGACTCCTGTATATATAAATATACAGGAGGATCAGAGACAAAGAGCAAAGATGGAACCTTTGTCCTGACCCTTCATCTTTACTTTCTAGGCTTCTTTGACTGTGGGATCTGTCACATGGAGTCAATCAACTTTCAAGGTAGGCGATGAGCTGTCTGTCTTCTCTTACTGAGGAGTGTTAAGCTCCCAGAACTGGCATGTTCTCCTTTTTCTGTCCTGTCTCCAATCTCTCCAGCTGGCAGGCCCCTCTTATAGAAACAGTCCTAGAGCCCCGCCTCAGCCAACCACCCCAGGAAACCCACTAAGAACATCTTTTAAAGTAGGAGAATGGCAGTGCCTACCAGGACGCCTTTCAGGGACATAGTATCTTTCCGAGGTGGGTCAGAGACTGAGATACGCAGGACAGTTAAGCCAGGTCCCTGACCCACTTCATCTCCTCCTAATGGGTCTTCTTCCAGCACCTTCCTCCATTGTTTCTCTAGGCAAGAAGGGTTGGGGCCACCACCTCAAATCTCTAAAGTGACATTTTAGCCATCTGTAGACCCCCAACACTGTCTCCCACTTTGCCCTTTTGTATTAACTGCCCGCCTTCTATATTTCTCTTCCTTTGCCCTGGGTGTGGAGTATGCACAACCATCCCCATGCACCTTTGGATTCCCTGAAGGCAGGAGGCCATCTGCTTGGGATGGAGACAAAGAGGCAGGGATGGGTGGGACCTGGGCCTCAAGTCTTGGAGCCTGAGGACCAACAAAGGCACCAGAGGTACATCTTGCTCCCAGACTTTAGTGAAAGGTCTTGTCTCTTTGCATATGTGAGCAGCAACAGTCTCATAAGTACAAAGACATCAGTGAAGTAAGGATTCTCATCACGCCCAAGGACTTCAGTCTGGTACTCTGGCCTCTGTCAAAACTACTGAGCTCACCGTCTCTACCCAGGAGACCAACGATGTAAGTTCTCCAGGCCTCAGTTTGGTCATCTCTAAGATGGATACAACAGTACTTACCTGACCTGGCAGCTGGAAAGAGTCAATGAAATGGCAGCTCTAACGCAGTGAGCAGGGAGTGAACCCTCAGAAGTGTGATTTCTTACCCCAATTTCCTCCGTGCTTGCATTGTATGAGAGATGTGGCAAGGTGTAATAGACACTCTGCAGCATCTGCACCACTGTGGCAAGGATGGGGGTCCTCAGGGATGCCTTCAACTTCAACCCCTGCCCCCCAGGTTTTCTTGACTTCCCCTAGCGCCCCAGCAAAAAGGCAAGTGCAGGATCGTTCTCAGCTACTTGCTCTGGCATCTGTGCTGTGCTACCAGCTCCCCAAATGGGGCACCTACTCAGGAAAGCCCCTGGGGTACTCTGCTCTGAGGGTTGCATGGTTGCTGGTTAAGGCAGTCAGCTGAGACTGGAGGTCCCAGGAGAGAGGGAGTGTGTCCCTCAGACAGTGGCTCCAAACACTTGCCTTCTATTTATGCTTCAAGTGAGGTGCTTCAGCCTCAACCCACTAATGGGCGCTTGGAGTCCTTATCCATCCCCCAACCTCCTCCACTGCAATCCTCTCCAGCTTTAACCGCTGTACCTGTCACAGCTGCCTTCGAGGGAAGGATTTCACAACTTCCACATGAGCACATCTAGGCTGGAGACCTTGCCCTTTCTGAGCCTGTGTCCTCACCTATGATGCAGGAGCAGGGGATCTCTACTCCCCTAATATGCTTGGTAGAAATCTGAGGATTAGAGTCATGGGCCACTTCAGAAAGGCCAGCAGCTATTGTCTGCTAGGTATCTATGCTTTCACAAATGGGGAAATGAGGGACCAGAGCTAGAGATACATTCGCTTAAGTTCACAGCACAGCACAGCACAGTTGAGCTGCAGGTGCCAGACGGTCTGTTTTGGGAAGTTTGTCCCCTTTAAGAGTTTTGACTTCTCAATTTTTTACACGTAGTAGCTTCTCCATTTTGCTTCCAGACTAATCTCCTTGCCTCCCGAACAGTGTCTAAAGGGAGGCAGGGCACCTGACACATCCTAATCCCGTTTTGCTAGTAAGCTGACTCCTGAGCCCAGCTCCCCAATATCCAAGGATCTCTTGGCCAATAACTATTCTGTACACGATGTTTCTATTCATTTGGGGGTTGAAGACAGCTTTTTATAAAAAGAGCAGCTCAGTGCCTAGTTATTCCAGAGCTGCTGTTAACTTAAGGTCCTTGCCTCATTCCTGTCAAGCCTGCTCCAGTTTGAAGTCCTCCAGGGTCATACGTAGTGATTTCCAGTGACTGCTTCTGAGTTCTCCAATGCGGATAGTGTGAGGGATGAGGAGAAAGGGTCACAAATTACAGGACAGGATGACAGGCACAGCTGGGCACCCAGTTCTAAAGCCTGCTGTGTGGCTTCTGCCTACTTTGCTTCCACCATGGGCCCTAGTGTCTTGGCTGGAAATAGTGTGAGCTTGCCTACAGCATCCTCAGCTCTGGGGAGGTAGGGGAATGAGGTCTCTACAATTAAGCAGTTGCTCATTCTTCCCCCCAACATCTCTACCTGGGATGAAGCAGTTGGCAAGTCTTGCTTCTGCACACTGCTGTAGGCCTTGGTTCTATTCTTGCCTGACTCTGGGCTATATTCTGTCTGCTGCACCTATTGCCTCATGGTCTGATCACCTTACTACCCCTCCCCTGCCCAGGCGGAGGAAAACATCTAAACCTCAGTTGGGATCATGATGCCCAAACCCTATAGCACTCCTTCCGCAACCCCCATCCTTTTCAAGAAGCTCTTCTTGTTTCCTTATTGGTGAGGACTTAGGGCCAACAGGGAGAAGGACAAGGCTGCAATGCTGAGCAGCAGCCTGGGATTCCTTCTCCACTGGGAATGTCTTTTACTGTCGTCTTCCTTCACCTCCTTTCACCCAAGGCAAAACTCGATGGTTATCCTAGGTGGCAGTGGGACCCTTGAGGACTATTCCATATTGCGGCCCAGACTTCTGGCAGAGACTAACACACAGTAGGAAATTAATATGCTAAATATTTAACAGTGGTGACTTTTCACCCACAACTCTGGAATACTTCTGCAGATGCATCTGCGTTCTCCCATCTCTCTCCCTGGGAGCTCCGAGGGGATGCCTTGGACACATGTGACTTCCTGCACTAAAAAAAAAGGTTGTATAGGAAATCCCAGACTGTTACAGCAATGCTGACTGGAACACCAAATACTAGGGAGGCTGAGGGAGGAGGCTTGCAAGGTCAAGGCCTGATCAGGCTACAAAGTGAGTTGTTCAAGGTCATTCTGGGCCACTTAGTACTTAGTGAGGATTCTGCCTCAAACAATTAAACAAAAGTCAAAGGAGGATGGGTGAGTGGCTCAGCGGTAAAGAGCTTGCCTAATTTGTGACAAGTCCTCAATTCAGTCTCCAGTATGAAAATAAAACCAGGCCCAGGATGAAGAACCATCACTACACAGGCAATTGAACTTTAATTTAGTAAGCAAGCGTCGGCTGAGCACTTACCAACTCCAGGCACAACGTTAGGCACAAAGGGTTAAGAAAATGATTCCTCTCAGGGTCCCCCACCAGCTAGGCAAGGTAGACTGGCCCAGCAAGTGTCTGTGTTCTGAAGAAGAACCCTGACCTGAGATGGAGCCCCACCTTGTACTCAGCTTTTGGGGTAGCTCTCTCTTGCCACCGCACACTGTTGTCAAACACGTGCTGAACAAGTAGAATGTCGGTTTCCAGTTTCCCCATTCAGATTCAGCTTCCTCAGAAGTTGGACTCTGGTCCTGGCAAAAAAATCCACTCATTGGGAGACTCTCAGCTTGTCATTTCCGGGCACTAGACAGGTTGTGGGACAGGTGGCCCTGGAAGCCAGCTGACTTGCTATGGTGCGCTGAAAAATGTTCTATTAGTGCAACTTCAGGCTGCTGGCACAGGTCTTTGCCCTCCCTAAGATGATTTTACTATAGCCCTGTGCGTGAGCTGCCCAGCTACCCCGCCCTGTGCATGAGTTGACCGGTTACCCCAGCAGGATCTTATGAGTTGCAGTGTCCCTGCCTGACCTGTTTCCTATGTTCTGATGTGACCTTTCAGGGCCTGGAAGACCCTGCAAATGTTCCCAAGCCCAGAGAGGCTCTGCCCGTTCAATGTGAGAGCCACATCCAACATGGCTTTTCCCATCTGACCTTCAGAAAATCTATACTCCGGCCATAGTGGATGCACGGAGAGACTTCTGCCACATAGACAAAGGAATGGGAAGTTCTGGCAGGCATACCAAGTCACACACCTCTCCCTTCTGTCCCCTTCCACCCACAAGACCTTTCTCCTGAGCCAGTCTTGAGGCCAGCTTCCTCCAGATAAGAACTCCTCAAGAAAACCCACTTTTTAAAGATCACCTTTTCAAGGCAGTGGATCTTTTGTCACACAAAGTGGGTGTCTCCATGGTACCCAAGTGTCTTAAGAGACACAACATGTAGGGAAGGAAGAGCAGGTCACCAGCCTTGGGTAGCCAGTGCTGCCCCATGTCTTGTGGCAAACATGCAAGGAAGAGACAGAGCCAGCCTCTGTGTACTGTCTGTTTGCAGGGAGCTGTTGTCCCCGAGCCAGACTGATGCCTTCCATTTATTTATGAAAAACGGACACAGTGGTGGGTAGAACCCAAGAGGTGAGGCTGGGGGACTGGGGAAGGCACAGAGCAATAGCTCCCTTCTGCCTTCACCCACCCAATGGACCCTTGCAATACTCCCGGTAGCCTCCTCCATCTCAGGGACGCTGGCAAAGGCTTCCCGCCCTTTGGTGTGGAGGGAAGCAGGAGTGAGCAGAGCCCAGGCTAAGGCGCAGTAGTGTTGACCTTGCTGTGGGGACAGGCTGTCCATCACCCACTGCGCTTGCTATGTGGGTATGGTTCGGCCAGAGAGATAAGAAAAGCCCTCTGACTTGGGCCATTCCGCAGTCTAAAGAGCAGAGGGAGCCATGGGAAAGTGGCCACTTTGCACTGCCCCCCCCCCCCCCCCCCCCCCCGCAGTCAGCTCCAGGCTTGGGAGAAACCCAGAAACCAGCAGACATCACAACTATCCCCCAAATACCCCATGTTCTGTCTGCAGCAAGATCCTTGGCAAGGCAGGCAGCCGCCACTTCCCACCCTGCAGGACAGAAATCCCTGAATATTGGTTTAAGAAAAGTCTTTGTGCAGCCTGTGACACAAGACCCCACTCGGGTCCCCTGCACAGGGGGCACCATTGGGGACGTGAGAGGCATGGCAGGGCACAGTGTGGGCCCACCTGGCCCCAAGTTTGGCCTTGGAGCCTCAATCTTGGGGCAGTGGGGGATGTCTAAGATGGAATGAGGTTTGGAAAGGGTGAACAGGGCCGAAATGTCTCCCCGTTCCACGCTGGGTTTGGAAGGAGTCTTCCACCTGTAGGGGGCAGAAGATCAAGGTGGGCCTGGCCACATCCGGTCAGACCAAAGCTGCAATGGCAGGAACTATAAAATCCATTCAGCTGCCCCAAGTCCCTGTGAGCTGGGGGTCCTGGCTGACTCCCAGCCAGAGGCTACTGCGTGTGTGGGGATATCCTGCCAATCCAGGCCACCACTATGCAATGTCTTTGATTCTGCGCATGTAATTGTGCAGGTCCGGGGGTGGAGTGGGCCGCGTGGTTCCGGTCACATCTGGACAACCCCAACCCAGGTCCTCTTCGTCCTCCTCATCCTCTTCGCCAGCAGGCACCGAGTCATAGGCCAGCTCCTCTGAGGGAAGAGTGGTGAAGGTCGTGAACTTGACCCTCTTGCGCTTGGAGGTGGGCGAGCTAGCAGGGTCCTCTGTCTGGTCCCTGGCCGAGCCCCCAGAGGAGCCGTCCCCACGGCCGTGCACTTGGCTCTGGACGCTGGTCTGCGAACTGCCACTGCTGTGGTGATCACCGTGGCAGCAGGCAGGCACGGTTTCCAGGGCGCTCCCTGCAGGTGGCGACAGCTCACCTTGCACCCGCAGTGGCTGCCCATTGCCCAAGAACACCCAGTGGTGCGAGTGGTCCATGCTGGTCTGACCCTCGGGAGGGATTCGCTTGTGCCGGTATCGCAGTACGAACACGATGCAGTTGATGAGGAAGACAAGGATGGCGAGGCAGAAGACCCCCAGAAGTGCGTACATACCAATCTCTAGGTCCGTCAGCCCCCGGGGCATCTGCAGGAAGCCCGTGGGCAGCGGTAGGTAGTCCTCTGTGAGTGGCACCGGGCCAGAAGTGCCCAATCCAGGGATCTCGCCAGCGGGGATGGCAGTGCCTGGTGGACCAGCTCCTCGGGCCTCGTCCTCGCCCCCACCAGGCCCGGGCTGGCTGGGCCCCGGGTAGTCGTATGTGGGATCCTCCTCATCCCGCCCAAAGTGTATTCGCAGGCCCACGGGAGTAATAGCCAGCACACTCTTACGCTTGGTTTTCTGGCAGCTCTCTGAGATGGTGAGCTCTGCACGAAGCAGATCTCCTGAGCCCTCTGCCTCAGCCACCACCAGTGGGAAAGCCTTGTCTTGGGTCACAGTGGCTACCCGCTCATCCAGGCTGCTCACCAAAAGCCCGTAGTCCCGGGGACTGTATAAAGAGAGCGGGGCTGTGGTTCCATCACTGTAGGAGAGCCACAGACTCAGCAGGGCTTCCTGAAAGTGGAGAGGGGACAGAAGTCAGGGCCGGTCTTAGCATCTTCTCTGATAGGTACCAGCTCTGCCTGGCTCAGCACCCGAAATGCTAGGTACTAGGTAGAACTCAAGACCACTTCTGAGGTACAAGGCGAGGTCTCATCTACCACCCTGAACATTCCCCCCTTCTTCTTTTGACCTGAAGGTGAGTTCCTGGCTGGGCTTCCCTCATCAGCCGTCGAGATAACCAGCTCTCTATGTCTGACCCTTGGCTAATGAAGCCCAGAGAAAAGAGAGGAAACTGGATCAACAATTAAGGGACAAGGGACCCCTATGGCCTAACACCATCCATCATCTTTCCATCTTTATCCTATAGCCGATACCTAAACTCCGTAAGTATTGGTGCACTACAGACTCAACCAGAGAGGAGCTTGGAGGAGGAGATGAGAGCGCTCACTGAGAATCCAGTAGGGGACCCTTGACAGGGACACTGGAGCCCTGCCCGCCCCTGTAAAGGACTGGATGATAAGGTGCAGAGCTCCCTATATATCTAAAGGCCTCGTCTGAAGATGGATGGATGGCCAGGGTGGTCCAGGTCCCATTCTACACCTCACATGCTGGCTGGGAGTGGGGGTGGTTTCAGGGAGTCAGTTACCTGCTTGGCGAAGCTGAGGGTGGGCTGTGCAGCTGTGGTGGCCAAGATGGTGTGGCTGCTCCCAGGGCTGGGTCGCAGGGACAGAGCGAGACTGGCCACCACCTGGGCCTGCAGCTGTGTGATACTGACCTTCTCCTCTGTCACTGTGAGTAGCGTCTCCCCCAGCACAGCCTCGGTCAGAGGGGACACAACCTATGACAGAACAAATGGTGGTGGGGGATACCTGGGAAGCAGCTGCCTTGCTCAGGGACCACACCCACAGGGAACTCCCAGCACTGCTGGGGAGAAGGGTGAGAGAGGACAGGACGCCTGCTCTCCCCTAGGTCTGTAAGGAGGAACATGGAGAGTCGGGGGCTCCCAGGGGCCAAGCAGAAATGCAGACACAGGTGAACAGGAACTGGTGGTTGAACTGTAGGATCAGTTGTTTTATAAACAAAATACTTCTGTAAGCTGTGGTCATTTACAAGCTCCTGGACAGCTAATTTCTACTTGGCCACCCAACTGTCAGGAAGGCAAGAGCTGAATTCTTAGACCACCCATAGTTTCCTTCCAGTGACTCAGCAGTGTGATTTTCCTTCCATGCCTACAGTCCCTGATCCAGTTCCAATGTCTCTACCCCTGTCCAGAGGGCTCTGATGGCTGCTGAGGCTTGCCTGAGAACTTCGCCAAGATGTGAAAAAAGAGCCTTGGTCTTAGAAGGTGCAACCGCAGGGAGAGGAAAGAGTTTCTCGGGGGTCACTGCGGTGGCTTTCGGAAGTGAAGGTCCCGAGTTCACCCGAGTTCTCTACCTGTGGGTAACCCAGGTTCCCAGGTCTACCACTTTGTGCCTGGACAGAGCCCTTTCCTACCTTGAAGGGGGTGGTGCCTGGCTCCAGTCCTGCCAGTGTGCTGCTGTCCACCAAGTGAGCCACTCGGGGGTCACCCACCCGCATGAAGTCACTGACCAGGTCCGTGACCTCCACCAGCCAGTCAGGGCCCAGCATGGTGACCACCTGGTCGGTGCCCTCGGAGGACGTCGTGTGAAACTGGGTGAAGACCTGCAGGGTGGCATGCTGGTATTGCAGAGTGCAGCCTCGGCTGGCACTCTGTCTCCGTTCTTCTTCTTCCTCCTCCTCATCTTCGCTCTCCCGAGCTGACCTGGGGAATGCCAATATCAGGACTGAGGGAGCACTCTCTGGCTCTGACACATCTCTCCCCTTGTAATTGTGCTACACCTCCTTCTCTCTGCGAGTCTTTGCATGTCCCCTCTCTGACTGTGTATGGAGCCAGCTATCCCAGCCTCTCTCGCCTGGAGAGGTTCCTTCTTTCGCCTTCCCAACCCATGGCTGCCAACAGCTGGTATCCCATCCATACAGTGACAATGGCCTCTTCCTCAGGACTGAGCATGCACATGACACTGTGCTGAGCCTTAGACGCTAGCAAGGAGGAATCCTTGTCACAAGCTCGGCTGACATGTTATATGGTCATGTGTGGAACATGAATGATAAGGGATCACGTTTGACGTTTAACCGAGGAGACTCAGAGCAAAGAGTAGAGATGAAGCCAGTTTCTTCTTGGTGCTTCTATTTATTTGCCTTTTTCGAAAGGCGGGGCCTCACAGCTCAGGCCAGGTCTCTCTTGAACTTCCTGATACTTTTACCTCAACTTTCAGGATTGTGCAGGCATTCACTGCCACACCTGGTTTTGTGTGGAGGGTTGAACCCGGGGCTTCATGCATGCTCAGCAAGCATTCTATTGCATGAATCACACCCTAAGTCCCCTCTTGCTGCTTAGATAGACCAAGAGAATGAAAAAGAGAGAGAGAAAAAAAGTAGGGCATCAAGCAAAAGGGAACCTGGACTTAATGGCTTAAGGAAATCCTCAGCCTACACCATTGGAAAAGGATGCTAAAACCAGGAGATTCCCTGGCAGGGGGTGTGCAGTAGAGTAAGCTTGCTAGTGCTTTGTTAGAACTAACCAACTAAGACAACCATTCACATGGAAGTCCCTTTTTACCTGTGTTAAAGAATTTAATTCTCACTGCTATTCAGTCAATACTGCCCATTTCACGGAGGAGAAAAAAAAATGAGTCAGAGACGTTGAATAAGTAGTGTAAGATGCACTACTAGTAAATGACAAAACCAGGGTTTAAACCAAAGAGCTTCCTACAACCTTAGCACTCAAAGAAAGCAGTATGGCTACTGCTCTGGTTGGCAAAGCAGAGTCCCAGGCTGTGCCCCAGCCCTGAAGCAGAGGCTGCATGTTAGCAAAAGCCCCAGCAATGGAAGGGCGCATTCTGCCTGGAGGGGCTCTGCTACTCTCTCTGCTGTTGGAGCCACCACAGCTCTGAACCTGGACCAGCTCTCCCTTCCCTCCCTATTCCTCTCCATAGCCCTGGCTGCCCACAGAGCCCTGTTGGGCTCCACTTGGGAAGCTCCAATGGGTGGGTGGAGCATGGTAAATAAACATGTACGTGGCCCACAGGTGGGCACTGAGGTCCAGCATCTTGGCCAGGGAGCTTGTGAAGACCTATGCATTGTGGTGAATCTGTCCCTATGGACCTAGGAGTCTGCCCTCGGTGCCCAGCTGAGGCAACGGATATAGTGTGTGTGCTATTTTTGTGGGTATCCCTGGCTGGGGGACACAGGTGCAGTTATGTGCCACTGTGTTCAAGGATGTGTCCAGTCCCCTGGAACCTATGGATCCCCAGCTGAGCCCTGTCCACTTGTCCTTTAAGACTTAGCTCAAGAATCAGCTTTTCCAGGAAGCCTGGCTTTATTTTTGGATAAAGAGGGACTCCCTCTTTCACGCCCTTTCATTTCCTGCCCACAGAGTTTCCCACCATGCTCTGGGATGTCTTCCCACCCCGATGGACTGACAGCCTGGCTAGTCACACTCTTTTCACATTTCAAATACCTGTCAGTGCCCAGTACACAGCGGCTGCTCAATACAAGCATGCTGTTTGCACCACAGCCCGCAGACAGGGTCCACCAAAGGCCTTATAAGCGTGCAGATCAGACTACTGTCCCACGTATACACTATGTGCTGGGGCTGTACCTTCGGTCCGAAAGGATAGGTACCCTCCATCCCTTCACTTGGCTGAGGCGAGCATCGGAGAGCTCGATGTGCAGAGGTAGCTTGGGGACCCAGACTGTCATTTCCAGGGGGGCACTGAGGACATCGTAGCGGAAGGTGACTCTGGCGTTCATGGACCCTCGAGACTCCTTCCCACTCACAAACACATAGTCACAGCTGCTGGAAACCTGGGGAAGGGCAGGAACATATAGCATGGGTATGGCTTGCCTTCCAGGTCCTGCCAGGCAGTTCAGGGTACTTGGTCTGACTACAGTGCCAGCAAGGCTGCTGGAGAGGAAGTGCTTGGGGAGAGGCTTCCCAGGGCTGCTCTCTAGCTCAGAGTACCGAGGGCTCTGGGTGTCTGCCAGATGGTCTTCTCTACCCCACAGTGAGTGTTTGACTACGTGGAACGGAGAGCTGGAGTAAGGAACAGGTCCCTGCCTCCTCCATGCCACAGTAGCATGGCTTGCTAGGCGAGTAGGCAGCTCGTTAATTTCAAATGAAGGGCTGTTCCTGGCAGGTATGTAGGAGCAGGATCAGAGAAGCCCGAGTGCAGGTGGGTGGATGGTGGCCACTGAATATGTAAATGTGTGCCCACAAGGCTAACTACACTATGCCCAGAGGCTCCCTCATGGAACCCATGTGCCTACTGAGGATATGTTGCTGGAAGCAGTGCTCAATCCATCCCAGGGGGCCACCGCCAAGGCTTCAGGGTAGGTGCAGGTGTCTGAGTGTGCTTTGGGTATCCATGCAGACACCTGACACACCTTGAGTGGATCCCATGTACACACTACACACACACACACACACACACACAGACACACACACGCACGCACGCACGCACGCACGCACCTGGACACTCCTGCTGGAATATACTTTGGGGCACCTCTGTGAGTCTTGGAGAAGTTATCATGTGGCCACTGAGCTGTCCACATCCCAAAGCCTCTGCAGTGATGGGGGTGCTAGAGTACACCTTATGGTGGTTTGAATGAGAATGGCCCCTACAGGCTCATAGTCCCCAGTGGCACTGCTTGGGAAGGATTAGGAGGTGTGGTCTTGCTGGAGGAGGTGTGTCACTGAGGTGGGCTTTGCAGTGTTAAAAGGTCACACCCTTCCCAGTGTGCTCTCTCTGCCTTCCTGCTTTGGGTCATATGTAGGCTTTCAGCCACTGCCACGGCATCATGCCTGACTGCTTGTTGCCATACTTATAACTGTGGTGGTCACGGACCTAACCTTTTGCAAACTTAGCCCCAAATTAAATGCTTTCTTTTATAAGTTTCCCTGGTTATTGTGTTTTGTCATGGCAATTAAAAACTAAGACTCTCCCAATAAACTTGTCTATAAGTTGCCTTGGTCACGGTATGTTAGCACAGCAATAGAACAGTAACTAAGAAATGTCTCATCCGTACGTATGGATCCCTGGACCATGCCAAACCCTTGGCCGTTTGCTCCTTGTATCTTCTTAGAGGTGGGGTGGAGGAAAGCAGGAAATCTCTCCCATCCTGGAAGGCAGGGGATTCCAACCATTGGTTGGCTCAGCCTCCATTAAAAAAAAGTCACATTTCACAGAGATGTATAGCAGTTCATTTAGAATCCTCTGAGTCCTGCTGGTGTCTCAGCCCTCACAGGATGGGGAAATGTGCCTGAGAAAGCACTACATGTAGATTCTTGGGAGCAGGTGAATCTGGTCTCTGGAGAGCATCTGGGGGTAGGAGGGAGCCACAGTTGGGAGCGTCATGGGAAGTTTTAGGTGCTGGGGCATGTTGGAGTCTCTATTCCTGAAGCTGCCCTCCCTAGCTCCAGTTTCTCCACCTTGTTCCTTTCCTGCCCAGGTTGCAGGGCAAATCTTTTTACCTTTCTGGCTTATTTGAGTCTTATACAGAGCTCAATAGTGACTTGCTGAGTTGGAGTTACATTGTCGACACTACCTGTCCCCTTTTGGATACTGTCTTACTCGATTACTCTGCCAGGACAGTCACTAGGTATGGATGGAGTGGTCCTCTGGACTAGGAGAGGGAATCTGAGTCTATATGGGGATACCCACACATACAGGACTGAGCTGGGGTGCTGCTTAGGATGGCAGAGGAGAGGCAGCAGCTGGTCCACAGCAGGGCAGATAGATACATGCCATCTTCAAGGATGACCTGGAAGGGTTTGGGGGCTTTTCTCCCCCCCAAGACCCACCTTGATGATGTCCTCATTGTCAGACTGGCACTCCACCAGGGCAGAAACATCAAGGACAAGGCCAGACACCTCAATGGCGATGACCTTGACGGGAATGGCCACAGTCCGGCCTGTCAGTATGGCAGTGTTGATGATCTCTGTGTCCTGCAGGGAGGCAGGGGTGGGAGAAGCTCTGCTGAGTGCGTTTCCCCAGAGACATGCCTGTCACCCACTGCTGCCACTCCTCAGATATCCACTTCCTCTGGGGAAGTGGCACGTGAGAGCAAGGGTCTGCCTCTGCCCAACCCCCGGCTCCTCAGATGACCAGCCCAGACGGACGGTTGCAGAAGCTGTCCCTGCTTTCCGGGAACATCCATCCCATCCCTTGAGCCAAAGCTCTCAGAGTGACATCAACACACCCTCCTGGCTGGTCACAGCGCTCTGGGTGAGCCACCAGCCCTCCATCCCACTATGTTGGCTACATCCACTGCCTCTCTAAGCAAACCACCCATATTCCTCTCCATGTGCCTTCTCCTACAGGAGCTGGGTCCTTCCAGAGCGCACTCCTCTCTTCATCTTAGGTGGGAATGAGTGCTTCCTTTCTGATGGCTTCCAAAACCTTACTGGGACAACCACTTTCTACAAGAGCTCCCCTAAGCAGCCCCCTTTCAGAGAGTCCTTCTATGGTGATTTCGCCAGGAACAGAGCTCAGAAGTGAAGTGGTCCTTCTTCCCTCCATCCACATGTACACGCGCTCAGCCCTGCCCGGTCCCACTACACACATGGGAACTCATGGGCTGGGCTGGGGTGCTTGGTCGAGGCCTGCTTACCATGGCCAGGGGCAGGATGGCTTGCACATCCCTCTGGATGACCGTCAGCTCAGTGACAACCCGCTCCAGGTCGGGCAGGGCACTGTGGCCTCGGTAATCAATGTGCCACATGATCCTCCGCTTTACAGACTGGCTGGTGAAGTTCTCCATCTCGAAGTCGAGCTGCAAGATCTCCAGGGGTCCCTGACCCTCCCTGCAAAGCAGACAGGAGTGGGGGAGACGGAGGATGAAGGGCAGGGCTCTGCAGCCCTTAGCTCCTCTCCTCAGCCCACCAGAGTACCCTAACCCCAGAATCCCATTTCTGATTCTTGGAAATTGACTCCCACCAGCACTCTGTGACTCCATCTTTCTCCAGGGAGGTTAGTTACCCCAGTCCCCAGGTGCCTGCTCTGCAGAAGTGAAACTCACCAGGGAGGAAGGGGTGTACCCTGGGCCCAGGCTACATCCACAGTGGCTGTTGAATGCTTCGCCCCAGTCAGCAGCTCTGAGGTCACACGCCACTGGCCACTTCGAGACTTGGTGCCTAGGAGGGTCACACCCTTCTTGGCCTTCACTCTGGAGCAAAAGTGAAGAAGAAAAGGCAGACTTTAAAGCAAAGCTTGCTCATTTGGTTACCAGCCCTAGGTTGGAGCTGGGGACCGGGGAAGCAAGTGATCTGAATTACCATGGGATCTACATTTAACATTTGGGTGGGTGATCGGTTCTGAAGCTTCAACTTTGGACACTGTCATCCCTTCTGTCTTGGCCCTAGCCTATCCCTTACTCGGTCTCTCCATACATTAGTAACACGACAACCTCTATACACCCTCAGGTTTTCTCAGTAAGCCCATTAGAACTCACAGCAGCTCAGAGAACACACCTCCCTGCCTTTTATAAAGACAGGACCTTATGTAGCCCAAGCTGACTCTCAACTTTCTACGTAGTCATGGGTGACTCTGAACTTCTGAAAATCCTTCTTCCTCCACCTCTAGAGCCCTAGGGTTATGGGTATGCAATGTGTCACCCAGTTTATAGGTGCTGGGGATGAAACCCAGGCTTCATGCATACTAGACAAGGACTGAGCTACTTTCCCAGCCTTAAAACCACATTCTTATTGACATGAGACACAGCAGCCCTGAGTTCTGCTGGGGCAAGAAAGAACAACATCCCCCATCTTCACCGTGACAACGCTTCAGAGAGCAAAGAGGTGGAGGTCTCCTCTGAGTCTACAGCTCCAGCCCTGCCCATTGCTTTTTACCATGGTTTTGGAGGAGCTCACAGCCTCATCACCCCCCTCTGGATATGTGTGAGGTGCATCCCGCAGTAAACAAGCTTTGCCTGGGCCTTAATTACTGCTCCTAAAAGCAGGCTGATGAGCGCCTCCCTACATGGACATGCTCTACTACTGTTAATGCAGCCCAGGATGGCTGGGAAAACTCATTCACATGCAAGTCTCCGTCACCACCGAATCAGGTAGACACTCTCTGGGAATCTGTGAGCTTTGTGGGCGTGTGCTCAGAGGAGGGAGTCTTGAGAGAAGCTGCAAGGCTGATGGGGAAATTCAGTTCCTAGACATGTTGTGTGTTTGTAAAGAAGCATCTTGGTGGGACCAATCTAATGTCTTCAGAATCCCCGCCCTGACTCAAACCGTGATTTCCTACTAAAAAAAAAAAAAAAAAAATACAATGTCAAGTGAGGGTGGGATATGATCAAGGCATCTGGGAGTGGGTGTGCTCTGTGCAGAAAGGACCAATCATCCTTACTTCTTCATGTCCTGGATTCATCTGTGAAATTCGGGTGAGCTGCCCCAGCTTGTGCTTGAACACCTTCCTAGCCCTGATCCTGCCCTTCTTCATCCATGCTTGTAAAAAGGCTCCTATCTATGCCCACTGCAAATCTTTTCTTTACGAGACACAGAGAAAGAGAAAGAAGCTGTGGTGGGGAACTTGGAATATGGCTCAGCAAGTAGAGGCCTTAGTCACCAAGCCTGAGTTGAGTTTGATCCCTGGTATCCACATGATGGACAGAGAAAACCAACTCCTGAGAGTTGCCCTCTAACCATCACAAGAGGGCAATACCAGGCAGGCTTCACTCATACAAAACCAAACAAAAAAAATATAATTAAAAAAAAGAAATTGTGGTTGCATTGAACATAAGGACCAACAGGCTCAGAGATGTAGCTGCTCTAGTGAGGTGAATCTGGAGGAGACAGGATGAAGATGTTGAGGCCCTGAAGGGTCAGAGATGCACTTCATCTGGGCTAGGAAGCCTCTCCCATTCCCAGGTACCTTACCTGAGTGTGAAGTGCTCCACGCTGGGGCTGGCAGCGGAGGAGGAGTTGGGTGCCAGGTAGAGAAGGATGCTGAGTACCTCACCAGGCCTGAGTGGCCTGTCGGGCAGGCGGATCATCAAGTTGCTGTCCAGCCTATGCTCCTGAACGGCCCTACGCGGCGGTGGCCGAAACAAGCTGATGCTACCAATGCGCAGCAGCGGGTGCTGCGTGGGGGTTTCGGCACGCGCGGCTGCTCCGGGCCCAGGCCCGCGCCGCGCGCTCCCGCAGCCGCCCGCTGCATCGGGGGCGTGCAGCGTATAGTAGAGTTCTACCTGCTGGCTCTCGGCCGTCGCCTCGGGCTCCAGTCCGTCGGGGGACTTGCGGCGGGCACTGGGCGGAGCAGCCGGAGCCGGGGGTCCGAACCAGGCCAGGGGCAGTTCGGCGCGCACCAAGCAGGTGGCTAAGGCCCCGCCCAGGCGACACGAGCTCCGCACCTCACGTGCGTCCCGGAAGGCGTGCAGGCGGACACAGGGCAGCCGCTCGGTGACTCCGAAGTCGTCCCAGTCGCGACCGGCCACATAGAAAAGCACCTGTGCCACGGGCTGCGAGACGGGCACGCGGGCGCGCACGATGAAAGCGCGTACTTTCCAGTTGACCGTCAGGCGCTCGGGGATGTCCAGGGTGCTGGATGGCTGCAGAAGTTCCCGCACCACCACTTGGCTGGTGCTGAAGGGTCCCAGGGACACGTTGAGAACCGGCAGCTCCTTGGTCTGGAACACCACGAAGGGCTCTGAGCGCTGCAGGGAGCCGTTGATTGTGGCTGGCGGCAGGGGCCGCGCCTCCTTCAGGAAGAAGGCCAGCCGCGTGTGCGACAGGCGGTAGCTAACCGGTAGCACAGGGCTGGCTTGCGATCCTGGGGGACTGGGGCTGGCTGGGTGGGAGCGGCTGGCGACTATGGACAAAAAGCACAGAGGTCCGGAATGGTCAGAAGAGGCCTCTGGGGACCTCATGGCACTATTCATCCCACAACCCCCCACTAATTCACCCATCCCATCTCCCCAGAGAGCCTTCAGTGGGGTTGTATCCACTGGTATCCTGAAAACCTACAAAATAATGGGTTTCTATGTTGGCTCAGTGGGTAAAGGCACTTTCTGTCCTGTCTGACAACCAGCGTTGCATCTCCTGAATCCACATGGTGGAAGGAGAGAACTGACTTCAACAACTGCGAGCTGTGGCATAAGCCCCCCCCCAAAAAAAACACTGCAAAATGAGTAAATGGTTGCTGCCTCACCTGCCAAAGTTCTGTGCACAAAGTAAGATTACTGCTCATGCCCTGCTCCCGCACCAGAGGGTTGACTTAGGTGATCTTTGTCACTGTACAGTGGGCTGGCATTTGGCACTTGGCACCTTTTAAAGTATTTGATCTCCACATCAATTTTAGGAGTGGCACCGTGATCTCTATACACTCAATCACTTACATCTTACAGATGAAAGATTGGAGGTGAAGGGACTTGTCACCGTAAATCTCAGGAGAAAATTCAAACCTGCCCCCTCCCAAATGGTGTAGGATCCCAGGAGCCCCTGTTATCTCAAGTCCCTTCACCACACACTATGTAACTGGAGGACTTTGTCCTCAGTCTCCTAATCCTAAATGCGGCTCCTCCCCCGAGCCATCAAGAAAGCTAACAGGTTCTGATGATTTTTGTCTTGATCACAGTTGTGTCCTGAGCTGCAGTCCCCTTACCCCTTCTGACTTTCCCCCTTTCTCCTGGGCACAGATGGGACTTCCCAGCTCAAGTCCTGGAACAAGGAAGGTCTGCAGACGAAGGCCTATGGTTGGAAGTCTACTTTGTGTTTTCCTGTAAGCTTTCTGAACTTATCCCTTCAACCCAAATCAAAGTGGTGCTAACGCCCAGCCAGGTGCTGTATGCCATTCGTGTTTGTGAATTACATTTTTTTAAATGGAATTTATGCAACACGATGCAAATCTTTTCAGGTATTGAAGATTCTCTTGCCTGCTCTCACAGGAAAACCCCAGCCCACCGAGCACACCGGGCACCTTACTGAGAAATTCAATGTCTTTGACATGTGGCATCCGGGGCCCCTTGGCCCTAGTGCTCTTTCCTAGCCCCAGCTTGTAATGGGGCACCTCACTGTTACCCTTCTCCCTTACTGCCTCTTCTTGTTCATGATCTGCTCTTCCCTCCAGTTCTCTCCTTATACAAGCAGGCTGTAGCCTCAGTGCCACCTTCTCCAGGAATCCCTCCGGGATGCAGCCTCCACCCTGGGAAACTTCCTTCTCAGAGGGGTGCTCTCATCTAAGCCTTATGGGGCCTGGCCTCCAGGGAGCCTTTAGCCAGTCCAAGCACTCTGCCATGAATGACCGCAGACCCTCCATCCGTTGTCAGGCAGTGGAGACCCCAGTCAGTACGTGGCATTCCATACAGTTTACCCATACCCGTGATTCCATCAATGTCATTTAGACTTTGCCAGATTCAAAAATATACCTACCAATTCCTCACAAAAGCTGTGAAGTCTGCTCTTGAGGCTCCAGTGTCTCTAACCTACTTAAAACCTGCAGTTTAATTTCCTAATTCAAAGCTAAGGTAAGGCTAGGGAGGTGGCTCGGTGGCTAAAGTGCTTCCTATGCAATAATGAAGGCCAGAGTTCGAATCCTCAGAACCCATGCGAATGCTCAGTGGGCAGACCAAGACACCTTGGAATTCCAACTTCAGCCTTGGAAGGGGTGGATGGGACCCTCAGAGCAAGCTTGCTAGTGAGACGAACCTTACAGGGGAGTTGTGGGTTTGACTGAGAGACCCCACCTCAGTGAATAGGTGGAAGAGTGACCAAGGTTGATTTCCAACACCAACCTTTGGCCTCCGCACACAGGTGCACACATGTGCAGGAGCAACTCTTACACATGTGCTTGTACAATGCAAGCATGCATATATACACATGGATATCATATACAGACACACACATATGAAAATAGAAAAAGAAAAGCTAAGGTAACTAAATCTGATGTGCTGGCTATAATCCCAGCACATAGGAAGTTGAGGCAGGAGGATGGCTTGAGGTTAGCTTGGGCTACATAGGGACACCAACTCAAAACAAACTGGAAAATAAAACCCGAGAGCAAAGGGCCCTTGCTAGGTCCCAGAATCCACTGTGGTATGAGGGGCACTTGATCTCACTTGTCTTCTCTCCAGTAGCCCACAGGGTCACCCAGGGGCACCATTGGTCCCTGGAAGCCAAGAATATCTCCACCAGGCTGCCCTCCTCTGCTCCCAGGGCTCCAACAGCCTTAGCTATTCATTCCTGCCGCTCCTTACAAGTCCTGGCAAGCACTGAAATGGAGGAGAGCAAGTAGCTAAGATGGGCTCATGGAGGAGTTTGTGGCGATGTAGAGAACCTTGACCTGGCCCCCTCGAGCAGAGCAGCTTCAGGGCTGGCCTCTAAGCCCTGTGGAAACAAGGTGTCAGGGCACCAGCCAGTCAGCTCTGAGAGCAGCAGGAGGCCAGTGAGCTGATACTGGCCAAGGCTTTTCCCAGTACAGATGGCTTCCTACTTCTAGCCTCTGTTGCCACCTCACCCTGTGAGGACAGCCGCAATCCTCACAGGGATCCTGAGAGCGGGGAAGAGCGGCCTCAGGAGAGTGGGGTCTCGGCTATCTGTGAAGGGGCTGTGAAGACTGTGGCTGAGGTGGAGTTACACCGTGTTTGTCCTCTGGCTTGGAGTAGCAGCAACAGTCAGTGGGCTGTGTTCTGAATGCAGACAGGGAGAGCCAGGCAGGGTGGGAGGTCAAAACCCTGACGTGGCCCTGCCCTAGCCAACAGTCCCGTGAGCCTCCCTCCTGGAGGCTGCTAAGTGGCACTTCACTCCATTTGCCCCCTTTACTCTCTTCATGGCTGACCATCTGGAACCTTTGGAGGCAGCCTGGGAGTGGAGGCCACCCAAAGGGCACTGGGTTCTAATGGAAGTGAAGGAAGAGATGGGGACAGCTCCTCTGTCTCCTGGGTAAGACCAGCCTGGCAGACTCAAACTATCAAATCTTCCAAATCACCTTCTGTGTCCCATGAATCTGAGGCACCCTTTGGGGCCTCCCTGGGGAGGGGGGTTGCAGGGCAGAGCTGCCAGGGGCCCTGGGCTAGCATGGGCTATTCCCTGGAGCCCTCTTCCCTGATAGCACGCTTTCTGCCTCTTATAGACATTTGTGTAACAATTTGTCCAGAGATCAAAACACTCCATCCTGCAGGGGAGCTTAAGCAGGGAGGTAAACAACTTGAAAACAACCAGCTTCAAGAACTCCCTGAATCTGACCAGATTCTCTAGGTCCATCCTGGACAGAGCAAACAATAAAAGTTGAGAGGCCCTCTTGGGGGGGGGGGGGAGAGGAAGCTGTGCTGCTAAGACTCAGACAAGCTGATCTCTCAAAGAAGATTCAAAAGAGCTACATTGACTCAGACCAGGGCAGCTGCCTGAGAGAAGCTGGGACCAGCCGAGCTGCCACAGAGCTGCCCTGAAGAGGTTTAGACCAGAGTCACCCAGAAAGGACACTCTCCAACACGCAGAGCTGCCTGCAGGCTGTGCACCGGGCTCCAGGTTCCCAGCCAGGTGAGCCGCCACGGGTGCTGGGGTGAGCTCTGGTAATGCAGCTGCCTTTGAGTCATTCCTGCTCCTGCAAGTAACCCCTCACCCATATTCCTGTAAGTAACTCCAATAAAAGCCACTGGTTCACCAAGTTGGACTCTGTTATCTATACGTTGGTCTGTCATGGGATCCCTGTGTGGGGTCGAGGGAAAGTTTTGTCACACAGCATCCATCTTTGGTCAGGGGTATCTTTCCTGAGTGACCATCGAATCAGCTCCACCTCTGCAGTCATCCTAGGCTCTTCCCTCCCTTTCTTTCTCTCCTCCCCTTCTTTGAAGGTGGGGTCTCATGTAGCCCTGGATGGCCTCAAACTTGCTATGTAGCAGAAGATGACCTGAACTTTTGACTTTCCTGCCTCGTCTTCAGTAGTGCTGGGATTGCAGCAGATTTTTTTTTGAGGTAGTGAGCATTGAATCCAAGGCTTCCTGCATGCTAAGCAGATGCTCTACCAATGGAGTTACATCCCAAGCACAGACAGCTAGAGGAGAGCCTTTCTCGATATAGTTCCCTCATAAGACTGCCACTCAACTCACTTGGTGGACTGTGCAGGAAGCTGGGGTTTCTTCTGTCCACCAGAACTTTGCTCCCCCAGGACAATGACAGCAACAAGTGTCCTGTATTAGTAAAGCACTTAGGACATGGCCGACACATAGCAGACCCTCAGCCAGTTTTCACTGAGAAAATGAATTTCTCTGAGTGGTAATTTTCTCCTTGGTGAGGTCTCCAGAGAAGCCTGGATGGAGCCTAGATGGGTCCCAGATGGGGGAGGCTTCTGACTCTGGCTCTTAGTGGCTCTTAGCCTCTTTCCCTGACCTTATAGATAAGGACACTAAGCTTCTGAAAGGGAGTGCCTGCCCTAAGCAAACAGCCAACATTCAAGCTGATCAGAGCACTGCACCCTTTCCTGTTTGTGGCATGGTGACCCACAGCAGCCCCTGTCACCCGCATCCCCCACCCCCTCTAAGAGAGATTCTGAGTCACTGTATCCTGCTGGCTCTCCTCTGTGGTGGAAGAGGGTTGGCCTCTGCCTTGGATCCTGCGTCTTCAGTCAAAAGGAAGCTGCCTGGCCTCTAGAGGCCCTGGTTTCCTTTGGGAAATAGGGGAGGCTCTGGACGTTTTCTTGGGTGGCTGCAAAGTACAGGAAGTAGGGCTGATGGAGTCAGTAGAGGTCACTCAGAGGCCATGGTTTCAGAGCTAGTGAACATGTGCCTCCTGAGTGTAAGTGCTGACACTGACTGACACACACACACACACACACACACACACATACACACACACCCTGAAACTTTGCAGAGAGCTGTAAACACTGGACTTCATGGAGCAAGACCTCCTAGGGAGAAGAAACACCTGGAAGTCTCAGTTTCTCTCTTTGTCTGTCTCTGTCTCCCCTGCCTCTCTCTGGTGTATTTAAGACAGGGTCTTACTATGTAACCCAGTCTGACTTTGAACTTGGGATGATTCTGTCTCAGACTCCCGAGTTCTGGGATTACATACATTTGCACCCCTGAATGTGCTTTGGAAGGTTGCTGAAGACAGACAGATGTGGGGTAGTGTCTGAAGATCCACACCAAGATGGAGGTCTGGGAATGTCAGTGGCAGGAGAGTGAGAGGCGCCTGACGGGTAAGACAGAGGGGTAAGGACAGCTGGGATCAGCTTTGGCAGACTCACACACAGCAGCTGTCGATGACCTGCATGACAACCTACAGACTGGCCTGGAAGCCTACGCATGCCCCCTGCCTTATGCATGCATGCACATGTAGAATCTCACCCGTGCCTGCTCAGTTCCCTCCACCCCCTCAAACAAGCTGCCCATTGAACTTCACTGGCATGACCCTAGGCTCTAAGGTCACCTGGCTCTTCAGTTTAAGCTACAGTGCCTGGCTTTGCCTTTGTGCCTCTGGCCACATTTTGGTGCCTGGGTCTCTTTTTCTTGTTAGCACCTCCTGCACAAGAGGATTCTGTCTTTTTTGTCCTCTGATGTGTGTCAGGAGCTGGACTATGTCCTCCTAGTTCAGACAACCAAGATCTCAGCATGTAGCTGTTTTCAGATAAGGTCTCTAAAGAGGCCCGGCAGGTATTGGGAAGCTGCGGGCCCAGTGTGACAAGATGTCTTCATAAGGGGACAGCAGACAGGTATACCCAGAGGCAAGATGACAGGAGACACGAGGGACCAGTAGGAAGAGGCTCTCACTGCAATAGATTCCACCCACACCACCTCTGTTGTCTGCTCTTAGAACTGCGAGATGACATGTCTCAGGTGCCCAAGCCACCCACCTGCTACACCTTATCCTGGTGTTCCTGGAAAATCATTACTTGAGAACGGGCTGCTCCTGCCCCTTCACAGCCTCCGTTTCTTCCAGTACGTGATTGTGTAAGTGTGACAGAGGAAGGAAACTTGCTGGTACTGTCCATCTTTTGCATGTGGGATAGTGATGGACACTCAGGGGACCATCCCAACGCCTTCCAGGTTATGCCTAGCCAGAAACCCTTCCTGTAAGGGCGGGACCAGGTCGATCCTCCCCACCATTGGGAAGATGAAGGAATGAGCAATGTCCTGCAGGAAGGGCATCCAATCTACCAGGACACACGGGACGGCTTGCCCGTGGGCTGGGCAGCTGGGAATGAGGCATTTCCCTCAGGTGTTGGCAATCCCCAGCCCCTGAAGCTCTTCTCGCCTCTGATCTCTCTGAGCAGCTCCAGTTCTGGAGCCAGTATCAAGCAGACCATCAAAGAGCTCCCACATTAGTTACTCAGTGATTATTGTCCTGGGATGGGAGGATGCTGGATCACCTCAGCTGGTCTGTATGGAGGCCCCTCAAACCACTTCTGCCATTAGACCTGCCAGCCTGCGTTTTGTTGTATCTGCCTTTCCATCTGAGCTGGGATATGACAGCCAGGGGCCGGACTGGCTTTGTGTGGTACAGTGAGGCTCCCAGTAGATGCTGGACAAATGGCAGTCATACGCCTTTATGATGCTAGGGACGCATGCAAGGAGGAGGTGGGTGGACAGAGTTCCCGCCCTCGGCATTTCAGACAGGCCTTAGACATATGGTCGATGACTGGGTGCAGAGGCTAGTCCTCTCCTCTTTATTGAATGCAGAAATAAATCTCCCTGGAGGCTCAGGGCTGGGGGCACTGGCCACCTCCCTGCATCTAATCAGGATCAGATGCCTCCTGCCTCTACCTCTAATTGTCCCTAAATTAAAACTAATCACTTTCAAATTAGAAAAAAAAAGTGTCATTAGCTTTGGTGAGTTTGAGGCAATGGAGCCCAGCTGTGCTCATGGGTGTTGGTCTGTGTGCTAGGAGATGGCTGTGATGTGTGTGTGTATGTGTGTGTGTGTGTGTGTGTGTGTGTGTACACGCACACCCACAGGCATGTGGGTCACACAGAAGGTTGTTGTCTGGGGACCCTTCAGTTCCTGCTTCGAAGCTGGAATGAAGAAGAGCAGATAGGGCCTTGAGAACCAGGCAGGCCGACACAGTTGGGATCCCACAGGAGTTAGTTCCAGATTTCTATGTCCACCTGAACCCTGGATACAGGTAGTTAGCATCACAGAAGTTTAATTGGAAGAGGGTGAGGGCACCAAAGGGGCAGATTCTCATGGCCGAAGAGCAGCAATGATGACATTTTATGATGACAAACACCCAGAGCCCATGGCAGTGCCTGGACTACCAGTGCCAGAGGAAGCCTGTTCATTGGACCTGTGGGTGGGTACAGGCATGGGTGGATGAACAAACAAGAGGGGACAAGAAGTATGACTAAGGCCGGTGATGGGTTTCCTAGGGGCCATGTCACGTCATCCATGTTCAGGGGGCATCCTGCCACCAACTATCCAACCCTACGCTGTGGAGGAAGTTAAAGCTGGCATGGAAGAGGGCTCTGTCCCAGGGAAGAGTGAGTCCAGGCCTGCTCTCCTTGGGCTGAGCAGTGGGTCTGGCTTAGAATGCTGTTTTCTGACCTCCGTGACCTATATCCCAGCAGGGAAAAGGAAATTGAATAATATGGCAACCAGTGTCCCTGTGGGGCAGACTGCCATGGGGGAAACCTTGCTTCAGAGAAAGCTCATTTAGATAATAAACAAACGACATCCACTGTTTGCAAGTATTGAAGACGCAGGGTGTTCCCTGGCCCCACAGCAACAGCGCCAACCACGCAAACTGTCTAGGAAGCAAGTTCACACCGGGTGCACTGTCCCTGCCGCCACCAGGGCTCGGGATCAAACAAAGGGCCTGGGCCCGGTGTGTCAGGCAACTGCCTACTGCCTAGCAAACACTCCTGGCCTCAAAGGTGTCATCAAGGGACTGGGGATGCCACTCACAGCCCAGCTTGGTACACGCAAGGCCCTGGGTTCAATCCTCCATATCACACACACACACACACACACACACACACACACACACACACACACACACACAAAATATTTTAAAGGATTTGAAACCCTTCACATCTTTTCCTCAGCAAACCCTCCCTCGGGAGACTAATAAGCAGGAACACGATGGAGGATTAGTATAGAAATTGGCTTTGCAGTCATGAGCCAAGTAAACAAGAGACAACTTAAAATGTCTGAAAGGAGAACTGGGTTAAAAATGCAAATATATGCAAATGAATACCTGATCGGGTGCTGATGACGTGTGCAAAGGGGAGGGACTCGGAGAAGGTGCACTGAGAAGGGCTGCCAAGCACCAGGGAACAATGTGTGCAGATGCAGCCCAGCCCGGGAGAGGATGCATCAGGATGCTAATGGTGTTATCTTGGGATGGGGGGGGAGTTTGGGTGACTGTCAATTTTTTATTTCATCCTTTTATGTATTTCTCAGTTGTCTACAATGAACATGTATGGCTTATAAAATTGAAAACAATAAATGCCTTTTTAAAGGAAGAAAAGTGGTAGAGGCTGTTCTGAGAATAAAAATAAAGGACTGTTGAAAAGGAAGAAAACCTGTGGGGCTTTGCTGTTGCACAAACTCCTATTTAAGTGACAGCTCTGACATGTCTAGCTGGGTGACCTTTCACAGGTTGCTTAACTTCTCTGAGCCTCCATTTCTTACACCTGTAAAATCAGAGTCACGGTCTAGTTCACAAAGTCATTGTAGGTAAATTGGTGTCCTCAGGGATGGAGTTGGTGTCACGTGTTCATTTCTTCCTGTGTTTCTTTACCAACACTCATCGGTCATTTAGCTCAAGGGGAGGGAAACGCTGACATGGTTTCCTCAGTACTTAGAACACTGTTTGGCTAATGGGAAGTATCCTGTCAATTTCTCTTAAGTTAAATGGGAGAAGTTAAGAGGTGACAGGCGCATAATGCAGGGTCCCAAGAAACACAGAGACTGGGAGGAGTACCAGCTCTTGGGGCCCCAGAAGCCAGCCAGGAGGTCCTACCAGTGGCCTGCTATGTGACCCATGTCAGAGCCCCTGTACTCTCTGGGCCTCAACCTCCCAGCACAGGAGAAGTAAATCCCTGCCCTGTGTCACACGGTGAGCCAGGGAGGTCTGTTCTGGACAAAATGCATCTAAAAGGGACAAAGCATTGGTAGTTGGGCCTTCTCCTCCTCCTCCCAGGCAGAGTCTCCTCGTGTCTGGAGTGAAGGTCCTCTGCTTAAGCCGGGAACCAAGTAGCTCCAGCTTTGCTGACCCACCCAGTGACCAGCATGGGGTTGCTTCTGGATGTTTCTAAGTGCTCCAGGATGCTTCTAACCAGCGACAGGCTGGTTCCCACAGCAGACGGGGGTAGATGGGGGAAGAAGAGAGGAGAAGCTTCCAGCAGCCCGGAGCTCCCAGATGCTTCAGTAACCTCCCTGTATCCCTAGATGCTGAAGCAGCCCCAAAGACTGGCACCCACTACTCCCCTACCCTATGCTGGACAGAAGCCAAGGCTTCAGTGAATGCCCTGTGGGTAGGATGCAGGACAGGTCCCCTTCTCTGTTGTGTTAACCTTTTCAGGGGC
Organism: Arvicola amphibius; assembly: GCF_903992535.2. Classification (NCBI taxonomy): domain Eukaryota; kingdom Metazoa; phylum Chordata; class Mammalia; order Rodentia; family Cricetidae; genus Arvicola; species Arvicola amphibius. Next base: position 38,892,835 of record NC_052050.1, read on the forward strand.
CCCACCTCTATGTCTGTTTGGGCGCTCCCTTCTTTTTACTGAAAGGGCATCAAGAAGAAGACACAGGCCATGAAGGCTGTGGCCATCAGGCTCAGCCATTATCCGCTGTGTGGCCCTGAGTATGGGCTCTGCACTCCACCTCGGGTCCCCTCCTGCTCAGTAAAATGGAGTGAGAACAGCACCTTCTTCCAGGGGATGCCTCTAAGAGTCTAATGAAGGACTGCCCACACGATGTCCCCAGCCCGGCTGATGCCTAAATGTGATCATCACCACCGTTAACTGCATCCCCACATGGCCTCACGGGTCAGTGCCCCAGGGTCCTCCAAGACCCAGTTACTGACTGTCCTCCTTCCCACGTGGAACCCCAATACTAGTGCTCCTTTGCTGACAGTGGGGTTTGTTTCCTACTTTGGGTAGGCCCAGCTGTTCTCTTGATTCCTGGCAACTAGCACATAGTCTGGTACCAGTTTCCTGCTGAATGGAGCACTGTATGAATGAGTGAATGAATAAATGAGTGAGGTGGTCTTAGTGAGAAGGCTGTGCCTGGTAACATGTATGTGCATGTCTCAGTACCTCTGCCAGGCTCCCTGCATCCCCTCTCTCGGCTCACCCATCCTGAACTAGCTCCTCCTTTTGCTTGCTAGCCACAACCCTCCACCATCGAGACAGCTGCAGCTCCTTAGAACGAAGGCCACTGGAGCAGCCCGGACAGTGCAGGGGGACTGCATCCGAGAGTCAGGAAGAGCAGCAGGTACCCCAGGGCAGGCAACCAGGGGCCCACAAAGCTTCTGCAGCCACAGCTAGCTGATGCTGATTCAGGGAACCCGAGGCCCCGTGAGTGAGTACAGCCTGCTCACAGTACACAGCCACCACAGTATCAGATCCAGAGCTCCCTGGGTCTCTGCGTGCCAGCCCAGAACCTCGCCACCAGGCTGAAAGGCTCTCTCTCTGGTCTGGGAGTTGGCTAGTCCCTGCTAGTCTCCGCTGTAGTGGGATTCTGGGAGAAACTTTCATGAAGGGGTGGAGATACGGAAGGCGAGAAGGCAAAGCTGCAATGGGATCTGAGTGCCTGTGGCTTAGAGAAGGTACAACCCAGGCTGCTGGCCCCGGGCTACAGGGATCCCAGAGGCTCAGGCCTAGGGGAGAGAAGTCTGAGCAGGGGACGAGATGAGCTGCAGGGAGACAGCCTTCCCTTGCCAGTTCAGTGACTCTTTGTCTCCCTATGCCTGCCTGTGTGTCGAGAGCCTCTGTCTGCTGGTCCATCTGCATCTGTGACCCCAGGGTTGCCTCGAGAGGCCTGTGAAGACCAAGAGGCTTTGTGCTTCCAGCTCAGCAGCTCAGGCCCTGGAGCTGCTATTGTGGAAGGCCCAGTAGTCACCACCTCCCCTGTGAGGACCCTTCTGTGATGGGGGTGGGTGGGCAGGGATGGAGGAAGTGGGGTCAAGGGCCTGGGGTCAGTTAGTGGGTGTACATCTAGAGATGAAAGAGATCCTTCAGACTCTGGTGCTAGCCCTTTGTTCCTAAGTGTCTCTACTATCTGCAGCCCCTGTCCAGGCCAGCATCCACGGCATGGAAAGCTCCCTGTTCAACCATCACTATTTGAGACCTCATCATGACCTCCACAGATAAGAGCCTCTTGCAGGGCAAGGCTTCTAGGGTTTGAAGTGAGCATTAGTGACTGGTGAAGATGGTGAGTGTCTTAGCTTGGGTGTCTATGGCTCTAATAAAATACCATGACCAAAAGCAGCTTGGGGAGGAAAAGGTTCATTTTGCCTCTCTGGTTGAAGTCCATCATCAGAGGAAACCAAGGCAGGAACCTGGAGGCAGGAACTGAAGCAGAGGCCAAGAGAAAACACTACTTGCTGGCTTGCTCAGCCAGCTTTCTAAATCCAATACAGGACCCACCCATCCAGGGACATCACTGGACCCCCTACATCAATCATTAATCAAGAAAATGCCCCCCACAAATGTGCCTACAGGCCAATCTGATGGAGGCAATTCCTCAACTGAGACCCCTTCTTCCTAGACAAGTCTAGGCTCATGTCAAGTGGACAAAAGGCAAGGAGCACAGGGGTGAAGGCAACCACAGGGACAGAGCACTAAAGGGCCTTGAAGACAAAGACCTGCCTTCGCCAGCCAGCCAGGAAGGAGCTGCATATAGCAGCGAGGAGGGCAGTGTGGGAGGGACAGGACAAGGGAGGGCTTGAGACCATCCCCTGCAGAATTCTGGCTTGCTCTGGAATCCACCTACCTAACCCAGCGGGAGAGGCAGGGTCTGGGGAGGGAAAGAGACCTGAACTAAGACAGATTGAGAGGAGGCTGGAGGGAAGGCCTGGGGGAGGGAGGGAGGGTGAGCACAGTCGCCACTGTGAGGAGAGGGAGGAAGGGAGCCAGGGCAGGAGGAGGGCTGGGGAGGACTGAGAAGGAGGCCAGTACCTGTGCAAAGTTGCAGGCCTAGGCTGGAACTGAGTCTGCGGGGGAGGGCAGGGGAGGGCGCAGCGCCGAGTTACACTAAATGACTAATGTGCATTATCCTAATTATAGCGGAGCAAGCTGAGCCCCCCACCAGCGTGGGCCGCCTGCATGCATCTCCTAATAAACAATTAGCCCCAAACAACAGAAATGGAAAGGAAAGGTGTGTGTGTGTGTGTGTGTGTGTGTGTGTGTGTGTGTGTAGACAGAGACAGAGAGAGAAACAGAGACAGAGAGAGACAGAGACAGAGAGATTGCATGCTGGCATATCTGCTGGAGTAAGGGGGTGGGGCTTGGCAGGGAAGCTCTAGGGAGAGCTGGGGAGACAAGTCATCCCCCCAAGCCTGTTGATGAGGGCTGAGCAGAGAAGAAGACTACAGCAAGCAGCAGGGCCCTATCTGTTTAGGGGTAGGGCGCATGAGGATCTAATTAACCTTCAGAGCTGCATCTGAAGTGCTAGGCATTGGGCCCTGTCACTGGCCCTCACCATAACCCCTGGGGAGAACAATGGTGTCCTTTGTTTTGTCAATGAAAGAAATGAAGTTCAGAGAGGCTAGGAGGGGGTGCCCAGGACACACAGCTGGAGTGAATGCCCATCAACCATTTCCCCAGGTGGGTGTCATTAGTGGCTTCCTTGCATACAAATGAACCTGCCTCAGTTCTAAGCTCATCATTTTCCAAGAGTCTGGCGTAGCCTGCAGCTTGGACCAGGTCACCAGAAGCTGTAAAACATGATGCCTGAGACAGAAAGCCCAGGTGTGTGCACCAAGAAAAGCAAAGAATCTCTAGAGGACCTGGAAGGGGGACTAACTGTCCTCTGACGATCCGTGAGGGAGGGCCCAGCCCACTGTGGGTAGCACCGACCCTAGGCAAAGATGGGTCCAGAGAGGAAGAAGAAATCCCCCCTGTTGGGATCTCACAGGACTTCCGCCTCATGGCAGCTCTGTCTGCTCAGCCAAGGTGCTGACTTTCTGTGGCCCATCAACATTCCCAAATGCCCCCCTAGTCTCTCAGCACCGTGCAGCATCTGTCCTTACCTTCTCCTGTCCCCTCTTTCTGTAACCTCGCCTTTCCCAACCCACACTCCCAAGCAACCCCACCCATCTTTCTCAGGCCTCTGTGCCTCACACTTGCTAGCTCTTCCATCTGCTAAGCTGTGTTCCACACATTCCACCTCCCGGGCTTCACTTGCGCTCGACTTCTTACGGACAGGCATCCTCCACAATGGGGCTTTCCTTTCTTCCTCCTCAGGGATGGGCTAGGTCCTGTTCTCTGAGACGTGGGCACCCACCTCTCTGTGCTTCCTCTCTACTCTGCCAAGGCTGGTTTGCTGTCTCTAATTCCTCATCGATAGTGGCCTTGCTACGGACAGGGAGTGGCTGAGATTTCATGGAGCAGCTGGCCTCAATGCCTTATGAAATAGTAGGGTTTGGAGCCAACTCTCACAGACATTCACCAAATAAATATTTATCCAGCTCAGCTCTTCAGAGACCCTGCTGGGAACCGCTGGGACAGAGGGCTGCAGAAGGTAGAGTCCGCCCTAAAGGAATTTGCTGGCTAACAGGGAGGCCAGACAAGTACATAAATAACGTGCTAAAGGGTGGGAAGTGTTGGGAGCCTTCACGGGAGTGCCTGGCTCTGGCACCAGCAACCCACAGAGAGAACCAGAAACATGACGTAGCTGGGACACTGGGTTGGGGACTTCTGTGTGCTGAGGGACTGGGTGAGGTCAGAGACATTGCAGGAAGGGAGAACAAGGTAACAAGAGTCAGGGCTAAAAGGCAGTTTGGAAGGCGGAGCATGTGGTAGAGATGTATAGAGTGCTGGGACTGGACTAGGTGGCCTGACACCAAGAGGGCCAAGCCCTTGAATGTCAAGTGAGGAGCTGAGATCGATTCTGAAAGTTCTCCAACACTCCCTGGAGCCCTGGGGCTCTACAGAGCAGCCCCACTCCCAGCGGCAGCTTCACTGTAGATTTTCACACAGGTTCTACCTGTCTTATAGGTTCTAACCCCTTAATAATGTTTATCCGTTGAGCCTTAGCAATGGGGAGCCACTTGAGCACTGGAGCAGAGGAATGGTACTCTGTTCTCGAGCATGCTCCTGCCCATAGATGCGAACAGCAGCAGAGGAAGCGAAAGAACACAGACTACTGATCCCAGGGGCCGCCGGGAGCTAGAAGCAACAGATAATCCAGAGCTCATCACCCATGAGGTCAGCTGGGCAAGGAGGGCAAGGCTCCCCAACTAGGGCTCTGTTGGCATGGGGTACACGGTGCCTCCCACTGCCCTCTGGGTAGAGGTGTACTCCATCTGCCCCTACCTACTTCTACTATAGGGTCCTGGAAGCCCAGCATGGAGGCACAGGTGAGAATAGGCAGTCTTGCATGGAACTGAACCTAGAACCTTCCCAGACATCCCCAAACTCCTAGAATATACTTCTTCATCACTGCTTCTTAGAATCCACACCATTTGGATAGATTTAGAGGTGCCTCTGCCTCCAGAAAGCCTGTCCTGACTGCACAGCTGGGCTGGTTCACTGTATAGCCAGGCTGGTTCACAGGTTGGTTTTTTTCTCTTTATTCCAAGAAGCCTGAGATGACAGCAATTCAGATCTGATCCCACCCTGGGGTCCTGCTGTGAGGGCCATGTGGGAATGAGGCCATATCAGTCATACCTCTACTGCCCTCACCCTCCAGACTCCAAATGTTGGATGGAACATTCAACGAGGCAGTTTTGAGGTCATCTGACGTCCACAGCTTCTGCAAAGGCCACATAAAGCACCTACATCCTCTTCATCGCTAAGGCCACCTGCTCCCCAGGCTTGGACTAACAAGATAACCCCTGTGTTCTGTGTGTTTGAAGTGCCTGCAGTTGGCGCTGGTTGCCAAGCACCAGGTCCTCCATTATGGGAAGACACAGATGGCAGAGAAGTTGGCAGTCAACATTCCCAGCACAAGGTCAAGAGAAAGGTCCCCCTCAGAAGGTTACAGTTGGGCTGGGATGTATCTTGGTGGCAGATTGCTTGCTTAGCCTGCACGCAGCTCTTATGGCAAGGTTAAAAAAGAGAAGGTCAAAGTTGAACCTCAAAAGTACAACTCTGCTGAGAAAGTTCCATCCTGGGGCCTTGTTAGCAGTGATGACAAGACAGCAGCATCAAGCCTAGAAGGCCCTCATGACCTCTGCCCTACATCCCTTTTGACCACAGCCATGATCTCAACCTTGGACAGAGGTCACAGCAGCTCAGCTGCATCCCAGGCTCCAGATCTGGGACTCTGGTCCAGCTCTACTGTCCTGGGGGAAGGGTGATTCCGTGATTTAAGATCTGTGTACTTAATCTTGTCCTCTGTTCCCTCAGGGACCGCCCAGACTCTGGAATTCCCCTAGAAAGGATGAGAGGAGCAGGGTTTGACAACCACAGAAAGCCCTTCCAAACACACTTGAGCTAATTATGTCAATGTGCTGATATGGGGGGAGGGCACCTTGATTGGCAGAAGAACCAACCACAGGGCTGGAGAATTGAAACTTTTAGTCCCACCCATTGACCCTAGGCACTTTGGGACCAGGAGTCCAGGCTGAATACCAACGCCTCGGAGATTTCACCTGTTGTGTCTACTTAGGGGATCCTCCATTAGGAGCCTACAGTGAGGGGCATGGGAAGCTGCTGGCTTGGCAAACAACATGTGACAGGACAGTGGTGTGCCCCAGACTCAAAGGGGAAGATCTCTCTCTCCGCACACCGCTTCATGGGACCGTTGGCTGTGCTCTTTATCAATTCTCACAGGAGTTGGGAACAGTGAGTAGCTGTCCTGAGTTCTTTGAGTGGCTATGTCAGGAAGCTGCTGAAGCGGAGGATGGCTCGTGGTACCCTAGCGGCCCGCAAGTGTCCCCTAGAGATGGATGGAGACACTGCTATCATATTCTCTGCTGTACAGACACCCTTGTGCCCCACAGAGTGTCATGTACACACTGTGAATGGTTTGTTTTTCTCTGTTAATCCCCACTCACACCAGCACACACACTTCTGAAGGAATACAAGGTTAAGTCAGCGGGTACTAACTAGCGAGATGTGATGTTTTTGAACTGCATGAACCCAGACATGCAGAGGAGAGGAGAGCACTGGGGTGACACGGAGGAGGCCACCGTCTTGTTAGGGTTTCTACTGCTGCAAAGAGACACCATGACCAAGGCAACACTTATAAGGAAAACATTTAATTGAGGGGGCTCGCTTACTGTTTCAGAGGTTCAGTCCATTATCATCATGGTGGGGAACATGGCAGCACGCACAGCTGTGGTGCTGGAGGAGGAGCTGAGGGTCCTGCATCTTGCAGGAAACAGGAAGTTGACTGAGACACTAGGCGGTATCGTAAGCATAGGAAACCTCAAAGCCCACCCCCACAGTGACATACTTCCTCCAACAAGGCGATACCCACTCCAACAAAGCCACACCTACCAGTGCCACTCCCTATGAGATTATGGGAGCCAATTACACTCCAACTACTACAGGCACATATATTAGGTCTCAGACATGTGTCTAATCACCTTCCCAGAGTAGCGAGGCTGAGTTCTAGAGTGACCTTTATTCAGTTCCCTTCTAGTTCTCTATAAAGCCTGCTGGCAAAGATGTCAATCCGCTGCTTTCTCTGGTTGCAGGCTCTCTGAATAACAGCACAGCTTAAAGGTCCATTTCCTATCCCTGCTCACTGCCTCTGCAGGACAGACAGCACAGCACAAGCGGTGGCATTCTAGCTACTAGTGACTGATGACCGACACACTGGTCGTACCTGGTTCTAGGCTAGGCACCTCTTTTGCAGCAGTCTGGGAGGCAGCAAACAGGCAGAACACATGGTGAACACCAAATCCAGGGCAGACAGGAAGAACCTGGGGCACATCAGATCCAGGACCAGGTTGGTGGTTCTTCTGTTCTATCCAGTCCTGCTGTAGGACTCAGGCAGGGCATGTCTTTCTAGTCCCTGGATTTCAGTTCCTTTTGTGGGTGGTTGTTGGAGTTCTTTCCAGTTCTAACCTCTGGCGTGCTCTGCTGCTGGGCAATTGACACACTACTGGTCCCAATTCTTTAGGCTCTAACGCAGCAGAACAAGCTACAGCCTGTTCTTAGCCTGCAGGAAAGAACACCATCCTCTCTGGACTTGGGGAGTGCTTGGCTTGTGGTAGCTGATAATATTTTTACCCACAGGGTACCTACCCATAGAGGCTCGCAAGACAGTATTGTCAGTAAGGGCAGAATATACCACACTGCAAATTGGACCAGGTATACATAAAGGGTGGCAAATTCAGGTGTGGCGGTACGGAATTGTCACTTCAGCATTTGAGAGGCTGAGGCAGAAGGATACAGATACACAGCTGGCGTCAGATACATTGCAGGTTCACGGTCAGCCTGGGATACCCAAGACACTGTCTCACAGAACAGATCGAAGAAGTGGCCGTTAGAAGTAACCTACAGACAGCCCAGTGTGCTGGCACAAGCCTTCAACCCCAGCTACTCAGGAGACTGAGACAGGGGGATCATAAATTAAAGACCTGCCTGGAATGTCAAGAAAGTTCAAGGCAATCTTGGTAACTTACTGAGGCCCTGCTTCAAAATAACTCAATAAAAAGAGGGGCTGGGAGACTTGCAAGATGGGTCAGCAGATACACAAGCTTGCTGCATGAGTCCAGCAAATGGAGTTCAACCACCAGAGCCCGGGATGGAGGGAGAGAACTGACTCCTAAAAGTGGTCTTCTGACTTCCACATATATGCAGTGGCATGTAAGTGTGTGTGCACACTCACACAAAAATAAAGTATTTTTTTTTTTTTAAAAAAAAGAGGACCTGGGGAGGTAGCTCAGCAGTAGAGAGCTTGCTTAGCTTGTAGAAGACCTTTGGCTCACTCCCTAGCAACACCCCCCAACACACACTCACACACATACACAAGTACACACAGATATGCACATACACACAGATACACACTCACATAGACACACACACACACACACACAGTGGGAGAAACATAGGCAGACAACTCTCAGTCCAGCAGACAAAGCCCAGGTCCATACAGCCAAGCTTTGGGTACCTGCTGACTTTCCTTGCTTCAGATCATGAGATTTCTTGAGTGTGTATGTATTGAGGGTATGTGTTATGTGTGCTTCTGTGACAATATCTGATGAAAAATCTTTCACAGATGTGTGGAGGGGGCCTCTGAATGCCACCCCACCCTCCATATGTCCATACACAAGGCCTTGGCTTAGGGTTGTGCCTTACTTAGCACAGGGCTCTTTCATCATCTGCTTGTATGGGACATGGTCCCCATCTGGGTAGTCACAAGGCTGGGGTGGATTAGCTTCAGCAGAGGGAGGCCTTCAATAGGTGTTGGCATTAAAATCCTGTTTACATGACCTCATCCCCTGTAGAGGGTGCACTGAGGGTGCCTAGCCTCTGTTCCTAAGGCTTTGCTGTGCCCAGCTTTGACTCACAACACGGTTCCTGAGCTGGACCCAGCCTTACCTGCCATACTATTCATGGTCTGAGAGCCTCAAACTGACCATTCAATAGTCAAGAGTAAGAGACCTGTGTCTGCTCACTTACGACGTCACGGTTGATTACATAAGGAGATACAAGTGCCTTCCAGGAAGTAAAAGACCAGCACAGTCTGCTCTTGCACCTTCCAAATATTCTGCTTCTTCCCTGGGCTACCTGGTTCCCTGAGCCACACAGGACAGCTGGGTTCAGGCCCCGGGACCCACAAGTCTCCCTTCTGCACCCAGAGAAGGTAGTTTCAAATCCTAGCCCAGCCTCTTTCCTGCTGTATGACTTTGAGTAATCTGCTTAACCTCTTGGGGCTTAGTCACCAGTCCTTTACAGAGTCAGCCACCTTCCCACCTTCCTCTTGGGCTGGCAGAGGGACAGGCGAGGGCTTCCAAAGCCTGGTCTAGAATTGCCTTGGTAATGAACGCTGGCAGCTGCTATAAATAGCAATCTTTTACCCGAGCCACGGGCTCTCTCTCCTCAGAGTGCATCTACTCTTTGGTTCCTTCCTTCCAGGCCCCATGAGTGCTGGGGGAGGGGGGTTCATAGGGAGGTCACAACTGGTCTCTGAGGGGACAGAACTGCAAACAACTAACAGAGTTTCTGGGGGCGTAGTGCAGGGGTAAGGATTCCCATCCGGAAGGCCTGAGCAGAGCCTGCAGTGAGGAGAATAGCTAGGGATTAGCTAGGACGCCAGGTTTGATAGTGTCGAGCCATAATCCCAGCACTCTGGGACGGATGCAGGAGGATGGCAGTGAGTTCTAGACCATCTTAGGTTATACACTGAGGTACTGTCTCAAAACACAAAACCAGCAACAGAAATACAGGCAGGAAGAGCAAGCAGGTGGTGGTCAGAGAGAGAACTGGGGTCCCTCAGGATGCTAAGGTCTGATGTCACTGGTCATTGGTATGGGGTGAGGCGCATGTGTTTGGGGAAGAGAGTAAGGAAATGTGTGACACATTGAAGACACGGTAAGGTCAAAAACAGGGCGATGGGAGTCACTAGTTGGAACTGGGGCATCTCTCCTGATTGGGGGACAGAAGGTGTTGGGGACAAGTTGGCTGACTATGTGAGAAGGAACTCGGAAAGCAGGCTGCAGGGGGCGCTCTAAGGATGCGATTGCCCAGGTCGAGCTGAGTGACAGTTCCTGAGCATCAAGAGTGACTGAAAGGGCCCTTCCTGAGAGCTCTCTGAGGAGCACAAACTAACTGCCAAGGCCTGGCTGCTCCACACTGACAAGGGCTATCTGGACAAGTTCTGGTCACTTCTGGGCCAGTGGTCTCCTCTTCCTCCTCCTGCTGCTGCCCCAGTGATCACCTCCTCCTGCTACTGGTGTTGGGGGGGCTTATAAATTAAAAGCCCCCAGGTCAGGGCCCAGGGCCATCTGAGCACATGGTGCATGGTGCTTACTGTCACTTTAGGTGTGACTTTCTGGTAACAAAGTCCAGACACCAGGTGGGCTCGGGCCAGGTGTGGAGGGAAGGGTGGGGAGGAAGGGTAGGTAGGACAACAGTTATGGCTCCTATTTGACATCTGAGTAAAGGGGGGGAACAATATGGGGTCCAGCCTAGGAGAGGGACAGGGTTGAGGACCTAACAGAACATTCAAAGGGCATCTTTCCACTGGATCTCAAGGCTGTCAGCAGAGATGGGGTACCCAGGAAGGCACACCAGCTAGGGGACAGGCACTGTAGAGGAGACTTAGAAAGGTGGGAAGGCACAGCCTGGGAACCCAGAACCACCCCCAGGAAAAGGCTGACTGGTGGGGGACCTTGTCAAGAGCATACCCGGGGAAGGAGAAGTGGTGAGGGGCCTTCCATGATTTAAGCCAATGTGCCTTCAGCCTCATTATATGTACCCGTCTGTCAGGCCCCCAAGAAGGCAAACTACCACACACTTCCCCTTCTCCGCGGGTACCCAGACAGTATGGGTGACAATTCAGCATGAACAAGGAGGCCACTGGACCCAAGAACCATGGACTGCCCCCACGGCATGTACCTGCACAGCTTTCTGGCTGGGAATCACCTGGGTCTCCATGTCTACACCAGCAGTGAGAGAAGGGACCGAGCCATTCCCTGGGGTCCCTGTGGGACTCTGAGTTGTTAGTGAGCCCCTTATCAGCCTTTAGCGCCACATCTTCAGTACTGACGCACAGGCAGCTGAGCAGGTCACACATGTGACACACCTCAGGGGCTTAGCCCTTAACTTGGTGCAGGAAGAGGGCACGGATCTCTTACACTGCCACTGTTCTGCACCTTAGCCTCTCACTTAGTCTCCCTTCTATCCACTAGGTTCGTCCACTCAGATAAGCACCTAGGACTCAAGCATGGGGACCACTGGGCCCACACAAAAGAGCTCAGACCAAGGGCTACAGCTTATGGGAAGGTATCCTTGATGCCACACAGGACAAGTCCAGTGAGCTGTATTTAGAGAGAAAGCACTCCAAGTGATGACTCACACCTCAACTTGTTTCTGTCCCCCTCTGACCTGTTCTCATCTTCATCTGTCACAGGGTGGGCTCAGGAAGCCATCCTATGTGTGTGCATGACTGACCCATGCGTGCACGGTTGGGACTGATCCTGCCTAGCTCTGTTCCCCGGCTGTCTTCTCCCCAGAGACTGCTGCCCCTTCCCCCATGACCCACTGACCTGGATAGTACCTCCCTCCACTGAGTCTGCGGAGATGACGCAACTTCTTTGGGAAACACAAGGAAGCTTTGTGTCTTCTTGGTCCCCACGTGTCCCTATATATGACAACAGTTCCCTGACTCATTTGTCCAGAGTGGAGAAAGAAGTAATGTGACATTTCTGAGGCAGGAACAAGAGAAAACTGCCTATCATACTACACTACCTCTAGGCCAACCCTTCCAATATGAGAGCTACAGGAGACCAGGCCAACCATCGCCCCATGCCTCCAGGGCTAGATAGAGGTAAACTGAGGTCCAGGAAATGAAGAGGCATGCAGGGCTCACAGCAAGAGGAGACAGGGCTGTGTGGCAGTCTGGCCTCTGACCTTTGTCAACAGTGGGGAGGCCAGACTTGTGGGTATAGGTTCATTATAATCCTACAGCCAGAAACACTCTCAGGAGCATGCCCAGTGCCAGACAGCACTCTTTCCTCTGAAGCCATCAATTTTTGAGCCTTCTTCCCTTTCTTCTGAGCAAGGTAGAACCTGATTACCTCAGAAGTGAGTTTCCAAGGAAACCTGGGGAGGGGGTTTCATAGCAGCAGGACCAGCCCAAAGCAAGCATTTTGGGGAAGGACAGAGGTCAGAAGGTATGGACAGAGTAATACTGGGCCTAGGGCCCCACGGCTGGGTTCAGCTCCCTTCTGAGCACTCTGAACAGTTCACTCTGCTGTGAGACGAGGTGAAGTCTGGGGCAGCTGCCGGATGAGGCTGCTGACAACACCCTCAGGACAATGCGAAGGTCACAAGGGTCCAGAAACCCCCTGAGCCCAGGGCTTTGGGGTGTCGTGGGGGGAGGAGAAGAGCCTTGTAGTCAGGAGACTCCTCCTCCCCATTTTTTCTTCCCTGGTCCCAGAGGGGCCAAAGCCATTACAGAGAGGGGACATCCAGTCAACAAAGACAAATTGGCTTAATTGACCCAAATTAGCAGCAGGGAGGGCCCAATGGCCCAGCTGCTGGTGCATTTAATCACTGTCACCCTGTGTGGTCAGGGACAGCCCTCCCCCAAGGCCACGGGGTCATCTCCCCTGTGAATGGCTGCCTCTCTGAGTCCACCATCCTCAGGAAGCAGGGCTGGGGCTTGGGGAACAAAAAGTGGTCTCTGGGTAAATACCTCGCTCCCCCTAGGGCTGACTGAACAGCTTCAGTGGAGACCCCAATCCCCTTATTCTGAGGGCAATGGGTCAATGGTATGAGATCAGCGGAAGGAGGGCTCCAAAGACACTTTGCATGGGATCTTTGACAGTTTTGGGCCTCCTAGGGGGCAGCAGCAGAACATGATCCTCCCAGGGCTGGGTGCCACTGTCTCCCTCTCTTAGGAGCTTTCTCTCTCCTCAGCAATGAAGGGGCAAATTACCTGCCCGCCCCCATGCCTGTCTATCGGCCAGAACTCCTTGAGTACCTTAGTTCACAGAATGCCTGTTGGCTGTATTTGCCAGAATTTTATACTTCAAGAAGGCAGGATGCCAGGAGTTGGTGACACATGCCTTTAATCCCAGTCCTAGTGAGGCAGGGGCTGGTGGATTTCTGAGGTCAAGATCAGCCTGGTCTAGAGAAGGGGGATCCAGGACAGCTAGGGCTACAAAGAGAAACCCTGTTGCAAACCAAAACCAAAACCCAAACGAAACAAAAAACAAGAGGAGGGAGAAGGACAAGGGATGAGGAGGCAGAGGCAGCAACCAGGCCACTTGTCCATCCATCCCCATTATCCAAGTTGGAGATCTTTTCTCTGCCACAGTGAATGTCAATGAGAGTCCATGTAGACCTAGGGCTTCCGTACCCCAGCTCCCACAGATGCCCTCACTGGGCCTCACAGTTCCCCCTCTCCAGCTGTTTTCTTGGTCTCCCCCCTTCAGGACCCTAGAAAAGCATCCCCATGCTCTATGCATTCCCAGCTCCACTGCTGGCTCAGGGCCAGGCCTGTCCCACACCTGTCAGCAGCTCTTCTCGGGTCTCAGCTGCTTCTCCTTGGCTCCAAGCCCTATGTCCACCAGTCTGGGAACGAAACACCTCAGAGAGGACCCTCAAGAGACTCCTGCTAGGACAGGTCAAGCAGGCTGTGTCTGTCTGACCCTGTCCCCTCCTACATTAATGTTCCACCCAGACTTTTTAATTTTAAGTACACTGCTTATGAACAGTTGATTGGAGATTGACAGGTGGAGCCTGAAAACACTTCTCAGGGTTAAAAAGGTCTTGAGTTTCAGATTCTTTTCGGTTGGTGACATTTTAGAGATAGGACCCAAGAGTAAACACGAAATTCGTTTTATGTCTTGCTCAAATATGTACCTTGATGGATATTTCATATATATTATTTCTAATGCATCTGCATTTTGACTGTGGCCTGTTTAATAAGGTGGGGTGTGGAATTTTCCACCTGGGGGAGGTCACATCTGCGCTCAAAATGTCTCTTGAGTTTGGAGCATTCTGGACTTCAGATCTGGAATGCTAAGCGTGTGGTGTTTGTGCTAGCGTTCCAAGGCTAGCCCACCGAACACGTTATTCACAATTCATGCAGTAAACAGCTCCATCTTCATAAACAGAGAGACTTAACAGCGGTGCTAGGAGGCCTGCCTTGAGCCCCTAGACCCAGAACAGAGAACCACGTGAGAAAGGCAACCACAGATACAGATAGAAAACAAAAATAGGCTTCCTCCGAATCATTCAAAGATCGGTCTGGGGACTGATCTGAGATGGTTCCATTGGTTAAGTGATTACTGTGCAAATACGGAGACCCATATAAAAATCTAGGTGTGGTGGCAGGTACCTGTAACCCTAGCACTGGGGAGGTAGAGGCAAAAGAGTCCCTGAGGCTTCTTGGCCAGTCAGCCTAGCCAATTCAGTGAGCTCCAAAGTTAGTAAGAGACCATGTCTCAAACAATAAACCAGAGTGTGGAAATGGAAAACATTTAACATAGACCTTTGGACTTTACATGCGTATGTACATACATATAAGCATGAACCTGTACACACACGCTAATAGCATGGGCCCATCTCCAATATACTTTCTCCTCTCCAAGCCTTGTCCTTTGACCCCTGAGATCCTTCCAGATCTCTCACCCACCCAGTCTTTCTGCATTGGGAAATCTCCCTGGACCAATCTCAATGCCAGGAGCCTTATGCCAATGCTGGCTTCTGGGTCCCAGCTATTCTCTACTCCCTGCCTTGCTTTAGCATTGGGTTAGTCCAAGAATTGAATAGGAGCAAATTCAGATGCTAAGCTGGACGGCAGACTCTACTGAGTGGCCAAGATCATCATCCTCTGACTAAGCACATCTGAACCCAGACAACCCAGATCCTAGACAACCCCAATTCAATCCAAGTCCTCAACACACAGTTGCAAAGGGATTTGCCATCCACTTTGTCTCTGTCACTAATAAAGTCTTCCTGCTCTAAAAGCCCGTGTGCAGAATCTTACACCAAATGAACCATCCCACCATGGTTCCACTGCCCAGAGGACTGTAGGTATAAGTGATGTCAACAAATACCTCTGGGGGTGGGGTGTTCACTTCATGGGCTTCTAGGACACTCCCTAAAGTGAGCAATTTGTCTTCCATGCTCTGATTCTCCGTATACCTGTCCTTGCTCCCTCTGTCAGGAAAGACGGACTGTGGACAGTCCCGGGAGCACATCTCCTTCCTTAGAAAGCTTTTGCCTAAGGCTTTTGATGTTCCAGTTGGATTCTTCTCACTGTCCTTGGTGGCACCAAGCTCTCTGCCTTGATTTACTTCCTATGCATGTTTGCCACTTATTAGGGGTGAGCCCGTATGCGTGAGCTCAGGGTTAGTGAGCCATGCCTGCACAGAGACAATCTAGCAGGGTGTGAATGTCTGAGCAGAGGCTGAAGCCTGGATGGACTACTCTGTTCAACAGCCATGAGTTGGGGTGGCGGCTGGCTGAGTTTTATGGTCACTAGTGGAGAGTAAGAGTGGGGAGCTCTGGAGGTCAAAGTGGGGATCCAAGCACTAGGTCAAATCTGTCTCTAAGAGGCCTGCGGCTCATGCTGTGTGCAGGCCACATCCCCAAGCTGTGGAAGGTGATTTCACATTTGTAACAATTATTCACTTAATTGGGTTCCAATTAAGTGGGAGAGGGAGCAGAGGCTGTGTCTGTGTTCATCCTCCTTCCTTCTCGGCACATCAAAGGGAGCACAAGATGACAAATGGTGCTTCTGCAGCATCTGAACAGTTTGCCTGTGGGAAGGTGGACAGGACTGGTACGGGCCCCTGTCTGCTACCACCCAAGCCTTTCCGGTGCCTGTGGCTCTAATCCCATATCGAGTGTCCATGGATGCTGGAGCTAGTCCATCTCCCTGGGGCACACCTCTATTGGGATACTGAGGTCTCAGGGAAAGGGAGCGTGGAGGTCCGCGTATGCTTCTATCAGCAGTGCCCTGTGGGCTCTCAGTGGCATGGTGACAGCAGACTTAGTGCCTGTCTACTGGCTTCATGGATGTGTTTGAGGGCTGCCATGGTGTCCTGGGGAAAGTGGGACTCGTGAGACCTCACTTTCCTTCATCCACCTACTGGCTTTCATCTATCGTTATCTATCGTGACACCTATCATCTGTATGTGGTATGAAGATGTTATGGCGTATTGTGTTATGTGTGGCATACATTTCTGTGCTTAAAATTATTGGAGAAAAATCACTGATTTCATCCAATTTTATTATGTCTCACACAGAGAAACTGGCCTGGGAAAGGAAAAAGGTCTTATGGCTACATGGTGATGTCAGGGCTGGCAATGCTAGGCAACAGTTAACACTTCACAGCAGCAAGCATGGTGAGCACACAGGAGAGAAGCAGGAGAAAGTAGGCCAACTGTCCCAGAGCTGCATGCCCCTACCTCAGCCCTCCCACCACAACAGAACTGTGGTCACGATGGCATGGGGGTGGTCTGAACTGGAGTCTAGATCTAAGACTATAGGGGTGGCTTCCATGCTGAGCTTCAAGTGTAGGTCCCGCCCCAGGAGAGCCAGGCCATGTCTAGGGCTTGGTTCTAGATCTCCTCTAAGTGGCTGTGCTTGCAGAAGGAAGTAACCAACCACTTTCTTATTGGGTTTAAGTTCCTCTTCACAAGATGGAATTCGTGCATGGTACAGTTAACAGAAACAAGAACCCATGTCGGATAGGTCATCAGCCTCAGGGGTGAGCCTACTACTATTCTTTTGCTATATACATAGTATCACACTGCCTCTATAGATGTATCTTTATGCCCAAAGATTAATGCAGCGCTCAGACCGCTTCATCCTGAAGGCTCTGGCACACAGCAGGTGCTGGGGAAAGCTGTGCAGGGTGACAGATGATCAAACCAATCAACATGTGCCCGAGGTCTCAGTCTGGGAACCAGCCTGTGCTATCTGAACGATGGTGGAAGAAACCAGGCTCTAGAGGGCATCCCAATGTTCCCACCCAATCCTCACCTAGAGGGAATCCGGATCCCTCTGATGGGCAGGCCTTGGCTTTTCCAGGGAGCCCCTACACTGACAAGAAGGGCAGGTCCTCCTGAAGAGTGGTAGACTGACAAGGGAGGTGCATGTCCCCAAGGAGATCTGGAGTGGCAGGGCAGGTTGAGAGAACGGCTTCCTGTCTGTTGGCCACCTCCGGCCTGAGGGAGGAGGCACGGTTTCGGCTTGTGGGAAGGAATAGGTGCGGGCAGGAGATTGATCAACATTCTGGTCAGGCAGCGGGCACTGACGTTATTATTTCTTTTTCTCCTTCTCTTTTCCTTCTTCCTTTTTTTTCCTACTTAGAGCAATTTGCAGAAATCATTTAGGGGCTGTTTAGAGAAAAGACAAAGACTTTTAAAGGCAAGGCCTAGGGATAGTTTTATGCAAACCAGCTTATACAGTCTTAGAGCAGGAATGTGATTCTTGGGGGATGGGGCTATAGGGCTATGGTGCCCTATGCCAGAGCAGGGACCAGAGGGAACAGCTGTGGACTACGGAAAAGGAAACAAAGGGGGGAAGAGAGTAAGGGAGGAAATCAGTCATTCCGAGCCTCAGTTTCCCCTTTTGTGTTGACATGCCCACAAGGCACCCACCTACCATCTGCTTCTGGAACCTCTGCTCCCACTGGCTTGCTGACTCCCAGGATTCCTCCTTCACAGATAAGAAGGTTGATGCCAGGAAACAGGGTGTCCCCCAGTGTGGCATAGAGCTGAAACACCTTTGACCCCTGCCTCATCAGAGTTCTCTTCCCTGCATACTATATGGACCAGTGAGCAGGCTCCAGAAAAAACTCACATTCAGGCACACACACACACACTGCCATGGCACTGCTGTGGTTCAACATGTTGCTGCTTAGCACAGAGTTTGGCAGCTGTGGTTTACACAGCAGGAAGCCACCTCTGGCCCTCTCCAAAACCCAAGTGAGACCAGGTACTCTGCAGGCACCTCTGCCACCTGGCATCAACTGCACTGCACCAAACCTGCTTGCACACTTGCCTCGTGCCAGCCTGTGGCTGCCATATACACGTCCAGTGTTTGCTACTTTCTCCACACAGAGAAAGCCTTCAACGGCATTAAGTTAACCATAGCTGCCATTTACTGAGCAAGTACCATAAGCCAAACCTTCCTCCAGGCCCACGTTTTCTCCTTCATTCCTTGTAATGACCTCATGAGGATCATACTAGTACTCCATTATGTAAACGAGGAAACCAAGCACAGAGAAGGTAAGCCATTTCTCTGAGATTGCACAGCTAGGAATTGACAGACGAACGGTGAATGAGTTAAGTGCGGGAAGGGATAACTTCTCTACCTCTGGCTCCTGTCACTGTCACCTATTTAAGAACTAGTTTGTTTGCCCAGCAGCCCAGGAGGGGGCCACACCTACCACTGACTCCTTCCTTTCATGTTATAGACTAAGAATCCTTGTGCTGGGCCCTGGTCCAGGAGCTGGGTACAACACTCAACAAAACAAATGTGTTCTCTGCTGGCAGGGGCCCCTTCAGCTGGGGGCTCAACCTCTTAGTAGACACAGCTCTGGACTATGTCATAGGACAAGTCCCAGGGCTGTGGGAGTGGACAGAGGTAGCCAGGGAAGTCTGCACTGGGAAGAAGCATTTGAGAGACCAAAGGACAGAGGGGCCTGAAGACCAAGCCTCTGAGGCACCTCACCCAGCATGCTGAGGAGAGCTGGGAAGCCAGTGTGGTGTGAGCTGAGAGGTCAGAGAGGTGGGGTGGGGAGAAATGACAGTCCCGGTAGGCTCGGGAGCGGCTGCAAAGGCTCTGGCTCTCTCTCCTGGTGAGGTGAGGGGACACTGAGCAGAAGGGTGACTGCATTTGACCTTGATGGCCAGAATCCGGCAGTGGGTGGGGGTGAGGTACAGAAGCTGCAGGCACCATCACTGGGGTCACCATCATCACTAGCATGAATCACCGCAGCCGGGAAAGGCAGGGCCAGCTCTAAGTTGGCAGGGAACTTTCAAGAATCAAGAGAAGCTGGTCAGGACTAGTGGGATCCCCTAAAAGTAGGCCTTGGAAGTGCCTCTGACGGGAAGAGTCTGGGTGCCTACAGCCAGCTGGTGTGCCTGGGGGGTGGGGTTCAAAAAGGAACTCAGCCTGCTGCTGGCAGAGTGGAAGGGCAGAATTCTGAGGCTGTGACCCAGACAGAAGGAAACAGGAGCTCCAAACATCCACTTACAGCTTCCTATGGGCTTCCATGAGGAAACAACCATCTTTTGCACAGATGGATAGGAATATATTGTTAAAATTATTTTGTGGCAGACACATGGCTTCTGCTATATTACTGTTGGACAATAAAGTGGGGGACCCTAACCCCTATCCCCAAGCCCTGGCAGGATAGGTTTGACCATCCATGCCATCACTGTGGGGGAGGGGTGGGTGGGGAAAGAAAATAGCAGAGGACGAAGAGGTGGTGGGGGCAGGAGTGTGTGTGAGGGCCACTGAGACAGGCCTGTGGAAATCGACTCCTGGGGGTTCCCTGGTGCCGATAACACCACTAACAGCGGCTCCATGACTTTTGCCACAAGATTTGTAGGTGCCATACAGGGCACGTTGCTCTAACGACCCACCTTTTGAGGACTCTATAGGATGAGTAAGATTTTCTTCCCGTGGTAGACATGCAGGGATAGATACACAGAAGTGTAACGAGGCCTTGGAGACTCATTCCGTGTTGTCCCTGTGAGTTTCCAGGCTGCAGGAGCAGGGAGACCAGGGTTCTGAGTCAGAACCCTGCCCTGGGACCCTACACGTGGACCCTGACTATGGGGGTGGAGGTCATCCTCTGTCCACCTTGAGGATTGCTTGAATCTCAGGAGGTCAAGACCCCTCCAGGCAAGTGCCATGCTTGTGCTAGGGACCTGGGCTGCTGCAGAGACCTGGGTAGCAGCAGGGCCCTCACGTGGGTGGGTGGGGTATTGAGATGGCTACTGTGGTCCTAAAACCCAACAGTGTGTTGCTAGGAGGCATTAAGGCTTAAAATAAAAGACTCCGACAGAACAAAACAAAACCTCCAATCAGCAGACAACTGCTCTCCGGGAAGCCTTTGGCACAATCTTGAATGTGCTTTCTGGCAGGCAGAGGCCTGACTCTGGGCAAGGGAGGAAAGAAGAAACCTGTGTTTACTAAGCCCTGTGGCAGGTGCCTGCTGTTTGTTCCGGGTGCTTCCACAGTGGGCTCTACCCCTGCATATCTTCCTGAGAGAAGGCTCCAATGCTCCCAGGCTGCAGGTGGGGAAGCTAAGGCTCTGGGGATCAATCTTCTCAAGATCCTGGCTCTCAGGTCACCTGGCTTCACTGTAGTGGTTAAGGGTTGCACAGGCTGGGGTACCGTGGAATGCCCCCAACACCCTCACCAATGTGACTGGGTTGCTGAGGCCTCCCTGTAGACCGCAGGCTCACAGAAGCCTTTGGCTGAGGGATGGAATGTAAAATGAGTCCTCCATCACACAGTGAGGGGAGCTGGGGTCTCTGGGCTTGGGCTCTGATGAGTTGTCCAAGAGTCCATAATGCAAGTGGCTCCAGGCACTCTGGGTCTTGACAGTTCTATGTCTTGAGCCTTGGGCCACAGGCTCCCCACCTTCCATTTGCACATCCGCAGACCAAACTTTGTAGGTAGAGAATCCAGCCCTTTCAGCTCCTCAGCCAGCCACAGAGGCAGCACTCCCCACCCAACCTGATTCTGAATGTGGGCTTTTCACCGCCCAAGGGGGTACATGAGATGACAGTTAATGGCCACTTCCCATGCCAAGACCCACAATTCCAGATGGTAGCACTACAACTTCCTTCCACTCTGGACCAATCTGCAATTTTTTTCCCTGACCTGGTTGCTGTTAAGAATGCTGCCTGTACAGTATCAACCTCAACTCTCAATGGCTTCTGAGCACTTTGTGGAACATGGGGTCACAGCTTTGAGAGGTCTCTAGACAGAACATCTCGGAAAGGAATGGCTACGCACACGCCTGGCATTTAGCTTGCCATACATCTCCCCAGCATGCAGCCTCAGTTTACCTGTTCACCTCACCCCTAGGTGCTGAGCACTAGGCCAGCAGTCGCCTTGCCCTGGTTTTGTCTTCACTGGAGAAGACAACATTGACTGCCTTACCTGCAGAACAGCATCCTGGAACCTGACCACCTCTTCCCAGATGCCTCCCATGCTCTCTCTAAATTACCAATTCTCCCTTCCTTCCTCCCTCCCACCTTCCCTGCAGCATTCCCAGTCCCTTCCGTGGTGGCTCCAGTTGCTCAGTGACAAGTCTCCTCTCTCTAAGACATTGCATTAGAAACCTCTTTAAGAACAGATTAGCAGAGACAGATAGCTTCGTCTTCACACTCAACATGGCTCCTGGCACACACTAATAACATTAGTAATGATAATATTGACAACCGTCATTTTTACGCGTTTGTACTGTGCTGGGTGCGATCTGCTGAAATATTTGGCATAAAATAACTCATTGAATCATCACAACACACCCTGCAAGCCGAGTGCTTTGACCATCATCCTTTGCAGAAGAGGAGCTTAAGCAGAGAGTGGTTAAGCAACTTGGCCCAAACCACCACGCCAGGGGCAACGGAGTTAGGGAGTTTAATGCCCAGTGCAGGGAAAGGGAGGGTGGAGGAGGAAAGCTCTGAATGTCATAGCCAGGTGGACAGAACAGGGTCATCTCCTGGCTCCAGAGATGACTCAATGCCCGGTACCAACTGGAGGGCACAATCAGTGCTCAGCAGACAGAGCAATGGGTGCCCAACACAGAGGCCAAGGTTAGGGAGAATGTCCTGGGAAGGGCTGTCAGTGCCCCAGGGCAGGGGACCTAAGCCCTATCACCACCTGTCCTCTCTACTCTCTCTGCTCTCTCATCCATGGGCTGGCTACTGGCAGATTTTACCTCTCTGAGAACAGCCACAGAAAATTGAGATCATTTTTTTTCCTGTATTGGCAGCAGAGAAAATGGCCATTTTTCCTATTTCCAAAGGAAGAGTTTCTTCCCATTAGACAAAGGCACCAAACAGCTATGGAGCCAGAAGAAGAACAAGGTGAGAGACGGATGGACCCCTGGCTGAGATGTGGGCACCAGGGAAGATCAGTGGCTAGTGTCTGACCATGGGAGGCTAGGCCAACACCAAGACACTTGCAGGTCAATGAGGAGGGAGGCAGAGAGGTCCCAGAGCAGGTGACCTGGAACCATTGCAGGATGCTCAGAGACTTATAGGAAGCAGGCTCTGTGGTCTCTGAATGCTGGCAGAGCCTCCACCCCTTGACCACAACACCCTAAATCCCCAAATCAAAACGATATAAAATCAGGCCAAGTGAGAACATGTCACGCACAGGTCCCAGTGAGCAGGATTTCTGCAAGGTTAGATAATTAGTTCAAAGATGAGACTGCAGAGAAGGAGAAGAATGCTATGTGGGCCTGTGAGGTGACCACACTGGCATTCGGCTTCCTAGGGAGGTCAGGAGGCTCCTCTCTCTCTCAGACCCCAGTCCTACCAACGTCCCACCTTTTCAAGTGGCCACACCTACTCAGGGCTCTTCACCATGCTTCCTCCGTGAAGGTTTGTAGATACTGAAGGGTCTCACTTTCATCTCCTCTCTCCTTGGAGTTCATACTTAACGATGCCCCATTCAGTGGGAGCTCGCTTTGCTATGACAAACTGTCAGCTCAGTCGCTCTAGAACTCCCCACTCTCCTTACAGGACTTTTGTCCCTGACAGCATAGCATACCCAATGAACGTGTGTACTCCTGACTATTGCCCCCCTGACTGTGTCCAAGGACAGTTAGCCAGCAGCCTGAGGAGCTTCATTCCAAGATTGTCTGGGATGATAGCTGGCCCCGTGCAGTAAGTAAGCACCAAATGAATATTTTCTGAGGGCTGAAGATGGTGTCTATGTATACTTCGATATACACAAGGTTTGTGCACTGGTTTATTTAGACAATCAACATATACACATGAGCCAGCATGCCTCTGGGGACACAAGGATGGCATTGGCAGGGAAGGGTCACATGGCATCCAGGCACATTTATGATCATGGCCAGGAGGGAAGCCAGGCAGTGTGCCATTCAAATGGGGAAAAACCAGAATGGGTGGTAATGTTAGTGAGTCCTCTGTTGTCTGGGAACCATGGTGGGTGTCCTGGCTAGTTTTATGTCAACCTGACAGAAGCTAGAGGTATCAGAGAGGGAGCCTCAACTCAGAAAATGGTTCCATAGGTAAGCCTGTGGGGGCATTTTCTTAATTAGTAATTGATATGGGAATGCTCAGGCCATCTGGGTGGGGCCACCCCTGTGCTGGTTGTCCTAAGTTCTATAAGAAAGCATGTTGAATAAGCCATGTGGAGCAAGCCAGTAAGCAGCACCCCTCCATGGCCTCTGCATGAGCCCCTGCCTCCAGGCTTATTCCCCATTTAGGTTCCTGTCCTGACTTTCTTTGATGATGAACAGAAACATGGAAGAATAAGTCAAATAAACCCTTCCTCCCCAGCTTGCTGTTTGGATATGGTGTTTCATCACAGCAATAGAAACCCTACGACAGTGACTTTCTGGATGGAAGGAGTGAATTACTTTCTTGAAGACTAGGTTGGTGAGAAGGGAGACGGGGGGGGGGGTAGGGAGAGAGAGAGGGGGGGGGAGAGGGAGAGAGAGAGAGAAAGAGAGAGAGCGCCATTAAGAGATTGGACACATGTAAGAGATCAAGGGAGAAAGGGAATCTGAAGCAGTCTACTGGATTCACTGGCCCCCACTTCCTCTGCCCATGCCAGTGATGTCCCTGATGGCAAGAGAGCCCCAGGTATAGGGTTAGAAAGCCTGGATTTAGAGCTGGCATGGCCAGAACTGCTCACTGGGAAGTGGTTTCCCAAGGCCACTTGGGACCACAGTGGGATCACTGGTCTCAACTGTAGACAGGTAGGAAGGAGTCTTGTGCCCCTGCTCTTAAGGGTCCCACAGTGTTCATGTTCATGCTCGAGACTGGTGATAGAGATGTCTCTGAGAATCTGGACCATTGTGAGAACTAGTCATCCATCCTGATGTCCCTGGACATGTCATTCTCCCAGGTACAAAGACAGGGCCAGGAAAATAAAGACAGGCTGATAGGCTCCACAAGTCAAGTATGTAATTAC
Source organism: Arvicola amphibius (assembly GCF_903992535.2). NCBI lineage: Eukaryota > Metazoa > Chordata > Mammalia > Rodentia > Cricetidae > Arvicola > Arvicola amphibius. The sequence goes on from NC_052050.1 coordinate 38,917,090, forward strand.
CAGCTGTTTGATGGACTGAACTGCAAAAGCCACTTGAGTAAGAAAGCAAACTACTCGTCTATTCTCACGGACCAAAGAGTCTGGGGAGAGAATACAACAGGAAGGACTTGTGTTTGATAAACAGGGGAACTTTCTAAAAGCAGATTATGTCCTAAATAATTTAGTAAAATAAGAAAAAAAACAAAAACAAAGGACTTTCTTCAATCACCTTTTCTACTCTTGCCTCTTTTATTGCGGCGAATTATTCATTTTTGCGTCCATTCATTCATGCAGCAAGCATTGAATTATCTAGGTAATTGCTCCTATTTCCCACTCATCCCGCTGGGTGCTGAGAGCCAACAAGGCCTGGTTGTTTGTTTTTTTGTATGTGTGTCTGTGCGTGTGTACTGAGAGGTGGCAAGGAAGGAAGCAGAGCCACAGTGACAAATGGCAAGACACAGCAGTGACTCATGGACGCCAAGGCCATGGGTGATGGCTACCCTGAATGCTGGCTTGTCTCTGTTACCCTACTGGCCTCACCTGTCCCCTTCTCTAAAGTTCCATTCATCCTCCATTGACAGCGTTTGGCTGGCTGAGCACTGGCGCTGGTTTTGGTGGGTACGTGGCCCAACCGTGGGGACAGCTAGGCAGAGCACCACCAGCTTGAATTGATGGCAAGGCATGCTCACTTCGCTTTTCAGCTAAAGGGACAGAGAAGGAAAATAGAAAAGGACATTTGTTTTCTCAAAAATACACATGTACACACCTGGCTCATTAATTTCTTATTAAAATTCTGTGTTGAGCTCAAGCAGGGAAGAAGGAAGGATTGCCAGGGATGGGGCAAAGGAGCAGGGAGGGCAATCAGAGCCACATGTTGGCATTTGCTCCAGGTGGAAGGGTGGAAGGGGGCAGAGAACTTTGAGGTTAAGAATGGCAGAGGTGGAAAGCAGACTCAGGAGAAAGGGACTTCCCGGGGCTAAGGCATGCTGCATGTCCTGCGATCTGAGAACTCTGAGTCCCAACTGCCTTACAGAATTGCTTTCGGGCTGCTGAAGGGAATCAAACCAATGGCCTTGCACAGGGCAGACAAGCATTGTGCCATTGGGATATGACCTCGATTTCTCTTTCACCTTTTGAGACAGTTGTCCAGGTTGACCTTGAACTTGATCTGTAGCCCAAACAGGTCTTGGGTTTGGCTTCCTCCAAATGTCAGTTCTCTGAGAAGCTGGGCTCATAACTCTGGATACAAAATGCCTTGAGGTGGGGACAAGTTGGGGATCTTTGGCCTCTGTGGCTGGGCTGGGAGGGACCAGCAATGAGTGAGACTCAGCCCTAAAGTTCTATCAGCTGTGGTGTGTGACCAGAGGTGTTAGGGAAGGCTAGTTAGGACTGTCAGGATAGCTGGCCTCCGTGGGCTAGCTTGGGACTTGCAGAATATCTCGAGAAGTCAGGGTACCCTGCCTTCTCTTAGGACTGGAGGTGAGGGAAGGGGGAGTGGGGGTGCGGGAGGGAAATAGGAGGAGGTGGAAATTTTGAATGGTATTCTTTATAAAGCAATTAAAAAATCTAAAAAAAAAAAACCCTGCCCAAGGGCTTTGGGCCAAACCAGGAACCCCGTTTAGGCCTCAGGGTTGGCTTAATTTTCAGCATTATCTTGCTGTATGAGTTCCAGGCCTTTTCCTGCATGTCTGCTTCCTCATCCGTGCCTACTAGAAGGTTGGGTTTGGTTGTCCTAGAGTCTCCTCTTTCAGTGTTTGAAGCTGAGAGGGCCAGACCTTGCCCAGGTGGGTGGGCTATATTCTGATGGATGGAGGCTGGGCTTGTAGCCCCGCCCCCCCAAACTCATGGGTGCCTTTGCAGGGCTCAGTTCCAGTCCTGGCCTTCAACAGAGCCTCCTATAGCTGGAACCCTGCACCCAGCCATTCTTAGGATCCATTCCAGCAAAGCTCATTCTCTGCCACCAAGTTTAGAACACACCCCCACCTACTGGCCTCACACGTTAACAGAGCTGAGCTCCACAACCACCACAGGCCTTACGGCCTGTCTTGCTGCTTGCCCAGTCCTCCAGAAAGACACAGTAGGGGAGTGGGAGACACAACCTCCAGGAGAAAGCCTTGGGGGTGTGTCAGACGGCCTGTAGCTTCCTAAGAGCATGGCCCAATGTGCCACATGAGGTGTATAGCCTGAAGGAGTCACTCAAGGAGTGTGGTCTGGGCCTGCTCCCCCTTCTTCTCTTCCAAGAGCCCCACCTGTCTCTTTCCCTGCCCTCTTCAGTCCTTATCCCAGTGAGCCAGCTTCTCCTCATTCCTTTCTCCTGACCCACTGCTGTGTGTGTGTGTGTGTGTGTGTGCGCGCGCGTGCACTGGAGATAGGACTGACAGGAGAGTGTGTGCAAGGCATCGGGCTGGCCTAGGGGACTTGATACATGTGGACGCCAGCTCAAAAGGTAGCCAGCCGGAAGTGGCAGGAGAACATTCAGGAGCCTTGAGGAGCTAGGAGTGGCCTGAGAGAGTCCCTGGTGGAGATGCTACTGGATCTTGGCTTTAAAGGCTGGGGTAGGGGTTTCTGGAGGCAAGGTGCTGACTATGGAAGGCTGGGAAGTGAGACAGGGCATCTAAGGCAACAGGAAGGACAGAGGTCAGGAGCACCGTGGGGAAGATGCAAACTGGAACAAGATCAGGACGGACCCTGATACCAGGGCAAAGAATGGGTCTTTGGTCTCATAGGCAATGGGGAACCAATAAACGCTACTGTGTAAGAGAACAGAAAGTCAGCTCCCCAACAGGCTCAGTCACCACCCTGACCCCCAGACTCCTGTTGAAACTGAAAATTAAGGATCATCTCCCAAAAGACAGATACTAGAAAACAACCTTCTTCGCTTTTTTTCAGAGGTAGTCTCGAGACTGGAAACGCCAAGAGATAGCCAAACACCTCACTCCGAACACCCTGCAGGGCTCAGCTGGGCCCACAAAGAGTGTGGTGCTCTGTCCACACAAGGGCTCTGCCCAACAGTCTGATGGAACCTGAGAAGGAACTTGTGGGCTAGAGACCACATGTTGTGGCTGGGAGGAGGGGGACATGACACTAGGGAGTCAGTCCAAGGTCATCCTGCCCAATGGCATCATAGTCAGAAAGAAGCTCAGGCTGCCTGGCCTCCAGTCCGGCTGTGGGATCAGAACCCTGTGGCCTCTGTCACCTGCCAGGCATTGTATACTGTAGCAGCACCCCCATGTCCTCCATCTTAGAATAGTCTAGAAAACCTATTGAAAGTTGGCCTAAGTGACAGTAAGTACGTGTACCTTCCTCAAACCGAGAGGAGGTGGCTGGAGGGTCCTAGGCAGTCCTGCGGGATGAAGGCCTGGGGCTCAGATTCTCTTAGTTTTCACATGACATCATTTCTTTCATTTTGTTCTTGCTTGTTGGGGGTATGTCCGAGTTTTAAAAGTAACACTGAGTCATGGGTTGACAAAGCGACATTCAAGCTTAGAGAAGGACTTAGAAAGAAGCCAGAAGTGGGAACAATAGGGCACTGGTCCACCTCCTCCACTATCTTCTTCCAAGTCAGCCCTTAGTCCTAACCACACAAGTACTGTGCTAGCATTGTGTGTGGACAGGTTAAGGACAGCAGTTCCTCTGGGCCCAGTACCCTGGGCCCAGAGATAGCCACATCATGAAGCCCTAGCTAAGGCTCACAGCAGGCAGGGTACTCCAGAAGGCCTGCCTAGGGCAGGGGTTTAGGAATCACTCTGACAGGCCAGGAAGGGAAACAGATTTCTACAGCCAGGCCAGAGAACATGCAGGGGGTAGCAATATCTATGGATAGCAACTGAGCTGCCCAGGGGCCAACGTTGAGCTGGTAATGGAACTCAAGCACCGGTAAGAGGCACTCCCAGACAGAGGCCTGCTAGCTCCGGGTCACGCAACTGTCTTAACCTTACCCACAGTCAATTTCTCCAAGGGATGAAGATTCTTCTCTGGATGCACCCCTAAATGTCCTCGGTACCCTATTCCCGCTAGCCACTGCCTGCAAATTTCTGAGGAAACAAGGGACTAGCAATTCCCACAGAATCAAAGGCAAAACAGCTCACCCCACAGCAGGAAGAACCCAGCCACTCAAAGGGGGGGGGGGGTTAGCTGATTCCCTTCTGCCTCCCAGTCTTTGGATCCTACAATTCCTAGAAGTCATTCTTTCTTATTCTTTCAGCCTTGAAAACGAACCCCAGTTGGGGTGAGCAACAACCCTGGTTAAAGACCTTAGGTGGGTTCACAGCAGGCTCAACCAGGCTCCTAGGAACTTCACAGATAGGGGCAAAAGCTGACCACCACACGTGGAGGGGTCTAAAACCTCCAGATGACCTGCTCCACCAAACCTCTCTCCTATTCTGTCCTTGGCTCACCCCTCGAAGTGGGACATCAGAGTCCCTCACCCCTAGTCGGTCCTTTGTTGATTACAGAAATGTCCCGGGTCAGCTGCGTCCACGTTGGGCGCAGCAGAGAGCTATACTCTCACAGCTCTCTCTCTCCCGCCTAGGTCAGCGCCCCTCGCCTCTTGGAGCATCTCCAGCTTGCGGAAGCTGCCACAGCATCCTCCTGGCTCAAAATCTGAGTTCCCTTTCTGGGTGGGGAAGGCTGTCCTGAGACTGCCCCCCCACCCCGCGTCCCCAACCTGCATCCTCGCTGTCTCACTGGAACGGGCACACTACCCCAGACCCCTCCCTCCGTCACCTCTTTCCCGCGGAGCCCGGAGCCCCGGGCGAGCCTGGGGAGCAGACGCAACAGATTGCAGAACGCGGGAGCGCGGCCCCGTTTCCTCCGCGCGCCGCCAGCCTCCCGGCCCGTGCCCGCTGCCCAGACCCCCGCCCGCCTTGCTCCGCGAGCCGGCCGGCCATTGAGATGCAGCTCACAAGCTTCCCGGGCCCCTACCGTCCGCGTCCCTGCCCGAGGCCCGCTGCAGGAAGCCAGGCAGCGGGCCGCACGACTCGGAACCCGCTTGCGCGCCGAGGCCGGGAAGCCGGGATCCCGTGGGTCCCAATACTTCCCAGCTTCGCGGGCTGCAAGGGCCAACGCGGCCGGGTGCCGGGAACCCAATCTAGCTCATCTCTAGCATCTCTCTAGATCTTCATGGGCAGACACGCCCCCAGGGTCTCAGGTTGGACCCTGCATTCTAACTCGGAGACCACGGGAAAGAGCCCCCTTCTCCAATCTCCCCTGGACCGACCTAGGTCCCTTCAGCAGGCTCTCGAGGCAAGCGGGGACGCCCTGCTGGTAGCGCCTGCGGAGAGTCCAGGGGAGCAATAGGATAAGGGTGCTTCTTCCTCCGATTCTCTCTCCGCCCCCTCCAGGGGCGCCCGCCGCATCTTCACCCCGAGTCTGCGCCGCGACACTTACCGTGGGCGAGCAGCGCGGAGAGGCAGAGCAGGGCGGCGCCGTGGCGGCCCGACATTCCTGGGGCCATGGCAGAGGCGGGGGCGGGAGGGGTCCTAGGGGGCAGCAGTCCACGGCGACTTGGTCTCAGGCTAGGATCGGTCGCCTCCCACTCACTGTGGAGCCCAACTGTCTCTGTTGAGGTTTCATGGGCCAGAGAGCGCAATTTGGGGGCACTCTGAGGGGAGGGGGCGTCCCAGGCACCACCGGCTACACCCTCGGAGCCAGCGGGGGCGCAGCTCTGGGCCGGAGGAGTCTCCACCTCCCAGGGCTGGTGCCCCCTGCAGGATCTGAGAGGCGAGGGGGGAGCCGCACGTGCGGTCCCGGGGTCCTGTGGCCACCCACCTCTGGGAGGTTGTCGAGAGCTGCGTGCCAAAGCCCTTGGCCTCTCCGTGCCTCTCCTATCCGTACTCGCTTCAAGGTGCAGATCCCCAACGCGAGCCCGGATCGCTTTGGTTTCGGTGGTAACCCCACACACACAGCGCGGCTTTCTTCTTCCTCCAAGCGCCCTGCAGCAGCCCGGAAAATCCCAGGTCGGGAACAAACGAATGATTTCTTTTGCAAAGAGTGAGAAAATCCAGGCAACTTTAATCCAAACGGGGAAGGAAAAGTTTCCTTGCAGGGATGAGACAGGCGACGCAGGTCGCCACCACCCTAGGCGACGCCCAGATGGAACGCCTGAGGTGGGTGACCAGATGTTTGGCCCTTCGCAGTGCTCGGTCTTGGACTCCAGCGTGCTCTCTCCAGTCTCGACTCAAGTCTGCGCTAGCACAGGCCGACTCGGCGCCGCCAGGCCGGGCTGGGGCTTGACGGCCAAAGCAAGGGTGGAGCTCTAGGCACCCGCTGCCCCATGGAGAAGGATGGGGCTTGGAGTAGCGAGGGAGCGGGAAAGCCAGCTAAGGCGCCCCTGCTCGAGCCATTTCTTCCCGGAGCGTCTCTTCCAGTATCCAGCCCGTGAGCGTCGTAGAATGGGAAAAGGGGTAGTCAGCCCACGGCAATACTGGGCTACCACCCTCTCTCCTCTCGGGTGGGGTGTCGCTGTGTCAGTAGAGGTGCCCTGCCCCGCCTCGCATCACTCCTCGCCTTCCCTGGGGGAACCTGCACAAACCTTGAACTTTTCCGGGGTTCAGAGTCTCCGACGCCTTGTGCTCCCCATCACCCCCGCCTTTCCCCTAGACACCCGCTTGCCCGTTGCCTTGGTGCGGCAGGGAATAGGCTGTAGCTCTTTCGGAGTCAGTTTGGGCGAGCGGATCGCCGCTCCAGTCCCGGCTGCGGATGGAGAGAAGCGGGAGTGCGGCCAAGGGGCTAAGGCATCCGCACCTGCGCAGCCCCTGGCCGAGGAGGCAGCAGCTGGTGCTTAGGAGGCCCAGCGAAGAGAATGATGCCGGCAGGGGGGCCAGCTCTCCTTGGACGTGGGGGGGGGGGGAAGAACCAAGGAGGGGGGCGGGGAAGAGGCGGGGGGAGCCACAGTTGCTCAAAGCAGTCGCCGCCGCCTCCACGGCGCTCCTCCGTAAATGATTCCAGAAAGAGAGACACACACACTGATGCTCGCCACCTTCTTCCTCTGTCCGGCATCCAGCGCCCACCAGGACCGTAGCGGGCGGGCGCCCAGCTTGGCGCGCTCGCTCCCTTCTCCCTCCCCCCTCCCAGATTCCCCGTGATCACGTGGCCCCGGAGCGCGCGGCCCACGGCTCGCGCGCCACGGAGACTCCCCCCTCCCCCGGCTCCCCTGTCTGTCCACGTGTCCATTCCGCATTCCCAGCCTGGGGGCGCGCGCGGCTCCTTAATGAGAGTAAGCCCAGGGCTGGCCTCGCCGTTCAGTTTTCTTCGGCTTTACATTTAAATTTTTTTTTCCTCAGCGGTTCAGGTTGGTGCTGGGATCCGAGTGGAGCCGCCTGGCTGATGCGACTGCGGTTCTCCTGTGTAGACGCCACCGCAGACGCCGCCGATGTCCCTTTTCAAAGGATGTCAGCTCCCCGCCGGGTGCCGGAGATGTTTTCAGCGGTTCCACCCGAGGCGCGGGTAGGGGGCAGCCTCCCACAGCCTCTGAGTCCGCGTAGGTCTCTGCAGGGCACCCGGTGGGAATCAGCCTTGCTGCCGCGCCCAGCTCCTCTGGTTGGAGCTCCTCGGGCAGGGATGGGCAAGGGGCGCCACTGGGGGCAGAGGAGGGATTTGCCACTGCCTACAGGTTGTTTTGCAAGCCTCAGAAGGGTTGGGAAGATATGAGAAACTGTCTCTCTGTACTCCACCTAGTCATTGGCTGAAGAGGGAGTGATATGGGGCGGACATTCGCTCCCACCATCACACCTCGTCCATTAGAAGGGAACTCAAATTAGACCCGACAGTCGACCCTCAGACGTGGGAATCAATGGCAGTGATTTGACAGCGTTATTAGATGACATGAGGGATAATCCTGAAAGGTTTGATCTTAATCGGCCCTATTCCAGAGTGGCAGACTCCGTCCCATGAGAGGAAGGAACTTGTGTGTCACCCTTCTATACCGGATAGAGTATGAGGCTTTGAAGTCAAAACAAAGGTTGGTGGACGCCTTGTCCACACCTTGTCTGCCCTTCAACTGTGATGTAGCTTGGTCGGTAGAATGCTTGCCTAGCATGCCCAGTAAAAAGCTGGCATGGTGGTGCATGCTTGTAATCCTAGCACTGGGCAGGTGGGGTCAGGAGGATCAGGAGTCCAAGGCCAGCCTGTGCAACACAGAGTTCAAGACCAGCCTGAGCTACGTGAGATCCTAGCTCAACAAGAAAGGCAGCCTGAGGCTGTTTCCCTTCTGAGCCGCCTTCGGCAAATCATGATTTTCACGACCCCTCCTTGCCGTATCCGGTGAGTTACCTTTTCCTCCAGAAAGGGTCACTTAAGGGAAAATAGGCTTGAATGGCTATGGGAACCTTTTCCCTCCTAGCTGCTGATCGTTCCTGCTTGGGTTTCATATTAGTACCTGCCTAGCTCTTCTTGCACCTCCCCCATGGCTGGCTGACTGGAACTCAGAGGTCCACTGGGGAGGACTATCAGGCTCCTTGGACGCCCTGGGGACAGACCTTGCTGGGGTAATCACAGAAGGTAATTCTCATTAGGTCCCTAATGCCTGGTGGCAATTAATGTCACCTAAGGACTTAACCATCCTAAGGAGAGGCAAGCCAGCAATCAGCTGCATTCCCCCCCCCCCCGTGTGTGTGTGTGTGTGTGTGTGTGTGTGTGTGTGTGTGTGTGTGTGTGGTGTCGGGGTGAAGAATACAGATCCACTCCTGAGGTAGGAGGTAGGAATGATTCCGTGTAAAGAGGAATACAAGCTGGCCCTTCTGTTCTGCCGCCCTTGCAGAACTTGGAGGTGGCCAGACAGAGACACACTTCCCCCCCAAGATTCTGCCCAGCTGCTCTTCTCTGCAGCGTCTGTCTCTGACTCAGGAGTCAAAGAGGCTGAGGGCTCACCATCTTCTCCTGGCTCTAGCTAGAAATAGCATAGTGTGCTGGGCAGGTTGCTAGTGACATGGGCTTCATGGGTTTCTCTTTACCTAACTCAGGTCCCCCTTACACCCCAACTTTCACAACAGTACTGTGAGTATCTCTAACCCCACAGGTGTCATGGGACTAACCAGGAGGAAGGGAGGATTAGCTCTTATTCCCATAGACCTTCTGTTCTGGAAGGGAAGGTGAATGCTAAGCTCATGAGCCTGGCAGTGGGCTTACCTGGCCATGCTTGCTTTACTCCTGGAGAAGATGCAGGCTATCTCAGGTAGGCTGAGGGGCCTCACCATCATTTTTGTATGTGTACATTTTGTATGTGTATGTATGTGGGTGTACATGTGCCTGTGGAAACCAGAGGTCAACGTGAAGTCTCTTCTTCAGTATCTCCCCATCATCATCATCATCATCACCACCACCACCATCATCATCACCATCACCATCATCATCATCATCATCATCATCACCATCATTACCATCACCACCATCACCATCATCAGTCTCTTAGGAAACATGGAGCTCACTGTTTGGGCTACACTGACTGGCCAGCGAACACCAAGGGTCTATCTGCCTGTCTCTGCCTCAACATGGGTGGGGGTTACTAGACTCACTTCACTGTGTTTGACTCCTACGCATTTTCTGTTGACCTGAATTCAAGTCCTCATGCTTGCGTTGCAAGTACTTCACTGAGCCAGCTTGTCTGTCCATGGCCCTTTCATCCTTATAGAGTGGAGTTATTTTCTCCAGCTCTATTCTTTTCATATCATCTACGAAGTATGGCACTGCCTGCCAGGTCCCCAAATGCCACATGTCCCTCTTCTCCACCTCAGGAGTAAGGACTGTTCACTCCATCTGGAAAGTAGACTACCCAGGGAACCCCAGTTCTACTGCTATCCAGGTGTCCCTATCCCAGCTTCCCTAGAGAGGGGATAGTACCCACCCCTTGTCTTCTGGACCATGTGACAAGCGCCCTTGGTCCCACCAAGAAGTCTTGGTCATGGGTGCCCAGTGAGCCATGCCACTGGGACCAAGATAGCAGAGGTTAGGTAGGGCAGAGGCTAGAGAGAGGACTGGCATGCTTAGGTAGGTCTGGCCCAGGACTGTTTTGTCTCCTTCTTGCCTTTCCTTTCTGAGTGTCTTTCTGGATGGAGCTTTGGCAATGGCTGGGGCTGTCTCTGTTGCCAGCTCCTTTGTGATGCCTAGAACAGATAACAAGGAATAGGGGGAGGGGAGGGAGTGCGGCTCTGCCCCGGCACCCTGTGCAGGTGCTCATCAAGACCCAGTCCAGAGCCAGCATGGCTTCCTGTCTTCCTGAGGAGCCCCTTTGAGTGTGCCCTGGCTTTCAGAAATGCCCACCACTAAGAGGGTACAGGCCAGGGTGGGCATGCCCAAGAGGGTATTCCTGGGACCTCCTCTTCAGATTCCCTAAGTTAACGCTCACTCTTGTTCTTATTACAAACATCACAGCCTGTTAACTCTGCATTCCATTTCATTGACTACTTTGATTTCGTGAGTGTATTTGGTATGCTCGTGTATTGGGTGCACTTGCTCTCAACCGTGTGTGTGGCGGGAGAAGGGGGAGCGCTACAGGCTGAGTTTAAGCATCTTCTATAGTGCTTCAGTTTTCTTTTCTTTTAATTTTTAATTTGGAAAACAGGGTCTCTCGCTGAACCTGGAGCTCACTGTTTCAGCTAGATTGGCCAATGAGCCCTGCGATCCTCTTGTCTCCATCCTGCCCAGCAGTGGGGGCTTACAGCTACATATCGCCACTCTTAGATTTTTGCATGGAGATCAGAACCCAGGTCCTCACACTTGTACAGCCAGCACTTTCGCCACTGAGCCATCTCCCCAGGCAGAAACAAATCCTTTTTTATTGAGTGCTGTGTTGGGGATCAGAATGAATAGGCTGAGCTAGATAACACCCAGATGGTAGAAGCTAGAGAGCCTCCGAAAACTAACATCAGGAGTGCCTTTGATGTGCCAGGCACCGTTCTTAGGATTTTGCATGCATTGTGTGGATCCTTGTCATACCACTGTTCAATAGATACAGTTAATACTGCCTTATCCAATTGAGACTCAGAGAGGGGACATTTCTTGATTAGGGTCACTCGACTAGAAAGCAGCGGCACCTGTGTGATTCCAGAGGCCAGATAGGCATCTCACCTGACCATTTCACCCTACTGGGTTCTATGGACAGTAGGCTACTGTCTCTCCTTGGTCGTTCTTATGGCCAGGAGGGTTCTAGGCATACACAGAACTTCCAGTCCAGAGAAGCCATTGGGACAAAAGGAGGCTGGTTCTGGGTGACTGGGAGCAAGGGACCAATGTTTCCTATGACTCTGTCTGCAGCAGCTCAGCCTGTCACAGCCCTCCCCACCCCCAGCACTGACTCACAACTATGCATTGGATCTACGTGGAGTCTAGCCATGGCTACACAGGCATAGGGTTATCATCACTATCACCCAGCCTCTGGCCTGCAGGCACCTCACCTCCCCCTTCCTGATGGGCTCCTAGCTATAAGATTCCAGGGCCATTGCTAATCTCTGTCCATGAGGATGTCAGCGCTGAAGGCCAGAGACCTGCTTCCAGTTCTGTACGGCAAGGCAACTGCCTCGTCCCCTCCAACTTCTGTAATAAAATGTCACAGGCTGTGTGAGTTAACACATTAACAGGCTGGAAGTCCAATATGAAGGTATTGGCAGGGCTGAGTCTTTGGAGGGTAGATGGATGTCTTCTGTGTGGTCATATGGCCACTTCCCTGTGCTCAGGAATCCTGGGTTTCTTTTATCTTCATAAGGACACCAGTTTGGATGAGAGTCCCATCCCAGAGGTCTCATTTCAACTTAATCACCTGTTTAGAGACCTTGTCTCCAAATACAGCCGCATTCTGTTACTTAGAGGCAAAACTTCAACGTGTCGTTTTTAAGAGTTCACAGTTTGGCTCCTAGCAGCATGGTAACTCATGATCCACACTGCGGTGTTTTCCAGAGGCAGAGGAGTACTAGGAAAGATGATCTCAGAGAAGCAGCTGTACAGGACACAAGTGAGCAAGGGAAAGCAGAACACTGGGCTCTAGCATCTGGGCCCCATCACTCATCTGGTGGCCTTTTTAAAGCTCCGAATCCCTCGTGTGCTCTGAGCATTTTTCCCCTGCTCAGTTCCCTTTTCTAGCTGGTATCATAACTACCTGATGAACCCCAGCCCCACATCCACCAACCATAGTGTCATGTGACCAGCTTAATACTCTAGATCAGAAGCTGCCTTGTTTCTTGTTGTCATTTTGTTGTCTGGGACAAATGAATGACTTTGTACAAACCAAGCCAGTGCTCTACCACAGAGCTCGAGCCCCAGCCCTCTTTTTTATGTTGAAGGGACAAGAAAACCAAGGTGTATCAAGAGCTAGTGATGGACCTGAAGTCCCATGGGCATCTGCTTAACAGTCAAGGAATCCCTACGAGAGGATGTACATCGCTCCTGCCCCTCGAGGAACTCATGGTGACACACCAGAATCACAGCCTGGCTTAGCCACACAGCAGACTTGGGAGTTAGTTTTCTCTTCCCCAGATAGCATGACTTCCTGTCTCATTGCTCCAGGTGCAGCCTGGGCTCAGTTCAGACCTAGGACTGAAATACCAATCGTGTGTTTGCAAATGCTCACTCTGGGTGTGCCTTCCTCTGTGAAGTCCTCCCAGTTATTGACCAGGCTCTGCCCTATGCCATCCGTCATCTAAGCCCCCATGCCTCCTGCAGCTGTGTGTCTATGGGGTCGCATTGATCAGTCTGACTTTCCCTGCAGAGAGGAGACCCAGGAACGTAGGCCTTCTATGTTACTCTCCACTGTGTTGTCCTTTGCCTGATGTTTCAGTTGGTGGCCATTAAGTTATTGAACTGTTGGTGGTCCCTCCCCCACGCCACACTATGTATCAAGAGCTTTCATAGGTGCACAAAATGGTCCCTGGCCTTAAGGGACCCACCCAGTGGAGGCACTGCGTGCCAGAGTTGTAGTGTTCTGGGCAGTGAGGACCATTTCAGAGGGGAGCCAGAGCCCTCAGGAATCAGGCAGATGAGGGAAGGCTTCCTGGGAGAGGTGACTTGACACCGCACTGAAGGAAGGATAAGGTGATACGAGAAGACCTGACAGAGAAGAGGAGGTGGTAGCAGAAAAGATATTAGATTTTTTAAACAGGAGGTTGGGGGTCCAGAGAGTTCTCAGAACTGAGAATTTTATCATGACCAGGTAGAGTGAACAGGAAGCTGAAGAGGCCAGCAAAAGTGTGTGCCTATGGGAACTATACAGTTGAAATTATCACATCAAGTCACAAGAAACCTCACAAAGAAGGACAAAGACATGAGGACTCTTATCCAACATCGACATGATGCGTGTACATGCACCCACCCCCAATATGTAGCATATATATCATCTTTGGAAAATGAGGTACCCCCAGAACCATCTGGTTAAAGACCGTGGGGCTCACATTTTCCTAGAATCTTCACTCTGTTCCTCTCTTGATGCATACTCCTTCCAGTCCCCATCCATGCCTGGCTGTCCCTTCCCTCCCTCCCTCCCTTGAATACACATGGCCGGTAAGCTGGGACCACCCTGGGCTCCCAGCCAAGAAAGGATTTGGATTTGGGCCAGGCAGGCTGGACTCTGGGCTCCCCCTATCCCTCCTATCCCCACACAGCCTCATTTAATTCCAAGGCAAAGTGGTGATGGTCGTGTGTGTGTGTGTGTGTGTGTGTGTGTGCATGTGTGTAGTGGGACAGAGAGGAGACACACACTGAGAAAATACTGCATGTATAAGAAAGAGATAGAGACAGATACAGAACCCCGTGGGTTTGTGTTTGTGTGTGTGCGCGTGTGCACGTGTGTGCATGTGTAACAGAGAGACAGAAAACACCCTGTCCATGTCCCATCCCATCAGCTAAACAGCAGTTAACCCTGAGAGAGGAAGAGCAGGAGCCTCAGGGTCAGCTATAATCTCTGCTGCTCTTGTGCCTCAAGAGGCTGTCCACCCAGCACTGCCTGGCCCTGGGGTTGGCACCAGCCAAGTCTTCCTGCCTTGAGAGGGAATTTCAGTCAGGGCTGCTACAGAGGCAGGACTGGGAAGAAGCTCTGTCACTGCAGACTGCATGTCTAGACAGCCATTAGAGGACTCGTGTGCTAGGAGAGGAAGGCAAGCCCCAGCGCCACAGATACCTCTCCTGATCTCATATAGGAGCTGGGTCCAGAAGAGCAGAAGTGGAACCCAAATCTCCTGCCTACTGTTTACCAACCTACCTCCCACATCTTAATTCTCAGATTCCTAGTCTTACTTTTGCTGCTGTATGACCATCTGTGGCCCCCTCTTGCCTGTAGGACTAACTTCAACCTTACATTTAGGGATTTACAGCCCATCTCCAATTGGCCACTACCCCCTTGCTCGGCTACCCCATCTCTGGTGGTTTTTATGAAAAGACTGTTTCTTCCAACCCAGATAGATTAGTCCCTGTCTCCTAGGTAGAATTCACCCAGCCCCTATCTTAGCTTCCTCTACTCAGTTGCTAAACCCTTAAAGACAAAAGCTGTGTTTCATCCATCTTTAAACTCTCTCAACTCTGAATACAGTTTCGTATATAGAGCCATGTTTTTAAGCATCTACTAACCAAATGAGTGAATGAATGAATGAATGGTGAATGAATGAAGGGCGCACGAGGCAGCAGTTGAGATGCCAGTACTTGGCACCTTGTTAAGTACTTTCTAGCTGTCACCCTTGGTATCTTCTTTGGACTACACATGGCATGCACTTAGCATCTCCACTTAGACAAGAGGTGGCTGAACTCAGTGGGACAAAGTCATGTGCTCCGTGTTGCAACAGCTGGAAGTGGCAGAACTGTGGTTCAATTCCAGGCCTCTTGGCTCCCCAACAAAGCCTCTCTGCTCAGAATAACTCTGATTAGACATGCCCTGGAAGCTGATCTCCCTGGGACACCTCAAGCCCACTTCACAATCCTCCAGAAGGAGAGAGGAGGCTAGGGGTTTCTGAACAGACTGCCAGCCCAGCCACTAAGAAGCAGCTCCCTCTTTGAGGGAGGAAGAGCAGGGACCTCAGCAGCCCCCAGAAACTCAGAGAGGACAAGGACCCTGAAGAAGTCCTCATTTGGAGGCTTCACAGCTTTCCTAAGGCCAAATGAAGCCATATTTGAAGCTCAGGAGACAGAGCAGAAAAGTTATGCATGGTCCCAGGGGCTCCATTTCCACCTCAGCTCTGTCTCGCTGGGCATTTCAGCGGTTCTCAGATGGTGTTTACTGTGCAATGTGAACTCAAGCTCTGGATCCAGGTTACCAGGTTACCAGCTAGCTCTCCAGCTGTGTGACCTCGGACAGCTTCCTTACTCTTGTCTGTGCCCAGTTCTGCATTGTCCCTTGGGACCATCAGCAGCACTCCCCTTATGGTGGCAGTGTGTTGTTGGTGGCGGTGGCTGGCCCTGGTGCTCTGTCCAGTTTGCCAGAGCTGTTTCATCTTCTCCACCATATTCACTGAGACACAAGGCCTAAGGGGTCTACCCTATCCTCCTGCAAGGATTTGTCTGGGTGTACTGGACAGGTCTCTGAGCTCTCTGGGCCTCCCATGTAAGGCAAAGAAACAAAATTGGGCTGGGAGAACAGCTCAAAGGAAAGCCAATTCCAAGTGACTTTTGTGGTGACAAATGCTTAATAATAACTTTACAAATCTAGTTGAATTACTATGAATAACAGCCTCCCTTTTCCTTCTTCGCTTTGTATGGATACGGCTCCCGTCTCCCAGAGAGCACACAGCTACAACCCTGAAATTCACCCAAAAGAATCATTACTGGGAAAACAAACTAAAAATAACTGCAGAGGAAACAGCGCCAGCTCAGAAGCGGTTCTTCAGAGGTGGGGGCGAATAAGGCAACTTTTTGGTTGCTCTTGGGATGATGGAGTCTAATGTTTAAATGTGAGGCTGATTGATAATGTGTCCTGTCTCCAGCTCTGCAGTCTGGGCCCCTGTATAATTGTTGGGGTTCCTCCCAGGCAGCTAAGCCATTCCTGGTAGCCCAGTCCTGTGAATTAGCCTCACCTAGACCCATCACTTTTCACTGAGGATCTTCCGTGTTCCAGGTGGTCAGCCTTTCTCCTGCATCCTCCGGGAAGGTCCTATTTACCCCAGGTAAAGAAAGGATACCCAGAGAGGGTGGGTAGGTGACTTAAGAACACACAGGAATGTGAATTCAGGTCAGGTTGGAAAAAAGGCAAGGATCACAAAGGCTCCTCTGGGTAGCCATGAGTGGAGGGCTCAGTTTCTCCAGATCCCCAGGGGATGCAGGAAGGTTATTCATGACTGGGCAGAGGTCATGCCTCTCCTTCACGTGTGGCATCCCAAGGTGCTTCATATCTGTGGTTGAGGGAGGGACTTCCATTGCCTGTCTCTCAGTCTGGGCTCTCTACAAGTCAAGGATAATTCTCCATCAGAAAGCAGGTACCCAGGGGTGGGACAACCCCCCCTGATGTCATCCCTTACAGCCTGGAGTCCTGAGGCAGAGGCCTCCCTCCATTCTCATATTGCTTTCTAGAAGGGCCCAATGTCCCCTATCAGGCAAGGGTCACCTACCAGGGGCCATCAGCCCATGCCCTTGGAGTCTCTGCTCTGCACTTGCCACCAGGATTTCAGACTTTCAGGCTAGCAGTGACAGCTGACTGATGGGATGGGCTGTGGGATAAATGCGGGGTGCCCCTTGGCGGGGACCAAGGCTGTTTGTCTCTTCCACAGAGATGGATGCCTGTCCCTGAGAAGGCTGACGGCTCTCGCTCGGAGTGTACTGCAGTTCCCTGTGATTGAAATGTGTTCTCAGAGTGTTGAGACCAGCTCTGGAGCTGTGTGGTTGTTAGTCCCCTCTGTCTGTCTTGTGGGCTCCAATTGTCTGTCTATCTGTCTGTCTGCCTGCCTGTCTATCTGTCCATCCATCCAGCATAGACAGATGATGTTATTATAAGCCAGGATGATGCAACCAAGGTCAGAGGGAAGTGTTTAATTGGAATGTCAGAGGCTGGGGATTGCTCTGCTCCTGTGATTGATTCCCCAGAGGTCCTGTCAACCACATGGTCACTGCAGGGGAGGAGTTAGGGGGAAGCTGAGGGGACTTGGGGAAGCCAGGGTAGAAAGAGGCTACCAGGTTTTGCCTGATTCTGCAGGAAGGCTACCCAATAGACTCTGCCTTGGTCAATGGCTGACCTAAGGCATAGAGAGAGGCTGTGCTCTTGACCTTTGGGTGTCTAACTGTTCTGTTTCCTTCCTCCTTCTTATCCCCCATGGGTTTCCTGATTGGTTCTGTGTTGAGTGGAGGGAAGAGGAAGTGGCTGTTTCTTGTCATAGAAGGCTCACTGTCTGTCCACAGCCTCTCTGCTCTGGCTGCTGCCCAATAAGGATTGGCTGAATGGCAGCAAGACTTAAGAGGCTGATGTTGCCCCATCTACACTGTGGAAAACTTTTCTCATAGGTCCCAGAGACTAAGAGGTAACTCCCTCAAGGGGAAACTGAGGCAGAGAGCTGGACTTGGTATCACCTTGTCCCAAGGATGGAGAAAGCTGATATGGCAGTAGCAGGGCTATGTCCTGCTGCTTTTGACAAGTTGACTGTAGGTGGAGCTGAGTATTTGGAAGCCTAGGCAAGGGCCATGGGATGTTCCTAGGAACTAATAGCTGTAGTAAGTGTAGTAAGTGTGCTCATGTTTCTTGCCTGGGTAGGAGTGAGTTGAGGGAAAGAACAAGGGTGTATAAGAGTGTGTCGGGGGCAGAGTTAGACAGGGCTGGGTGCTAAGGATGCAGAGGCAGGAGCACATACAAGCTTGATACAGGGTGGACCCTGCAGGGAAGAGCTTGGAGGAGATGGCAGGGGGCTAGAACCAGGCTCTGAGCTCTGGGGTGGTGTGAGGGGGATGGGAGACCTGAGTTGGTTCAGAGAGGTGGAGAGGTCCCAATGTGTGGTGGAGGAACTGCTATTCCCGAAGCACACCCTCTAGTTCTTGTCTCCATGCTGGGAGCGTGGTTCAGAGACGCACTGTGTTATTGTAAACATGATCTCCAACACCTACAGCATTCCTACTACCACCACCATCAGTGTTACCCTCACCACCACCAACGCTGCCACAGTCACCATGATGACTGTCATAACCATCATCATTACTATCATTGTGCTCATCACCATAAGCACCACCATTATCAATGCACAACCATCAGCACCATTATCATTGCCGTCATTGATCACCGTAACCACCACCATTATCAACACACCACCATCACTATCATCATGCCACCACTACCATGATGGTTGTTATCACCATACCATCACCATCATAATCACCACTGTTGGCCTTTATCATCACAACCACCACCATCGTTACCATAGCCACCATCATGAGCATCACTGTATTCACCATTATCAGCAGCATCATACCATCACTGTGGTCGCCACGACCACCACCACCGCCACCCTGGTTCACCCTCCCTCGCATCTGCTGTCGCTGCCTTTTCTCTGCTCTCTATTCTTGCATGATGGCTTACTTTTTTTTTTTTTATCTGAAAGCATCTTCCTATTCATCCTGAAATAAGAAATTACCCAGAGGTTTGTAAAGCTGGCAGGGGTGCTCCCATCATGTCCTCTTCATTTCATAGAAGAGGAAACGGGTCCAGAGATGGTGGGTGATATGTTCCAGGTGAAACAGCATCTTGATGGACAAGCTATCGCTAGAGTTGCCTCCTTCCCTGCTGGTCTGGAGCTCATCCTCCTGTGCGGCACTGCTGTGGACTCACCATTGCCCTTTTCACCCTGCTTCTCTTCCTTCTCCGGAGCAGCAACACAAACTGATGAGAAAATTCTAGTTTGGGGAAAATGAGAAGACTTTCAACCATAGCCGAATGAAACGATATGTGTGCTCACAGGCAAGAGAGCTCTTTCTCATGGTTTGGCTCCAGTTTCTCATCCTCACGGTATAAGTCTGGGCCCGGTAAAACCTTTTCTCATTATGACAGAACCACAGAAAGAGTTGTAGAAACAGGGGAAAGGTAGAAAAAGAAACACAGACGTAAACACTTGGAGACCAAGGCAGGGACCTAGAAAGAACTGGGAAGACCCAGACAGCAGGCTCATTAAGATCCAGGCAGACACAGAGTGGAAAAAGACAGAGATCAGAAAGGAGGACATGGAAGAGGCAGAGGCCTGGAGAGGGCTAGGAGCGTGCAAACGGGACTGGCGGTGGCTGCTCTGCGTTCTGGATAATGGTCTTGACTCAGGAGCTCTATTGCTTACTGGAGGGAGAACTAGCTTCTATAGAAGCACTCAGCTGTGGACATGAAAATGCAGCTCAGCCAGTAGAGTGCTCAGCTACCATGAGCAAAGCTCTGGGTGAATCCCAGCACGACATACATCAGGTATGATGGCTTATTCCTATAATCCTAGCACCCAGGAGGTGGAGGCAAGATGGTCAGAAGGTCAGGATCATCCTCAGCCATAGTGTGTGATTGGAAAGCCAGCCCAGGATACATTAGGCCCTGTTTTAAAAAGAAAGGAAGGAAGGAAAGGAAATCCAGAAATAAACAGACTAAAACTAAACCGGTTGGCCTTGGCCTCACAGTGTTTATGAAGGACTTGGACTGAGACAGCAATGCCTGTGTGTTTGCGGGTACGTGTGGGTTTCCATGTTTGAGCTGTGTTTTTATTAAGAGTGTTTTTATTAAGATGCTGGGGAGGATGTTAGGGCCTCTTTCAGAATCCCTGTCTCCCAGTTTTAGAACTCCTGTCTCCCCTTTCTCATGACTTCTCAGATCTCCCTATTGCCTGGTCCTCCCAGCACTGAGCTTGCCAGTTCCATGCAGAATGTTCAGAAAAAAATGCACGGTGAAGAAATGGGGCTCCAGGTTTCAGCTGTATTCATCCGGCTACCATGATGGGAGCACACTTGGAAATGGTTCCTCTCCTTCTGGGATGGATCTTTGTTCATTCCAGTGACAGAGACCCAGTTACAGTAGGTTAGAGATTGGGCCCAAGCCCAGCTAGGGTCCTCCACAGTGACCTTGAGCAAGGCTTCTGCCCCCGTCTGCAGGAGAAGGCAGGGAATGGATGAACTCTGCCTTCTGTGAAGCTAGGAGGCAAGATGAGCCTCTGTCACTTCCTTCCATGCGCCAGAGAGCCTGGTCTCCAGGATTGCTTCAGTCCACCCAGGAGGAGCCCACACTGCCGAGCACTCATTACATCTACCTGTTATCTGTTCACAAATCTAGCTCTTCCTTCCCCTGTATGGGAACAGTGGCCTTCGCTCTCCTCAGAAGGAAGTCCAAAGGCTTCCTCTGGTGCCTTAGGGGCTTGCTACAGAGCACACTAGAAGGTACAGGGCTTGTCAAACTCCCCCTGCAAATCTGGGCTCACCCCACTGTAACAGACAACCATGGGCCTCCTTGGGAGTCTAGCTGCTGGCTCTGAGGTAGACTTGACTCAAGGCTTGACTCAAAGCTGCAGCAGGAGAAGAGTTTCTAGAAGGGCCTGGGGAAGGGTGAAGAGGGGATGGGCTTTAGGGGTCAGTGTCTGGACTTGGCTGCAGCTGAGAGGCAGCAGAAGTTACCTAGCCTGGCATAGGGTTTCTCACTGGTCTCTTCGAGAGGCCTCTGTAGCGTCGCTGACTCCCTGGAAAGAGAGTTTCTTCCTGACTGCATTACAGGAGGCTGTTAACTGCTGTTCCTTGTGTTGTGTGCCCCTCCCACCTGTTCCAAGGCCTGTCCTCCATCAGGATGCCTCCCCGGAGAGCTTTCCTAATTACCTCTGCCTAACCTGTGGGGCTTATCACTGCTCTGTTCCCACACACCCCTGCAATTGCTTCTCAGAACCTGGTCCTCCTCTGCCTTCCACTTGACACTGAGAACTTGCCAAAGGCAGAGACCAGGCCTTTCATCTCAGTATCCACAGCTCCTGGAACAGTGCCTGCTCCAGGAGGGGGAGGGCATTGAAGTCGTGTTGAATGGAGGCTCGGCTTCAAATGTTCATGTGTAGACATTGTGAATGTGGGAAGACCATGTGGGATGAGATAAGATGGTTTAGGCTCGGGCTGGCTAACACTCTCTCTCTCTCTCTCTCTCTGTCTGTCTCTCTCTCTCTCTCTCTCTCTCTCTCTCTCACACACACACACACACACACACATGCATGCACTCATGCACGTACGCATGCACACACCCACAAGCCTAGCAACAAGCAAGATCACTGTTCCTCATTGATCCATCTTTCTGGGACCTGCAGATGACCGGGGCAGGGTGCCTTGCAGCCTGAAGGTGGAAATGTGAGGTGAGCAATACAGTGTAGATTTCAGGCACAGAGGTTTGGGGTGTTTATTTGTTACTGTAGAGTAGCACAGTCAATCCTGACAAAGACGTAGCTGTTTCTCGTTGCTAGAAAAGTCACAGGCTAGTTTGCTTCTGAGACTCTGTCTTGATGGCTCCCAGGCTGCCCCATCCATGAGCACATTATTCAGAAGGACTCTGGGGCCTTAGACACTCTCAGCAGAGCAAAGAAGAGGTACAGGTGGTGTTCTGAGCAGGGAACCTGACAGCCAGAGCTTCCGTGAGTGACCCAGGCTCCAGATGCTGCCCTCAGCATCTGTGGAGAGCTTCCTTGGTTTTTCTAAAGCCAGTCATGCTCTTGCAGATGGCTGTGCTTGCACCGGCTCCTGTGAGGGTCGCACAGCCATTCCCACCTCACAGATGTGCTGGATTTCTAGGAAAAATCCATGCCTAAGAAGAGTTCCTGCTACAGTCAGAAAGAGGCTCCCATGGATGGAGAGAATAAGAGTCCTAGAGATAAACCCTAATATGACCTGAGGGTCCTGGAGTCTAGATGGAGGTTGTTGGGGGCAGGAGCCCAGGGTGTCTGAGCATAACGTAACTTAAGGAAGCAACTCTGTTTTCTTCTTACCTGCTGGGAAACTCCAGGCAAGCAAGGTAACGTTTTCATGCCCCAGTTTTCATGTGTAGGTGATGTGCCATTTGTAGTGCATATTTGGCCCATATTTGCCCTTGTACGAGATCTTGCACACTCTCTGTGTATGTGATACTGTTTCTCTACAGTGACTGGTGTCTGAGGGCTTCCACACAATTCATGCATACAATTGCGAATGGTGCTGTGTGAGCCAGCTTTTATCATGTGAGTTGCGGGGACCACTGTGGATATTTTCAGTGATATGGGTCTGTTTAGGTGTGGTGACAGTGGGGTGTGTGTGTGTGTGTGTGTGTAGGCACATAGCACAGTATATGTATGTATTCATGTGGGAATGTGTGTATATGTGTAGATGGATATACTCACCCATGAATACATATATGGAGGACACAGGTCGATGTTGGTGATGTTTGTTCCTCTTCATTTTTTTTGAGACAGTCTTTCACTGAGCTTGAAACATACAGATGAGGTTAGGATGGCCAGTGAGCTCCAGGGTTCTGTCTCACACATCCTTGTCTTCTAGAGCTGGGATGACATATGCACACTGTTGTGCCAGGCTCTCATATGGCTCTAGAGATCTGAACTCAGGTGCTCATGTTGTGCAGCCAGAACTTTACCTACTGAGCCATCTCCCCAGTTCCAGCTATCTACCTATGGTGTGTGTGGGGGGGGAGGTGGTATTTGTCCAGGTACTATGTATGTGGCTTCACATGTTCACATGTTTAGGAACCAGTGAGCTGTGTATATGTTATATGTCTAGTTATGTCTCCATATGCTGGTATGTGAGCGTGTGTGCCAGTGGGCTGTGCACCCTGGAGGTAACTCAAAGCCACAGGACGCTGATGCACTGCGGGCTGGGGGAGCATGAGGAGGAAGACTTAACAGCCTTCTCTGCTGGCCTAGCTCAGCTGCACCTTTCCCTGCGGACCCCATCTAGCAGGTGCTCCAAGTTTTACTGACGTAGAGATAGTCCTCTGGATATTTACTCACAAGCCTGGTGGAGCAGCCTTTTTTTCCCCTATCTCAATCCATGTATAGGATCCCAAGTGTGAGTGTTTGGCTTTCCCAGTGCTCCTTGGGCTTGGTGGCCTCAGCGCTTCTTCTGTTCTGGCCTCCCAGGAGTTGGTGGGAAGGAGAATACCAGGACACCTGAGGCTAGCCTTGTGCTCTTCTAGTTGGTACCCTCATGCCTGTTTCATCACTCGTGGGCGCTCACAGCTCACTCACCTCAGTAGTTTACTCAGGGCCACTTGAATTCACAGCCTCACCCAGGGTACTCAATGTGCCAACGAAGCACATGCCTGGCCCAGCACCTTCACAATCCTTTCACCTTCATTCTGTACTCAGTTTCCCCCCAATCACACCACCCAGGACCTTCTTTTCCACCTAAATTGATCTCGGGAGGATCTCAGAGGAGGAGGTCCCTCCAGGCCCCGAGTCTCTGTCCATGGTCCTGAACCCATAGGCACAGGGCCTGGGAAATATAATTGAATCTGGGTCTTTCTGTCTGTGTGTCTCTTGCCCCGCTCACTCTAGAATCCATGGACGCACGCGTGCAGAATGAGAGTTGAAAGAGAGATAAAATTATAAAGGAACTAAGATGAACAGTGACAAAGACCAAGTCACAGAAGTGTACAGAGACACAGAGAAGAGACACAGAGACAGAGAAACAGGCAGACAACCAACAGTGGACAGGCAGGAGATGTCACTGGGATGACAAAAGCTCTATGAGATTTCAGAGAAGAAGAAAGAAGACTTGTTTCTTTGACATCACTTTCAAATAATTCTACTTGCTAAGAAGACCCATTTGTCCTCCTCTGGGAAGCTGGGGGGCAGTATGTGTCCCCCCATTCTCCATGATGGAGCAGCAACCCTTAGATGTTGCAACTCCCTGGGGGACATGAGACATTTTGAAAAGAAGGAGCTGACAGAGCTCAGATTTGGGATCCAGAATGGCATCTGGTGTCTGCCCTCAGCAAGGACTGAAGTCTTGGTGGGCCACTGTCGTCCTGTGCTATCCAGGCTTGCTGATCCTCACATCCTCACTTAGCCAAGCTGAGCAGAGCCCTGAGGCTTGAGGTCATTGCAGGAGAGAGCTAGAAGCGGGCATGCCCTCAAGGCATGGGAGGCAAGGGTACAGACACCACCCACTGGCTCGTTCCTCTTTCAACTCTGCTGGTTCCTCTCACCTGTGCAGGTGGCTCTGGGGATCACTCTCCTGCCTCAAGAAGGAGAGGAAATCTGCCTGGCACAGAGATCACATTTACAGATAATTCAGCTAAAGCACAGAACAATTAAGTTGCTTCCTAATGTCCCACAGCTAGTAAATAGCTAGGTTCAAATATAGATGGCCTGACCTCCCTGGAGACAGTATCCCCCTCGGCTATGTGTGCCAATTCCCCACTGGCAACCCTGAGAGTGTGGCACTATGTGGTTGTAAAGTCAGCATAATTTCCCAGTGTGAAGTCCCAGAGATGTGACCATTGGAGTTTCTGTGTGTTTTGGAAAGATTCAGCTAAATCCCTGCTTGGGTCATGGGCAAGGGACCTGAGGATTTCAGGAAAGGGAGGTGGGAGTACCATTTTGGCCTGGGCAGGCTGAGTGGGTTCAGCCAACCATAAAATGCCACAACCTCTGGCTGCAAATGCCCCTGGCTGTAGTGACTAGGCTGCCTGGCAGGGTGGGAGCCAGGCTAATGGCCATGTTTATACCTCAAAGCATTATTAGCTCTTCCGAGCGCTCAGTCATCACTTGCTGTCGACAGCTGAGCTTATTGATTGAGTGAGTTGATGTTTTTGCTTATTAAGTGCCCAGAGTGTAGGCAGATTTGAGCCAGCATTGGCTGGGTGGTGGAGGGAGTGTGAGTTGGGGAGGCATCTGCTTGCAGACACTTTTCAACCCCGCTCATTTGTTCGACGTGTGTGTGTGTGTGTGTGTGTGTGTGTGTGTGTGTGTGTGTAGGGGGAGGCATATGCGTGTGCTTCTTGGTGCTTTGTGGTTTAGGTTGTGACCTGGGGAGAATGAGTTTTAGGGGTCAGTACCCCAGCCACAAGGCAGTATTGGGAAGAGCTGGGACTTGGATTGGGACTGTCTGGCTTTGAAAGTTGGCTTTAGCTTTCCTAGCTGTGAGCTCGGGCAAATCCTCGACTTGAGCCAAGCTGAACCTTGGATTCTGTATCTGGAAAATGGAGATTAAAATAATACTGGCTTTGTCTACCTTTGAGACCAGACGTTAACCAAGAATAGCGGTTTCTAAACTGTAGAGCACTGCGCACATGTCAGGAGTGTAAGGCCGTGAGCTGAGCTGTGACGCTGCAGATAGGTTTGTGTGAGAAGGCCGGTGGGGGGAACAGAGAATGAGCCAGCATGAGGCCCCAGGCGAGTGTGGACATTTCATCTCTGGGGTTCTGGCACCTCCCTCTACTGCTCACATTTTGGGAACTCTGGAACTGGGCCCAGGAGACTCGGGTTCTGGATCTAGTTCTGCATTAAAG
Source organism: Arvicola amphibius (assembly GCF_903992535.2). Classification (NCBI taxonomy): domain Eukaryota; kingdom Metazoa; phylum Chordata; class Mammalia; order Rodentia; family Cricetidae; genus Arvicola; species Arvicola amphibius. The sequence continues at coordinate 38,942,441 of NC_052050.1, forward strand.
TACTGTGTAGCCTCAGGACAGTCAGTTTCCTTCTCTGGTTTTCCCTCTGTGTGTCACAAGATGGGCTGGGGCTGGGGCTGGGGCTGGGGCTGGGGCTGGGGCTGGGGCTGGGGCTGGGGAAATGGCTCCTTGGATAAAGTGCTTGTTGTACACATTAGGGCCTGAGTTTGGATCCTCAGCTCTCATGCAAAAAGCCAGGCATGGCAGCATGTGCCTGTAAGGCAGGGCTGGGAGGCAGCGACTGAGGGATTCCTCCAGGGCCTCACTGACCAGCCAGACTAGCCAGTCAGTGAGCTCCATGTTAGCATAAGATCACAACACAGGACAACAACAGGATATCCAAGAAGAGTCCCAGTGAGGGGCTAGCATTGATAGTGTAGTAGAAAACAGAGGCCTCGAACCAGACCAATGGCTCTTTGCAACGAACACTTGCAAGTAAAGATATATATATATATATATATATATATATATATATATATATGGACAAAGGCATTTACTGTATGACTCATGTGTCACACTGCAAACTTCCATGATGAGATATTTATTTTTTTCCTTTTTTCTTAAATTTTGTTTTATTAGGGGGGTATTGCAAAGATGGAGGATGGATGTGAAGGGATGGAGAAATGAATAGGATCAAGATGTAAAATATGAAAGACACAGAATAAATAAAAAGAAAGTTAAAAAATTTATTACATCCAGTCCGCATGTATATGTGTGAGTGCACACTACCTCCAGCAAATCTGTGCGGTATTTCTTCCTTCTCCATTATCCCCAGCGTTTTCTTCTCTCGATGAGTTAAAACTTCTTTTTGGGAAAAGGAGGACAGCCTTGCTATAATCTATACATTTCTACCTGGCCAAACTTGCTACTAGCTGCTTATAACCTAAAAATAAATGACTAATGAACACACATGCACGTGCGCGCGTGCACACACACACACACACACACACACACACACACACTCACACACACAAACTAAGGTGGAGCATAATCAAAGATGACACCTGATGTTTGTCTCTGACTTCCACAGGCATGCAAGCACAAATATGGGTACTGCCATGTGCACAGATATGCATACATTATACTTACATATGCACACACACCTGCACATCAGTTTGAAAAGTTAAGGGAAAAGAGACTTGGATTCATTGTTCTCAAGGGCTCGTTTCGGCTCCCTATGTCTCTGAATATAGGAATCATTGGTCTCCTTCTGCCCATCAGTGTGGACTTTATTGGGGTTTATATTCAAATGTCTTGGGCTTGAGTCTCTGCTCCCATATTTCTGATCCCCCCCCCGTGTGTGTGTGTGTGTGTGTGTGTGTGTGTGTGTGTGTGTAGCTAGTATTTGTGGGTGAATAGTCCTGCTTCCTCCTGTGCCTGAACACATACTTGTGCACCCTTGTTAAAGCCGAGGGCCTTGGAAATCGGCAACCTCTCTGGGTGTCAGCAGCTAATGGGCGAGCCCATTTTAGTAGCTGATAACAAGATGGGTCCATTAAAAGAATAAATTAGCTGCAAATCCAGAGATTACTCCTGTTCTGGAGCTCAGCGAAGAACTGTTGGATGCTGGCTCCATTTGTTAAAGACCCACACCCTTACTTTAGAGGAATGGCTGCTGCCGGGCCTCGCTGGTCTGACCATCCTTACCCTGTCAGCAAGTTCTTTATGCCCCATTACAAATGGTTTTTCCCAGCTTCTTCCTCAGTAGGAACCTCACACGTCCCCTGCGCCCCTCCGGTTGGAGGAAGCCCAGCCCCCCTCCTTCCTTGCTCCATCACTCAGAACCTGAGAAGGAGGCTGGCCTCCCTCTGCTGGTTCCAACCCTGCAACTTCCCTTCTGACTCCACCTCCCAGGGACCAGTATCTTTTTATGGGTTACCAGATCACTATTTGTCAGCACTTAACTGATACATTATGTGGTCCTACTGTGTGCCAGGGTGTGAGGCTGGGTCCAGGCTCTGTTTTAGAGATAAGGGGGAAGGAACTGAGGGAGACTCAAAGTGGTGGAGAGGAGCGGGCAGAGCAGAGAGTAGTATTGCATATGGAGGCTGAACAGACCCTTTCAGGAGAGGTGGTATCAGCGTCATCTCAAAGCAGCTGCTGAGTTTTCTGGGCAGTGAAGAGGTAGTATCTGGGTGGGTCTCGGAGTGGGAGAGGTAAGAGTATGAGTGGGAACATTGACAGGAGGGAGGTCTACTGGAAAGTGTCAGGCCCTGCTACTGTTTCCCTCTGACCAGCATCATCTACATAATCCCATGGTATAGGATCAGCAAACACTGACTAGACCTACTTCTGCAGTGCATCAGGTATGGGTCAGAAGGCAGTAACAGTGCAAGCAAGAAGCCATGGCTCCATCCTTCCGTGCACACATTCTTATTTAATTCATCGTTTCAGTCCATTTGATTTCCTTTCTGATGCTCAGAGAGGGCCAGGGTGTTGCACAGCTCATGCTAGAAGAAGCAGAGTTGGTGGCCCAATCAACTGATATCCCCTTTCCTGTCTCTCCTGCCCACAGTTAGGCACCAAAGAACAGCAGGGCCTCCGAGCTCTGCACCTCAGCGCAGTTGCAGGCACGATGTTGACTGACCCCGACTCAGAAGGCTCCATCAGAAAGGCACAATAAGCTCTGCCTGCTGCATTCTAGGGCTGCTGTAGCCTGCAGTTCCAAACTCTTCCACATTTCTCCCACAAAACAACTCCAAAGGCCTGTCCACCGCATGGTCAGGCTCATCACAGCAGGGATCCACTCCTGCATATTTCTCCTTAGGTTACTTTTCTTACCACTGTGACAGCTTAAGGCAGGAAGGGTTGATTTTGGCTCACAGCGTGAGAGTACGGAACACCGTGGCGGAGGTGAGTGTCAAGTGATGGGTCACATGATGTTTATATTTGGAAGCAGGGATGGGTTCTGGTACTCAGCTTCTTTCTTCCTTGGCTCTCTTTTCAGCCCAGGACCCCAGCCCATGGATGGTTCTGCCCATTTTCAGGGTGAGTCTTCCCTTCTCTATTAGACCTCTCCAGAAATCCTTGGCTGACCTGTCCAGAGGCATGTCTCTTAGGCAGCTCTGAAGCCAGTCAAGTTGACAGTCAAGCTTAACCATCATGGCTACCTTACAGCCACACCATCCTCTACCCTAACCTCCACATGGATTCTTACCTGAGAACGAAGTCCAAAGGCTTCAGTGTGGGAGCAACCGTGCCGCTGTCAGGGTCCCCCTTTCCCTCTTACACCCTGATTCCTCTCTCCCAGGTCTGCTCTCCATTCCCGCCTACTCTCTTTGAACACATCAACTCCTCATTGTTCCACTTTACACATGCTGTTCCTTTAGTTGGACCTCCTGTCCTCCAGTTACTGTCACTAACCATGGCCCAGGACCAGGCTCCTGCCAGTCTAGCTGTTACTTAGTGTCCCTCTAGGACCTTACTTCAACTTTCAGACATTTCCTCCTGGGGCCTTCTGTGAATCCTGCCCTCCATCTACCAGGGTCCCTGTGGGGACTCTGAGCAGCCTATCATGAAGACCAGAATCCTGCGTCATTTGTTCCTAGAAAGAAAAGATTTTGCTCATGACTATACCCCAGGCACTGTAGGTACTTGATACATATTTATGGGGGGAGGGGGAAGCATCCTTAGAGAAAGAAAAATTGGATGGGGCAACACTTGTTTATGCTGACTCACTCACTCATTCATTCATTTGTATTTCCTCACTCGTTCACTGAGTTGTTTAAACTCATTTAATCATATTCATTTATTTATCCATTTCTTATTTCACTCATTCATTTTTCATTTGTTTATATTCATTCATTCATTCATTGAACTGATTACCTGCTAGAAATCAGAGGCTGAAGGCACAGATTGGCTGTGGCAGGAAGGCTCTGCCCATAGGTAGAGAGTTTTGAAGTCTCAGTTTTTCTTCAGTCAGAACCACTGAGAAACCCTTCTAACATAGGAAAATAAGACTTGTGCCTCTAGGGCTGGGAGTATAGCTGGGTGGGGCCCTGCTGGCTCATAGTGTGAGGGTACAGAATGTGGTGGCCCCAGCCTGCCCCTAAGGTCATTCTTGACCATTCCCTGGCCCTACCTTCCCTCTCTCCTCCTCTCCCTCAACTCTTCTATTTCCAGCCAGGGAGCTTAACTCCCACTTCCTGGTTGGGCTTTTAATTTGGTTTTATTGCTGGCCACGATAGCTTGTTAAACAAACTCCAGGTGATTATTAAAGTCTGATGATCACGGTTTATCGCCTTGCTGTGGTTCTCTATGGGTGTCGTGCTGTTGAAAGGTAGTGAATTCTCTATGACACGGAGAGTTCCCCTCTTTCCCACCTGCCACACCTCCAGGAGAACGTGGTAGTGGCCAGGACACTTCTGAGGCCAGGTGCAGTGACAAGATGACAGAAGAATCTCCAACCTGGCGCCTGGTGCCGATGCCGTTCAAGACTTGCCTAGGCTTCAGGTCCCTCACTGAAGAATCAGAACTGGACCAGCTTGGACTAGTGCTCTGAGAGCTGCCGCTGGAGGCTGGGGGTCACCACTCTGTTCCAATGGCACCCACCAAGGCATCCTGGCCTGACAAAACACCCTCCACATCTTTAGTCTGGCTACACTGATGTAAATGCCCTCCACTGATGTAAATGCCCTGATTTAATGCCCTCCTGTGGTGGGGCACGCAGCTCTTCGTTGCAGGGATCAGGGGATCCTTGGAGCAAAGGTGCAGCCCTGAGAGAAGACCAGTCCCCACCTGAGAGCTAGAGCCCTGGGTTTCAGCCCTGCTCTACCACTGACCAGCTGAGGTCACGCTCTCCTCCAGGCCTCAGTTTCCTCTTTTGCTAACTAAAGGAGTAGGCTCTCCAGTGATGTGGCCTTTGTGCTAAACAGGATTTTTCAGTAGCAGCCAAGAGATCTAGCTGGCAAGAGAAGGAGCTGTTGGAACCCAGGAGCAGGAACCCTGGTGGACCCTCCAATGACTCTCAGAGGCCATTGCCAAGGACAGATGCACTTGGTGCCCTTCTTGTAGACTTCTTTTCTTTTGAGACAGAGTCTTACATATCCCAGCCAGACTCCCAACTCCCTCTGTAACCAAGAATGACCTTGAACTTCTGGCCCTCTGTCCTCCACCTCCAGAGAGCTGGGATCACAAGTATGTAGACACCGGCTCTGTTTTATAGGACGCTGGGGACAAACCCAGAACTTTGCATATATTAGCTAAGCTCTCTACCCCTGTGCTACACCGCCAGCAGCCCCTTCCATTAGTTTTAGTCACTACACTGTAGAGTATGGGCTGCCCATTACCTCACTGATCTTCCTGCTTCTAAGAAAGGAGAGCCAGTGGCTGGGACTCCCTTGGGGGAGGTAGGACTCTTCCCTGTCTTCAGCCCTTCTCACCTAGTGGGCTTCAGAGGTTGATGATGAGACCTTGGCAGAGCCCCACTCCTCTCCTGGTACCCCTCCAGCCCTGCAGCCTTCTGCTCTTCTGCCTCCCTCCCAGGCACTGCCCCTCCCACAGATGGCTGTGCCAATCCTAAGCCTGATGAATCTTTGATGAATTCTGAGTAGAGGCACTTAAAAAAATCAGAAAGGTGGGGAGGTGCAGGGAAGGGAGAAGGTGAGATAATTCTGCCCCTGTTCTTTCTTCTTCCATCTCTTGACAAGACCAGAGTCCTTGTGCATGGCTCACAGAGGTAGGCAGGACCCACCCGAAACCCCAACCCAAGGAATTTGCTCTGTAAAATAGGCTGAGTCTGGCTTTTCTGATATTAGTGAGCAGACTCCAGAAGCAAACCCAAGTGTATTAGAGAAAGAAAAGATTTGAAACAGCACCTGAGCCAGCCTCTTTGTGCTGAGGGATGTTATGTATTGGATAGAGGTCATGTGCCTAGCGTCAGGTTCAAAATGGCCAAGAGAAGACTAGAATTCAGTTCCTCTGGCTCTCAGTCAACCTGATTCTCCCTTCTCCATCCCCAAAGGTCCCAGTGGTGCCATCTCTAGGATGTCTGCAACCCAAGGTGCAGCCTGTTCATGGATCACTAAGACCTAGAAGGACAGAGATCCAGGACATAGGATGAGGAGCTGTGCCAGCTCAGCTTCCAGTTTCCACTATGGAGGATCAAGTCACCTCCTTACCCACTCCCATTACTAAGGCTTCTGTGGCTGAATTAACTTTTCCATCTATCCAAATGGCTCTTCCAGACATGTTTGCCCTGGATTAACTTATGTCCAAATCAGTTCAGGGGCCTTCCAGCTGCTCACTGGATAGGGGAGAAGCTGGCATTCATCTCTGCTCTTACCCTACCTCAACTACCTATGTGACCATGTGCATAGCTTTCAGCTTCTTTCCTTATCATTCACACAGGAGATGCTGAAAATTAAGTAAGATAACATGGATGACAAAGTGGTTCTCTGCCATCTTTCTTCTGAAACCTGGGCTCCAAGTTTTAGGAAAGGTAAGTCGCTTCCCACATTCTCTGCCACCATCTTCCTTGGTGCCCCACTATTTTCCATCTCTTTAGAAACTCCCAGGATGCAGAGGATGTAGGCAGCCTGGCACACTGCATGACTTGGTGCCATTCCACCTAGTAGGATCCCTGGTATCTGGGATCTGTAAGATGAGTGTCTTGGGATGAACTTCCCTGCCTTTCTCTCTTCATAGTGACACCTTAGCTCATCTGCTTGCTGTGACTTCCAGACATCTCTCTAGAATGGAGCTTTTAGCTCAGTACCCGTAATTCAGACTTCAGCATCTCGAATGGTTTCTCCCTTCACCGGGGCATCTTGCTTTGGTTTCCAAGCACGTAAGATTCTTGAGACACATTTTTTGGTCTATTTCAATCGCACATTCATAGGACTTGTAAACGTAAAAGAAGCTGTAAACCAGGAGAGGCTGGCTAACAGTCTCAAAAACAGCGCGTTTTATGTCAGCACCTGAAGGGATGTTCCCGAAGCAGACATCTGGGTTTGTGTCCTCCCAGTCTTTAGATCTAAGGGAATACTCCAATGGGCTTCATGGGGTACCTGGCGGGTTATAGCAGACTCAGAGGCCTGCTGTATACGCGTATGGACACTGACATTTTGAGCACTGGCATACCGCTTGCTGGTATGTCTGTACGCCTTAGACACATTACATAGCCTTTCTGAGGCCTGATTTCCTGGTACCCTTCTGTCCACCTCAAAGGGCTATGTCTGTAGAATAACCATGTAAGCTACACCATGAAACATTCCTCTTTGTCTCTTCCAATCACAGAAAAGAAAGTGGCAAAGCAGAAAGGTCAAGTTATAGTTGCCAAAAAAATGTTCCAGTAGCTGAGATCCATACCTAGATCTGGCTAACTCTGAAGTTCATGGTTCACTTCTTAGCCTTGCTTTAATGTAAATGGTTCATCATACATACATACATACATACATACATACATATATTCATTGTGGTAAGAGACACATGACACAAAATTTGACTTTCAAATAATTTCTTTTAAACAATTTGTGTGTCTGTGTGTGTGTGTGTGTGTGTGTGTGTGTGTGTGTGTGTGTGTACATTTGCCACAGAAAGTGTGTAGAAATCAAAAACAACTTGCAGCAATCAGCTCTGTCCTTCTGCTGTGTAGTCCAATCAGGTCTTCAGGCTTGACAGCAAGCACCTTTACCCTCTTGATCATCCTGGAAGCCTACGTTTTTATTATTTTTAATTATTTTTGCTACATTCCCAGACCATTAATTACGTCTAAGCGTGCAATGTACAACCATCACCACAATTCACCTCCAGAACGTTCTCATTTTCCCCAAATGAAAGCAGCTACACCCATTTAACAAGGACTCCTCATCGCCCTCCCTCCAAGACGGACAAACACTATTCCGCTTCCTCTATGATGACTCTGCTAAGTACCTCATCTAGGATTAATCCTTTGGTGACTAACCCATTTCACTTCCTAAAACATTCTCAAGGTTGAAACCTGGGCCAGAATTTCTTGCATTTTTAAAGGCTGAATTCTGCTCTGTGTGTGGACACAGCACAAGGTGTTTTAGTGAAGATATGTTTTACTGCTTGTGGTAGATCTGGTACCCAGTAGTTTCCATTCATATTATATTATCTCCTAACTGTTATTCAGTCATCTGACTCTTAGAGGCATTTACTATAAAACCCAGTTCTTCAAAAATGCGAATAACAACATTGAGATTGACTGCACGGTAAATAGAGGAGTCTTTCTTTCGATTCCATCTCGAGCTTTGCCTCACCTGGGAGATTAAACTCGGTCTCTCCCCAGCATCTCTCCAGCATCTCAGTGCTCATAGTGCCCTAGCTTCCTGAGTTCTGCCGAGGAGAACATGAGGGTCATTCTTGTGGTCTTTGATCTTTGGATGACCAGTTGCCCTCAGGAATCTGGAAAGATGTAATGAGACTAAAGTTAGCAGGATGCAGGGTCAGGGGTCGCAAGCCAGGTGCTTCCGTGCAGCTGTTCTCAGACCGCAGCCTCTGGCTTTGCCCCTGGCCCACTAAGTACCTCTGTGCTGGACAAGTTCTCTGTGCTTCCTATGGAAATGCCAGATGCCAGAATGATCTCTTCAGGCCAGATCCTCGGTTAGAAATCGATACCTTGGGCAGGGGTTTTTGGCTCCGGGATGCTGTTGTTAGTGGGCTTGGAGGTGGTGGGGTTCTTGGCTTACCATTCACCTGGAAGAGTTCCCTGCACCCTCTTCCATAGGAAGCAGGCAGAGGGCTTGATCCAGAGCCCTCCTAAAACCTTTCCCTACTAAAGTCCATCTTTGCTCTGTTTAGGTGTTCTGCCCTGTTCCTGATTCTGGGAAGTTAGGATCAAAGTCACAAGTGGGGATGCAGTAAACATGACTTGTAAAAATGACAGCTCTTTCAGCGTCTTTTTGGACATATGCAAAGGGGAGATGAGGGTTCCAGAGTACAACTTTGGGATGGGATATGTGGACGTGACCTTGGCCTTACGACCAAAGTCCATCTGCCTGCTCCTCCTCATCCCTGAGGACACGTGCGTAGGCAGCCCCTCCTGGAGAGACCTCCTTCATCCTGTCTGTCAGAGCAGATGTTCCTGCCCCAGAAGCATGCTGTAGAACCCATGGTACTTGGGGTAGAGATCATTGCTCGTTCATCCCATGGCTCATGGGTGATTTTTTTGAGAGGTTGGGGGAGGTGGGAGGTGGTTGAAATCTCATGTTACAAAGGTAGAATCAAGTGGCTTACTACAGCGTCTTCACAGAACCATGTTTTTACCCTAAGAATCTTGCTTAAGAACTCTGTAATGTCCTGTAAGGGCCAGCCCTGAGTAAGGTTGTGGTTTGTCGTGTTGGTCTGAGGATCAGCTACTGAAGCAAGGCTGTGGGCATGTGACAGGATTCAGAATTAAGCAAGGCACCTCTTCTCTGTCTTCTGTTGTCTGTTTTTCCTTTAGGCCTTCAAGTTATGAGTCCTGAATAAAGTTCACGATGGTGCATTATTCTTTTACTAGAAAAACGGTGTCACTTTCAAGTGAATGGTTTTTGGGGGTAAAAGGCGTTAAAAATTCAATGGCTTCTTCAAAATGGCCCTCCCAAACTTTGCCACCAAAGATTCTCTGAATTCTCTCCTGTGATTTTGTCTCTGCCCAGGGACAAGACATGGACAGAACCCACTAGTCATAGGTGAAATTGTTAAATAACTTTTGCTTTAAAACACAGGCTTAAGAGTCCCTAGAGGCCGTGGTCATCTGTTGGATGCATCCTCAGCTCTGGGTCCGCAGCTTTCTGTTTTTGGAGTTGGTGCTCTTATGTCCAGTTTAACCATGCAAGGTTAAATGCTCACCAGCAGACGTTTCCCGAGAACCTACTATGTGGTCTGTGCTCTGTGAGTGGTGCTCCTGGAGGCCCAGTTTAGAACAGTGCAGTCCTGTTTGAGCCAAGTGGTGCTGGGAGTACCCGGAACCATGGCTGGCCTCTAGATGGAGGCTTAAAAGTCAAATATTTGAACAATTTGAAGTTTATAAGTGTTGTATAGGAAACCTCACGCATACTCTCTCTCCTAGCCCTGGAGTATTTTATGCAGATGTGGGTGAAGAGGAAATTCTCTGGGGCCACAGTCCAGGGTGACTTGTATGTCTTGAGTTACCTCTGTGCTTTCTCTTCAGGAAATCCGTACATCTTAGACCTCCAATGATGTCTCCCTTTGCACTGACCATTAGGAAGCTCCCGTGCAAATGGTGGCTGAATTCTAGCAAAAGCTTCGGAACTCCTGGCAAATATTTTGAGTGCTAACTTCGGCACACTGTCATCTTGTTCCTCCTCCATCGGTTCCTGTCCTTATCTACGTCATTCTCACTTGGAGCTCTACTGTCCTCTTCAAAATCATTTTTGGAACGAGATGGGGGCGCCTATAACTGGGTAAGCAAATAGATCCTTCCTCTGTGTCCCCAAGGTGCCTGCTTCTATTTTAGCGTTTGTCACAGTTATTGTAATTGCTTGTTTACACATTTGACTCCTCCACTGGGCCACCTGGTTTCCCTGCAGCTGGGCTCCTCTGCGTGACTGAACACCCCAGGGTGGGCTGCTGCACCACCAACAGCCTACACCTGCCCTACATACTGGCGTGGTGCATGGGCTCAGAGCCAGCTGTAGCATCTCCCAGCATCTCACCCGCCCTGGTAGATGTTATCCATAGACCATGCTGGGGCATAAGCATGTCAGGATGTGAAGGGGGAAAGAACGCCAGGAGCCAGAGTGCACCCACATTCGGAAGAATGAAAGAGGGAATGCCAGAATGTGCTGTCTTGTCTCAGTGATTTCTACAGGCTTTGCTCTTGGTCCCTTCCAAGCTTCCTGTCTTAGGATTTCTATTTCTGGGAAGATACACCATAACCAAGGCAACTCTGATAAAGGAAAACATTTAACTGGGGACTTGCTTACAGTTTCAGAGATAATAATTCATACATGTCATGGAGCATGGTGACCCCCACACAGGCAGGCATAGTTTTGAGAAATAGGTGAGAGTTTTATATCCTGATCCTCAGGCATCAGGGGGAGAGAGAGATTGAGATTGAGACTGGACCTGGCATGGGCTTGTGAAACCTCAAAGCCCACTCCTAATGACCCAACTCCTCCAACAATGCCACACCTACTCCAACAAGGCCACACCTACTTCAATAAGACCATACCTCCTAATAGCTCTCTGACTGCTCATCAGCTGGGGACGAAGCACACAAATATATGAGCCTGTGGAGGCCAATCTCATTCAAACCACCACACCCAGTCTCTGCCACTTGGCCATTTGGATGGGTAAAGAGTCTATGAGTGATCAGTCACCAGGATCACAAGGTCATCTTCCCCGGTGTTCGTGTCTCACCTACCAGGGGTTTGACTTGGACCATTCTCCCCACCGCCCTCCCTGACTCCCTTATTGGATAGAAATGGCAGTGGAGGCTCAGAGAGGGAGTGATTCCTTTTAAGGTCATACCAGGAGCTGGCGTTGGTGGTGCAAGCCTGTAATCCCAGTTACTGGAGAGGCAAAGGTGAGAGGATGTGCGTTCAAGGCCATCTTGGGCATCCTTCTGAAACTCAGACTTAGTGAATTTAAATTGTGTGTGTGTGTGTGTGTGTGTGTGCGAGCATGCACACACACGTGAGCACTGTGATAAACATGTGGAGGTCAGAGGACAACTTACATGGGGTCTGTTCTGTTCTTCTGTCGTGTGGGTCCCGAAAATCAAACTCAAGTCAGCTGGTTTGGCTACACGCACCTTTACTCACAGAGCCATCTTGTTGGCCCACACGCCAACCTTTTTTTTAAAAAAAGATTTATTTATTTATTTATATAAATATAAATACAGTGTTCTGCCAACACATATGCCTGTAGGCCAGAAGAGGGCACCAGATCTCATTAAAGATGGCTGTGAGCCACCATGTGGTTGCTGGGAATTGAACTCAGGACCTCTGGAAGAGCAACCAGTGCTCTTAACCACTGAGCCAACTCTCTAGCCCCCACTCCAATCTTTTATTGCTTTTGTTTTTTTTTTAATGGGCTGGGGCTTGAACTCAGTGGTCGAGTGCTTGCCTAATGTGTGCAGGGCCCTGAGTAAAATTCACAGCACTGCAAAACAAACACACAAATAAAACCCCTAAACAGCCCCCAAACCAAAAATGCAAACAAACAAACCCAACCAACAACAATGATTAAAAAAAAGGCCACATAGGGGATATGAAGCAGGCCCCTTCTCCCTCTGCCTGCAGAGTGAGGGTTCGGGACGCTGAGAGAATCAGACACTAAAATAGTGGGATAGGGGAGGAGAAGGAGGAGCTCTCCCACAGCCCAGCTAGAGGCCATTTTGCATGGTCTAGGAAATCCCCCTGCTCTCCTGGAATCAGGTAGACAGTTTGCTTTGATAGAAAAAAAAAAGAGGGAGAGAGGCTGGGGATGGGTGAAAGGAAAGGAGCCACAAAGTGGCCCAGGTAATTCTGTTGCAAAATAGAGGAGCCCAGAGTGTCCAGATCTGGAACCACAAACCTAACGTCTTCAGAGACCCTGCTGCAAGATAAAGACATCTTTAGGGCCACCTAACCTTTTAGCGTTGTATTACAATGCTGCCATTTACAGAGTTCATGCTAGAGAAGTGCTCAACTGAGTTTCAAAAAATACTCCCCAAATAACGTCCAGATGTTGGACCCATTTACTATTTTGTTGTGGGCAGCATTCATAGCTCCCCCAGGCCTCACAAGGTCTACAGGTTGAACTGCAATGTGTGCTGGCTGCCTAGCATGGCTGCCCGGGAGACTGAGACCGCAAAGACGCCAGCTCTTCCAAGATTTTATTTCCCAAGAGAAACTTGAAACTCAATGTTTATGTGTAATCCAGATTTGCACATGTTGACAACTAATTCAAAAATTTAGAAGCTGTGTGAATACAATATGTAGATTTTATTTGGATCGTGATTCAAACCACCAGTTTAAAAAAAAAAGGACATTTTAGAGACAATTAGGGGAATTTAAACTCGTACAAGGTAGTAGACACTAATAAGGAGTGATGCCTCGTTTTGTTAGGGTGATAATGGTTTTGAGGCTGTTTTGTAAAAAAAAATCCTTCTCTGTTAGAGAGATATACTGAAGTATTTATGGGTGGAATAATAGGATGTCTAGATGTGCTTTAAACTGTTTCAGAAGCAAAGAGATGTGTGTCAGGGGACAGATGACATGGGCTGACAAGAATGGTGACAGTTATTGGAGCTGGCTGGTGGGCGCACACAGGCTCATCACTTCCGTATCTTCTCTGGGATGTGTTTGCAAATTCCATTAACGAATCAGAGCCCTGTATGGGGTGAGTGAAATCTTGCCGATGGTTGGGATTCTTCCTCAGACCGCCATTTTTCTACGTGTAGCTACACAGAAGTTTCAGAGCATTGAGGACTTGAGAGACCCTGGAGATCACATAGGTCAGGGTTTGGCCAGTTTCTACCTGGGAGCCAAAGCTGGCCTCCCATCTGTTTTTTGTCAATAAAGCTTTATTGGGACAAAATCATGTGCCTTTTCTCACATATTGTGTATGGCAACTTTGGGGACAATAATAACAGAGTGTCATGTTGACGTCTCCCATTAGAGAAGGAGCCTGCTGACCCTAGATCCAGGTCTGTAAGCAGGCACCTCTGGCATGAGTTCCTTATGTTAAGGAAGCATAGGAAGTCTCCTTCTAAGTTTGGGAAGATGGGAGTGGAAGAAAGCAGGAGCTACTGATAGAGGAGAGGAGACCTGGGGAACAGATGGAAGGACACACAGGGAGTAGTAGGGCAGAATGGGATGTTTGAGGGCCTATGTTGGAGCATGCTGATCTTCCAGGGGGTACCAAGGACTTCTGTCTGTGACTAAGATGCAGGATGGAGCCTGATAGGCCTTATGCCCCAAGCCTGACCACACCTATGCCTTGGCTTCTCAAAAAAAAAAAAGACACAGAATCCATGTGGGGTGGATTGGAGGTGCTGACACGGAGAGTGTCGCCAACCATCGGTGCTTAATAAATGATACGTATTGTTACTGTGCCCCTGTGCTCTCATCATTGAGACTTCGGATCGTAAAGAGCCAATGTTTCTAAACTTTATTGTTAACCTCGGAAAGATCCTCTTAATAAAAGGAGACAAATGCTGATCGTAGAGAATTCACACGACTTCTGTTAAAGGCAAAACAAGCTGTTTATTGATCTCCTAAGAGAAAGCAAAGAAGGAAACTGCACCCTTTGCACATCTGAAAACGATCTGCCTCTACCTGAGTGAAAAACTAGATGCTCGGGTCAGGTGCCAGCCACTAGCAAAGTTTACAAGAAGGGCCTGCTACATAGCTGCCCTGATGTAGTTCAGTTCCAGTGGCATTCAGGAGATTCTGGAAGCACCACGTTTGTCCCTTACCCGTCAATGCCGCCCGTGCTTACGTGACTGGTCCATTTTTTTTATCTGTCTGAGAATCAGAAGTTAGGGTGGTTCCGGAGATAAATACTTCTCTGTTGTAATGAAAATACCTGACTACCTGACCATAAAACTTAAGGAAGGGATGGTTTACTTTGGTCCACAGTTTAGGAGAACAGTGCATCATGATGGAGAGGTTGTGGTGGTGGGAATACGAGGTAGCGGGTCACATTGCATTCGTAGTCAGGAAGTGGACAGGCATGAAAGCCCATGTTCAGCTTGCTGTCTCCTTTCTCTTAAGTCTGTGACCTTGACCCATGGAATGATATTGTCTATAGTTAAGCTGGGCCTTCCCAACTTACTCTAGAAACTCCTTCTCAAGTATGCGATGCTCAAAGGTTAACCTGATGGAGTTTTGTCTCCTAGGCAATTCTAGATCCTGCCAGGTTGTCAGTCAAGATTAACATTAGAAGCTAGATCATCTTACACAGTGCCTCACATGGTTTATGTGGACCTTAAGAGGTATCCCTAAATCTTAATCCCACCGAGTCCTCCACCCTCCCCTATCAGTAGTTCCATGCGTTTTACTCGGTTTCTGTGGCTCATAGTTCAGTTTAGTCTCTGTATTATTTACCACGCATGAACCATTTTAAACCATGCTTCTCCAATACAGAGTTTTACTTAATAGACCCGAGAAGCAAGCTCCCAGGTCAGGCAGAACCAGAATCATGCTTTAAATAGCAGAGGCATAGGATGGGGTTTCTCATTGCATCTCTGGGGACACTTCAAACCATATCATTCTTTGTCACGAGCTGTCCATCCTGTGCATTGTAAGGCGTTCAGCATCATCCCCAGCCTCTGTTCACTCCCGGTGATAACCTTCTAGATGGGACTACATTGCCTGTAGAGGTCACTGGGTGGAAAATGGAATCAGCTCCAGTTGAGAGCAACAAACATAGAGAATAATCTGTCCCTAGGCCAGCGCAGGAACACAGAGTTATTTGCAGACACGGTCAAGTATTGCATAATGATGGTCCTCACATGTAGACCTCACAGGCAACAGACTGAAGATTTTATCACATAAGATCATATATCTCTTGGTGATGTTGAGGCCTCCTTCCTTGGTGCAAGTACACTCCTGTGTTCCCACATTAAAATTACCTGATGATTCATTTCCCAGATCCATGTTGATAAGTGACACGTGACTGAAGTCTTAGTTGCCATACGCAGACATTAAAATGCCAGGGTCTGATGTTGATGGTCTGATGATGATGGTGGTGGTGATGATGGTGGTGGTGGTGATGATGGTGGTGGTGGTGATGGTGGTGGTGATGGTGATGATGATGATGGTGATGGTGGTGATGATGGTGATGGTGGTGATGGTGGTGGTGGTGGTGATGGTGGTGGTGGTGGTGGTGATGGTGGTGGTGGTGGTGGTGATGGTGGTGCTGGCAGGGGTGTTAATGAGGGAATCTTTGACTGAGCTCTAGTTCCCGAGCTTCCTGTTAATAGTCCTGCCTCTTTTAGGACCCCCACAAGTCCATATTACTTTATGCTGCAGTTCATTTTCTGTTGCTATTGCAAAATATCAAGGAGATAGGAAGTTTATAAAGAACAGAAGTTGATTTGGCTCTTAGTTCTGGAAGCGGTGACTTTCAAGACCATGGCCCTGACATTTGCTGGCTTCTAGGAAGGCCCTCTTGCCACACAACGCAGTGAAGGACCTTGAATGGGAAGAGAAAGAAAGTTTTGCAACTCCTTGGACTAAAGCCACCAAAGGCCACAGTTTGAACCCAATCATTCTTATGACATCCTTGAATTCTATTACTCCTCAAAGGTCCTGCCTCCAAAAACAATGACTATATGGATTTGGGGATCTTATGGTCAAGTCCATGAACTTTTGGGTGGCCTTCATCTAGCATCCACTCCTGGTAATCCTTTGGGGGCTTCTGTAGACAATTGAGTGATCATTTGATGTTTGCATTTCCATCAATTTGCCCCTGGGATGACAATGGCAGTATCTATGGACTGTTGTTTAAAGTACTTTACATGAATTGATCTACTATTCTCTCTGGTCAACATTTTGATGGAATATTATGCACAAAGAAACTGAGGCCCAGAGAGAGGCTTCTAGAGTTGCTAAGTATGACAGTAAGGATTCCCATGAAGTCAGCTTGGCGTGCATGTTATATTGCCCGATGAGGCTTGGAAACAAAGCCTCCTGACTCCTGAACTGTCATTTTGTCAGCACAGAGTCCAAGGACATGGTCATTAGTGTCCAGACACACCTTGAATGAGTCTGTTCTGCAGGAGCGAACTACTTCCCACAAGCCATTCAAACCATGTGGGCATACCTGCCAGCCTGTGAGGTAGGAGACAGCTCCTCTGTACAGGCCTTCAGAGCCTTCTCGCGTGTGGTGGCTGACTGGCTGTCAGGTGTGGGAGCTTGTTAGCCTCCTAATGAATACTCCAGCCTCTTTTCAGGGAGAGCCTGCCCACCGAAGGATGGTAGGGAACAGAGAGGCAGAAGGGCCTCCTTCAGAAACTTCCCAGTTTCTGTCAGCAAGCCCAGGAACGCACTTGTACAGACAGATAAAGCGCAACGCCAGCTGGCTGCCGATCTTCAGCAAGTCTGTGGAGGAGGAGGAGAGATTGGTGTACCATTTGGGTTTAGAATTTGCATCTCAACTCAGCCACTTTCTATCTTGGTGGATTTAGGTAACCTACTTGGCTTTTCTGAGTTCGGGTTTGTTTTCTATAGAATGTGGTGCTAACACCTGTTTGGTGGCATGGGTGTGAAGAGAAAACCCACGGGGGTGCCTGTTAGGTCCTGAGCAGTCAGCAAACAGAGAAAAAGTAGAGGCTGCAAAAAGTCACCCGAGGTAGAACCTGGGAGCTCTGGGATTCTTCTTGGGAAAGTTGACAAGCTATATCTTGGAGCCTTGTTGGGTTTATCCATTCAGTAGAGGCCCCTGCTTGGGGACAGAGCTCCCCAACTCTGTTAAAGTTACTCTCTTCTATTCCATGAAGCATTGGAAAGAATGCTAAACTCAGGATGATGGGCTCATTTGAAGCTCAGGGTGGGATCAAACTGTTAGCATCCAACTCTGAGAGTCTGTCTCCAGACAGTCAAGCAGAAAACTGTCCCTGTCCTTGGAGATGACTGAACTAGATGCATTTAAACTGAGAAATAACCCAATTCTTCTGTCAGACCTACCTAACTCCACAGAGAGCCTCTCTCAGCAGGTAGGAAACACAGAGCCACACATTCCTATGAAAGGGACTTAGCTGTTCCCCCCCCCCGCCCCAACTTCTCCATCAAATTAACCACAAAAATATCCTTTAGGTTCTGCTCTTGTGAGCTGGGTTTTAAATAACAGTTATCCTTAAGAAAACGGACTCTGACATAGGAGGTCTTCTGAGAGATTTGGGCAAGCTACAGAGAGCATCCAACCAATAAGAAGAGGATCCAAAGCCTAAGACAAGAAGGGCCAAAGCCAGGAAAAGGCTATCCTCAAGTGACTCCCCCAATCTGTTTGCAGCGTTCTCATTTGCATTCAATTGCTCACATCTGCCATGCCTTACTGTTGTGTCCTGGGGAGCCTTAGACATACACGGCTTGGGTTCCATGTAAAGAATGGTGCTGCCGCTCTACTTGGTGGGCCTTATTGACAGGTTCTGGATACTGGTCAAGATGCCCAGGACTGAAACTGTAACCCCAGTGCTATATCATTAATATCTCCTTGATTGGATGTGAACTTCCAAGAGCCTGGATTACACAGCTGAGCAGGGTGTGAAGTGTGTCTAACACAAGAGAAGCCTCCCCCCATCTTTTTAGAAAGGACAAGCCAGTGAGGTGTCATGTGGCCCTTACGATGACCAAGGAGTGTTTTGATGGGAGAACCTTTGGTACACAATGCAACATGAACCCGGAAAAGGAGCAAGAGCAGCAGCAGGAATTTCATGAAGCACTAAGGAAAGCTTGGGGTTAAGGAAACGGATCTGTGAACAAGGAAAGGGAATTGATTTTACCTTTGACTACATGTGAGACATCTGAGTAAAGCTAGAGACTCGGGGGTGATGAGGCTGTGGGACAACGCAGATCCCTAGAAAGCACAAGGCAGTTCCTCACGTGGTTCACCCTGCAATTGCATGCCTAGGCACCTACTCATGAGAAATGATGGCCCAGGTCTCCAGAAAGCCTTGTGCATGTATATTTACATATCATTGTTCATGGTAGTCGGAAAACAGAAACAAGGGTGGGAAGAAGGCTCATTCGGTGGACTGCTTGCCGCACAAACATAAGGACCTGTGTTTGATCCCAAGAGCAGCTGATTTGACGGTACATGTTTATATCCCCCGAGTTGAGGAAGCAGAGAAAGGAGGACCCTTGTGGCTCACTGGTTAACCAGTCTAGCTGGCAAGCTCTGGTTTCAATAAAAAAAATAACAGAGGAAGGCACTGAATATTAACCTGGGGCCTCCAGAGGCATGTGTGCGTGTGCACACACATGCACACATAATGCCCCCATGAAGATGTACACACAGAAAGAAAGAAATGAAATTGACCCAAATAGCTGTCAGATAATGCAGGCAGGATAAATAAAATACAGTATAGCTGTTTCGTGGCAGAAGGACAGATGGGAGGAAAGAAAGGACACTAATATAAGCTATGATGTAGTTGAAGCTTGAAAACACTATTCCAAAGGAAAGAGGCCAGTCCTAAAGGCTCATGTGCTGTATGGTACCATTTATATGATGGTCTAGAGCACATATGCCTGCACAGACAAGAGCCGATTGCTCTGTGGGAGCCAACTGATTAGGGCTGGCCTGGGAGTAAGGGGATGAGGAGCTGGGAATTGCTAGCTAAGGGTGTGAGGATTTCTGCAGAGGGAGTCATGACAGTGATCTGGAACTGATGAACGGGAAAAGTCTGAGTATGCACTAAAAGCCACCGAGCCGTGCATTGGAAGTGGGAGATTTGTGTGATATGTGGGCTATGCCCTAACGAAGCTGTTGAAAGTGTTCATCTTAGAGAAAAGATGGGAGGGGGCTCCTCTAGCCATGTGACTCCAGCTGTGAACAGATGTGACCCAGCAGAAACCAGAAACTAGAATTAAAACCCCACAGCAATCTGCAGAAGCAGGGAGCGGTCTTGTCGTGTACTATGATCCATTATTCAGTTGGACAGGCTGAGACTGAGACATGACAGGTTTACTTCAGGTCACGTTGCTAACAAATGGAGGAGACCGAGTCAACACTCAGGCCAGTCTGATTACTAATCGTTAGCCCTGTTTAGGGGCTCTCCTGCCTTGGTATACTTCCCCGTGAGTTCTCTGAAGGGAGCCACCTTGAATGACCACATCTTTCTCACACTGGTGTTGTGAGAAGGCCTGAAAGGCCAGCCTGGACTGTGGTCATCAGTCTAACCCTACTGGCCAGCATCAGGCCTGCCTTCCAGTAGGCACTCGAGAAATAGATTCAGGGATGGGAAGTAGAATGTCAAAGCCAAAGGCAGGCCTCAGAGGACAGCCAATATAGTAATTCTCCATTTATTTTTAACCTCAAAACTCTGGCTTCAAAGAGAAACATTAAGCAGAAACTAGGTGTCTCACACACACACACACACACACACACACACACACACACGTTAAGAGCTGAGCTGTGCTGACTATGGTGGGGGTGGGGTGGGCCTCTCCTTGCTGAAGCTTTGGAGAAACCCTCAGGACAACGAGGAGCAGAGCTGGGAGCTCTCCATGACGTCTTAGCAGCTCATTGTACAGATAGGTAAACCAAGGCTTGGGAAGGAGGATGGGTGTTTGTTCTTTAAGCCATAGAGAATGGGGTCCAAGCTTGCCACCAGTTTCCTGCCTCCGAGGCTGCAGAGTTTCTTCTGGTCCAGGTGCCTCAGTGACAATACTGATCTGGACTCGCTTGGCACCAGGCTTAGGCGCTGTACAGAGGTGGTGAAAGGGAGGAGGGGGGTACCTCTCAGGGGGCCCGCATGGGTATCTCTCATGCCTTTCCCTGTCAGTCATACACCATGCAGAATCTTTGCTTAATTTTCTTTGTTATTAAAAGAACTGGGATATTTTTAACCCTGTCACAGAGCAGACAGACTTGAGTTTCAGTTGTCAGGATCCCGTAAGCAGACCCAGGGACTCAGGAGCAGTTGGTTTTGCTTTTCTGATCCTGACCATCCTCTTCTGGGAAGCAGGGCTCTGGATGGCTGTCTAACTTCCTCCTCGGCAAGACAGGAAGTTCCCTGAGAGCAAGAATAAGATCTTATTTCTGTTTATTTTCCCATCCCCTCCAGTGCCCTGCAAAACCCATAGAATGAGATTGGGCTTAAGCAGGGCTTGTTGAATTGAATTATTGAGCAGACAGGCTTCCAAAGGGAAATAAACAAACAAAAGAAGGCCCCCTGTGACTCGAAGCTGCAGCAACCTGTCACTTGCAGATTAAATCGCCGGCTCCTCAGATGGATGAGGCCAGAGCTCACAGCCTGCTCTCACTTCCGGTGTGCTGGGGGGTCACACTCAGCCCCACAGGGAGGTGATGTGGAGAGTGGGGACGGCTCCTGATGGCTTGCCCTGAGTGTCCCCTTCCCTCCCAGTCAGCACTGAGCCAGTGTTGCTGAGACACCCCTTGTGCCTCCCAGAAACAGGCTGCAACCCCTGACTTCCTGATGAGATTAAAACAATAACCAAGGAAACAATATCTCTTCGCTGTGTTTCTGGTCCCCTTACGGGGCCTCCATTTGTTAAAGATAAAGAGGAAATATTTGATCCAGGATTTTGGAGCCGACCTCTGTGAGCTTCAGTTAGTCTGGAGGGAGTTTTGCCCTTGGGGCCTTTATACACAGCTGGACCCCCATATCCTAAGGGTCTCATTCTCCAAAACCAGTGCTACCAGTTGGGGACCAAGTGTTCAAACACATGAGTCTGTGGGGGAACTTTTCATATTTCAACCCAAGTAGGACTCAGGTAGTGTAGGTCTCAGCACCACCTTTGCTAGCGTCAAGGAACTGGGTATGCTGCGCACTGGCCAGGTGACAGCCACCATCTCAGTGAAACCTCAGCACAGCCTCATCGACGAGGTGCCATCGTCATTCCCATTGCAGAGACCAGAAAACTGAGGCTGGCACTTTGCCAGGACCTCACTAGAAGATGCCACTTCTGACGGTGACTCTGGTTTCCCTTTGCCCTGTGACCTTGATCCTCAGGTCAGGCTGTGCCGTTCTTCAGAGCAGAGATGAAACATCACGAGTCCGGGAGGGGAGAACCAGCAAGCTCTTGACCCTCCAGGTCTGCTTTCCAAAGTTCCAAAACAGATAAACATGGAAGCAATTTCAAGATGGTAAGAAATAGCCTTGCTGTCAAGTGAGACCTTTGTGTTGTGTTCAAAGGAAACTAATTAAAAGAAGTTTCCTTTAAAGGGTATTGGACTGAGACATTTCCACTTTGGCCCAGAAAGCCAATCCAGTTTGAAAACTTGGTGTGAAGCTTGAATTATCAACGCACACGGGGAAAATGATCTGCCTGTTTGCTTTAGAACATTGGGGCCCTGGAGTAGGATTTGCCGTACCTCCTGAGGATTTAGGCAGGAATGGGGTGGGCTAGGATAGAGCCTGAGAAGGCATGGGGGGGGGGCGTCCTTCTGAATCTCACATCATAGGCTGGGCCATTATAGGGACAGCATGTTCAGATACTGCAGTGATTTTTAAATTTTTTTAAAGATTTATTTGTATTATTTTGATTAATAATAAAATAATTATTTTATTATTGTGTGCTTGCATGCATGTGTGTGTGTAGGTATGTTGTAATTACATATGTATAAGTAGGTGTTCAAAGAAGCCAGAGATACTGGGGTTACAGGTTACAGGTGAACCCCAGATATGAATTTTGAGACCCAAACTCTGCTCTTCTACCAGGAACAGTATCAGTATATACTTTAAAAATTGACCCATCTCTCCTGCTCCTGGTGGAGGCAAACTTTAAAGGGAAGTTTTTTTCAGTTAATATATACAGCACAATCTCATGGATTCCCCCTTTATTTAACACTTTTGTTAAACAGTTAGCTGTTCCAGGCCTCCCAGGCTGCTGAGAACCCATCAGGGAATCATGTTAGCATAGGGAAATCTTACCAGATGCTCTCCAGAGCCTTGGAAAAATAGCACCATTAGCGTGCGATGGTGCATCCTTGAAAATGCATATGGCAGAATTGGTATCCCATATATTGCCTCCTAGGGTGGCTGCCATAAGGCTATCCCTAGTCTGCTGGCTAGAGGATAGGTGTGGACCTGCAGGGTGGAGCACACCAGCTCATCTCTTGCTCTGTCTTCTCAACATCCAACTGCACAGAACACTGCCATGGAAACCCCAGGAGGGACAAAACTGGCATCTACCTGTCAATTGCAATTATAAAAACAAGCACTGCTTAATATGTGGCAAGTGCCTGGGGTGGCCAAGCAGATCCTTGAGCATGGAAGATGTTTCTGGCTTTCCCCCCCGAAGCAGCTAGTATGGAGGCAGAAAAGAGGGAAGCCACAGTGTGCTGGCACAGAGTAGGTGATCAACATGGCTTCCTGGATCCTTGTGCAACCCCACAAGTGACATCCCCCAGACTTACAAAAGTCAGGACACTTCCTAAACCATGGAGAAGACAGAGGAGACAAGCGTGGAGGTTGTCTGTCCCAGTAGAACCCTCTGGAAACTGAGTAAAGGGAGTGCAAAGGGGACAATAGGCTGTGGGGACTGGACAGAGAGGCAAGCCATCAGCAGAAGGTGGGAAGCAAGGCTGGTATTCTGTGGTGGCTAAGAAAGGGGCTGGTGTACATGCAGAACTCAGCCGTGGCCTCGGGAGTGCCAGGGATAGCTGCGCTCGCTGCGCTTTGCAGAACTGCAGAGAATGTTAGTCACACCCAGAACTGTGGGAATGGAGGGCCAGTGTGGAATAGTGATAGATATTGTAAGCTGCATATGTGGAGCCCAAGTGAAAAGAAGCCCCATGCCACGTGCCTTCTGTTCTCTGGAAGTCCAATGCTGTGGACTGGGAAGCCCACGGCAGCCTGGGTCTCTGCTGGTTTGTTGTGCTAAAATACCTGGCAAAGACAATTTAAGGAAGGAATAATTAATTGGCTCACAGGTGAAGGAGATGCAGTCCATCGTGGCGGGGGTAGGGCATGAGGTCAAGGGTGACAGCTCATTTGCATTCACATCTGCAGTCAGGACGCAGAGAGCAATGAATGCTGGCTCATGCTCATCGTCATTCCACATTTTTGTTGTGTGGGGCCTCAGCCTTCAGAACAGTGCCACCACATTCAGGGTGGGCCTTCCCATCTCAATGAACCCAATCTAGGAAAGTCTCACACACAAGCACAGAGATTTGTCTATTGGTTCTAGACCCCACAGAAAACCAATATTAACCACAGCCTGGTACTGGGAATGGTATTGACTTCTGTCCATTTTGTTGTTGTTGTTTTCTTTTGAGGCTAGGTCTCACTCTGTAGCCCAAACTGGTGGCCTTAAACATGTGATCCTCTTGCCTCAGCCTCCTGTGTGCAGGGATTAAAGGTGTGCACCACCATGCTTAATGACTTTTCATCTTAAGAAAAAACTCTGAGTGTCCTGGAACTCACTTTACAGATCAGGCAGGCCTTAAACGTACAGAGATCCACCTGCCTCTGCCTCCCAAGTGCAGGAATTAAAGGCATGTGCCCCCACCATCCTGCATGCCTTATCTTTAATGCAAGTGCCTTTCAAAAAATCGTGTGGATTATGTGATATATGTGGTGTGTGTCTGTGTCCATTTGCTTCTGGGGAACAAAGGTTGACTTTGATGTCTTCCTTAATCACTCCACCTTGGTTTTTTGAGACTTGGTCTCTTAGCTGATCCTGGAGCTCACTAATTTAGCTAGACTGCTGGCCACTGAGCCCCCAGGATTCTCCTATCTTCATCAGCTGGGATTCCAGATGTGATCTACAGTGCAGTTTTGTATGTAACTCCAGTTCCAGGGTATCTGATGCGCTCTTCTGGCCTCCATGGCTGCACACGTGTGTACACACAAGCATAGCATGCGCTCACACCACATACATACATGGAGAGTTTAAACACTAAAAACATCTTTAAATACTGGAGGATACCTGCATCTGGTTGAAAACAGGTTGTGTCCCCCAACCCAGAACTTCCAGGAGCTTCCAATGCCAATATGACTTACCAAGTCTGGAGTCTATGACACTAGGAGCTTCCAGTTCCAACACAACCATATGACTTAACCAAGTCTGTAGCCTACGACACTATATGCACACTACTCTGTCTCCCTTTTCAGCCTCTTGTCCTAACCACCAACCCCCCAACTCCAGCAACCTTCTCTTCCTTTCTGTCCTCCATAATGAGCTCCTTCCTCTTAGGGCTTTGCATGGCTCTCCTCTCAGTCCACAACCCTGTTTGGCTGCTCCCCTGGAGCTCATCTCGAGTGCCACCTCCCTGACCCCTCAGCATACACAGTGCCCTGTCCCCGGCTACTGTCTCCTCCAGCATGCTTTCAATGTTCCCCACAGCCATGCTTGTCTCTCTGTGCTGACCTTGGCCAGTCTCCTTCACAGGAATGCACGGTTGCTCGGGGTATAGGATCGTGTCTGTTCATTAGGCATACGAAGCAGATTGAGAGCTGACTCTGGCATATTTGCTGCCTGGTTAAATGTTTCTATGGAGAGTGTGGCCTAGCCAGGATCTTCTAGCTCAGGCAGCCTGCTGGATGGGGAGTCTGCGGCCCAGCCTCCATCCCTTCCCCACTGGGGCTCCCGTCCTGCCTTATGACCAGCTGGGCACTGCTTCCTCTTTTCTGCAGCAAAGCCAAGGAAAGCTGGCTGAGCTGATACACTCAGCTGGGCAGCCACAGAAGCAATCCAAGAAGCAAGAGCACTCTTGGTTCAGAGGGAGAATTCAACTCCTGGCTTCAGGGGCAGGTGAGAAGCATGCAATTGTCTCAGCCTGGGCAGAGTGGGAGGAGGCAGTCCTCTGGGGTTATTGATGGATAGCAAGCGGATCTCAAAACAACAAGTTTTGTGAACCACACTCCAGGGCCACCCTGTGCAGAGTGGCCAGCTCCAGGAAAGCTGCTCTCTGGGAGAGTGCCTGGCGTGCTGGCTCAGTCGCGCGCTCTCTCTCTCTCTCTCTCTCTCTCTCTCTCTCTCTCTCTCTCTCTCTCTCTCTCTCTCTCTCTCTCCCACGCTGGATTTATGGTGCTGCCCTTGAGTGGAGTCTTTGACAGAGATCTATGGGCTTGCTGATCTGCAGGGAGTCGGGCCTCCAATGACTCTCAGCAGCCACTGTAGCAATGCCACATGGGAGGCAGAGATCTACAGCCTCCTCCCTGACCGGAACTCCTCCTTCCACTCTCCTGCTGAGCTGGTCAAACCACTTAGCAGGGAGAGAAAGGAAGGCCCCTGCCCCTGTGCACTGATAATATTTGGTTGCTAAGAGGGATCCTGCTCCTACTTGGCTCCTGCGAAGATGTCTGGCTGCCTGTCAAGGTGACCCTGAGCGGTTGGTTGTTATCAAAGTCAGCTGACTTTGCAATGTTCTCAGCCCTGCAAGTTCTGAAGTGGACTAGACGTGGAATACTGGAGTTTATGCCTAGCGGTCACCATCTGTGTAATGGGAACATGCTTGCATTCATCCCACAAACACATGGATGCTTTATTATATAAGAAATTCACAGGACCTTAGGTTGAGCAAGCATGCGGGAAGCACAGAGTTGCCGGGCACCGAAAGCAGCTTACTGTTCCCTTAATCAGTCTCCCTCAATCCCCTCAGCACCTGAGAGAAGCGAAAGCTATTAACTCTCCCTTTGACAGAAGCAAGAGGAAGAGCCCAGAGGGGAGGCTTGGAGCACTGTTGACTGAACAGTGTGTGAGAGACTCCACGCAAATCTCGTGTCAGAGGTGGGCATGGTCACTGCCACATGGAGACTAGGAGCTTATGGAACAAAGGCGGGGAATGACTGCTGAACCCTGGCCCCATCCCATAAGCTAGACACTGCTCTGTTCTCTGCATGTTCTCTGGGGCCCTAAGAAGTTGGCAGGGCTGGGGTAGGTTTCGAGGGTGGAGGAGGAGCCAAGGACCTCTTGCTGCACACTACAATTCTTCAGGACCTTGCTCCACCCACTTTTTTTTTTTTTTAGATCATATCAGTTGCAGGGCAGGGCTGAGCAGTGTTCCTCCTTTTCCAAGTTCAGGGCCACCTATGTCCTTCTGCTCAGGCCAGTGGAGATGGGGCATCCTTTTTGACCCCAGTCTCCTTGTGGGTTTTCTCCGGATGTTGCCTCTTGAGCCGTTCTCCTCTCCTTAGGCTGAAGCAGTCTTGGGAGAGTTGGGGGTGGGCATCTAGCTTGGAAGGGCCCAGGGGCAAGAGCATGTGTTTGTCACTCCGTATCTCCTCTTCCTCCTTGTCACCTCGACTTTGCTTCTCCTCATCAATACACAGAATGAGTGAACATTAGAGATTTGTCCTTTTGGGATACTTGCCTACCCCTTCTTTGAGAGTGGGGAAACTGAGGCCTAGGGGGAGAATCAGTTGTTTTCATCCCATGGCTTACCAGGGACAGAGGTGAGACTGGGATCTTGAATGCTATTTTCCAGGCTGTATCAATTACTTTTCTATTGCCGTGATAAAACACCACAACCCAAAACAGCTTAGAGAAGAAAAAGATTTTTTGGATTTCTTTTTTGGTTTCTTGTTCCAGAGGGTTAAGAATTCACCATGGCAGGGAAGCTTGGCTGCAAACAACAGGAGCAGATGCTGAGAGATCAAGTCTCAACCACACATAAGAAGCAGGGAGAGAACCAGACTTGGAGACAGGCTTTAATCTCAAAGCTCCTTCAGGGATGCGCTCACTACCACAAAGGCTCCGTGTCTTAAAGCTTCTTCCCCAAACACTGCCATCAGCTAGCTCAGGATCAAGAGTTCACATACATGAGCCTGTGGGGGACATTACTCAGTCAACCTACTCCTGGGGAGAGTTTATTTCCTAGGGAAACACCTAAGACTATAGACAGTGGATGGAGACAAACCTTGGCCCCTGCCATGTGACCTGAGGCTTGCAGCTCAGTCTCTGTGTTTCCTCTTTGGCTGCACATGGTTTGGTGCCCTCCTGAAACCTACATGAGACAATGTGCCTATGCCCACTGTTGCTCTCATTGTCACTGCTGTTATTAGGGCATCTGGCTCTGTTTTAGGGGCCTGATTCTAGTCTTATTTCTATTTCTGTGCTAAAAAAAAAATCTCAACAAAGAACAGCTTAGGGGAGGAAGGGGTTTATTTCAGCTTACAATTCCAGGTAGCTTCCACCATTGTGGGGAAGTCAAGGCAGGAACTTAAAACAGATAGGCACAGCATAACCATAGTCAACAGCAGAGAAAAATGAATACACACGTCTGCCTCTGCTCAGCTTTGTTTATCTACTCTTATACAGCTTAGGACTCCTTGCCTAGGGAATGGTGTCTCCATATTGATTAACTCGGTTAAGACAGTCTTCCACAGGCATGTCCATAAGACCAACTCAAGGTAGACAAGTCCATCACTGAGTCTCTTCCAGATGATTCTAGGTTATGGCAAGTTGTCAGTCATTGCCATAGAGCTGAACTTTCTACTACTCTGGAGCTTCTAGGAGGGCAGATACCAGACATAATCTCCTATAATGCAAATAATACCATTCGTTGAGATGATTTATCCCCATTCAGTGGATAAAACCAAAAGAACAAGCTTTAGAAGGTTAATATAACTTGCCCTGGTTCTTTGGTGAGGCTAGGAAGCATTCAAACCCTCCTCTCTTTGGTTCTTCTTACTCTGCTTGTGGTTTCTGGGCTCAGTTTGACTTCCAGTGCTGTCCGTGCTGGAAGGGTGGGTGATGAGCTGAGGCAGAGCCTCCTGCCCTGGCCTGGGTAGGTCCCCCTTCTCAGGCTAAGTTGTGTCCAGCTTCACCCAACAGAGGTGGCTCTCTGGTCGTTGAGGTAGGGCACCAGGGCCTGTTTCATGTTCATGGAGACAGGATGGTTGGTCTGGGGTGGACACACACCAACCACATCCTGCCTCTGCCTGTGTATACCTCACTAATGCTCTTGACTTCACTCCCTCCAGGCTGTGGCTTGAGCATAACCCAAACAGAGCAGAATGGCAGCTATAGTAAATTACTTTAATTTTTATGGCACTCTGCACCTTGTTCCCTGATAAAGCGACTCTATTTAGCTTGCAAGTGGAGTGCTTCTCTGTGGGCACTTTAGTTCTTCAACCACAGACCCTCCTCTGTTCCTTTCTCTCATAACTACCTACTATACCTCAGAGAGGATTCCCTGACACCATCATGTCCCCAGGTATGTCCTAGAGTCCCAGGGGGCCTGGCCTACCCAGAGGCAGGACTCCATTAAGGACCTTTCTTATGATTTTCCCCAAGGCTGGCAACAATTTGGATCTAGGAATGGGATACCAGAGCTTAGTGTGAGCAGGGACCCAGTGCGGACCCTAGTGGTTGGTCTTGCCCCCAACTTGCATTTGCTACAGTAAAATGTGGGAGCCTTTCTACAGTCCCCACCACCAGGGACCATCCTTTTGGATATGCTGTCTCATGTCTTTTATTCTTAAAGCTAACACTTATTGGTAAGAGGAACCTGTGAGACCTTCATTGGGGTTCATTGTGAGCAAATCTTCTTAGGAAGGCTGGGTTGTGGGATGTCTCTCCTAATAAAATAGGATAGTACCTTGGGAAACCTGCTGGGAAAGAGGAGCATCAAGCAGCAGGAGTCCCCTGGGTCCCTGTGGCTGCATGCCAAGCCCCACCTGGAGCTAAGGCAGTTTGCTAAATCCCAAGCAAGGACTTGCAAACTTGGCCTAGTAAGTGCACAGAAGTTCCTTCATCCCTGGGAGCCTGTCAGAGATACAGAGCCTGGGCACTCCCAGATCTGCTAAACACAGTGATTCTTCCCAGGGGTGCTCAGGCACAGATTCTGAAATGACCATGCCTGGGGAGAGCTGCTGGTAGCCACACCATGAAGTGTGTACTCCTGAAGCACAGGACTGTAAGGATGGGGGCAGGGGGTGTTTCACTGGAACAACATAGGGCATATAGGGAATAAGGGTCATTGGATAGAAGAGTCCACTTGAGAGTGGAGATTGAGAGGGGAGGGAGTATGGCTGTCAGGGCCTCAGAAGCAGGGTAGAGCTTAGGAAAGCCATGGAAGATGGATGCCCCAATGGTACAAAGAACTTTGGGTGACTGTCTAGGCAGCGAGATGTCTCTGTCATTTCTAGAGTTTTGGAAGTTGCTTAACAATGTACTTCCTGTTTACTTTGGTAATATTTTATCCTTCTGGAGTCTTTGATGAAGTTGAAGAATTGATAGTTATAGTTTTCCTTAGATAATACATAGATACCTGTTTTGTTATATGTAATTTTACTATGTTAAAGTTAAAACCTTCCTTTTTATTTAAACAGAAAAGGGGAGGTGATGTGGGATTCCCCTCTGTATGCTATGAGTATTATTGGTTAATAAAGGAACTGGCCTGGCCTATATAGCAAGGTAGAAGGAAGGTGGAGTCAGAGAGAGGCGATATAGCTCTGTTGAGACAGATGCCAGAACTTTAGCCACGTGGCCATTAACGATTAATAGAAATGGGTTAAATTAATATGTAAAAGCTAGTCAATAAGAAATTAGAGCTAATGGGCCAAGCAGTGATTTAAATAACATAGTTTCTATGTGATTATTTCAGGGCTGAGCAGCCGGGAACAAACAAGTGGCTCCTTACTACAAGGAACTATGGTTGTCAGGGCCTCAGAAGAAGGGTAGAGCTTAGGAAAGCCATCTTGGCTCTTGTCTGGCCAGCAGGAGAGTGTGCTCTAAAGTTGAGCTAAAATGAGCTGTGAAGCTCATTACGCCCCCCCCCCCCAGTAGACCCTACACTGCAGGAAAAGCCCCCCGACCAGCTGAAGGTGCTTGGGACCTCGGGTATTAGGTGAACCCTTGGTGTATCCTCCTGATGGCTCTGGAGCATCTGATGTCAAAGCAGGGCTGTATAGTGCAAGGAGCTTGGGTGAGAGGCAGATAGATAGGTCCAAAAGGCAGAGACAGTGGGAGGAGTCTGAGACTGAGCAAGGAGCAGGGTGCATAAGCTCCAAGACATCTCTTCCATAGCAGAAACACCTGCAGGGTCTTCATCTTGGCCTCAGGGGCTTGATAACAGTTGCTGGGCCACCTCGAGCCACTATTGTAGATATACTTTGACGTGCAACCACTCTTCACAAGTCATGGGTCTAGAAATAAACCCCCTCCCCATTCTGCCTGATAAGAGCAGAACAGACCTCTTGTCTCCTATCTGGACCTGCACACTTGGTACCTGGTAATTGGACCTGCCTGGGTCACTCAACAGAGTTGGTGCTGACAAGTGTTGGCATCAAGCACCGTGGAAGAGGCACTAAGACTCTCCATCTCTGCCATTCCTGTCCCGAGCTCAGTCCTTCCCCTCCAGTGACCTCATCTTCACCAAGCCCCTACTAGGATCTTCCCAGTCAATGTCAGTCAAGAAAGATCAAATGACTTGCCCCAAATCACAAATGAGCAATAGAGAACCTAGGCTCTTGACTTTGAACCTACAACTCTCATATTAGAATCCAAGGGTATTTTTTATAGATCATGAGGTCCTTGGTACAAGAAACCAGTCTGGTGTCTGGTGTTATCTGGTCTGTGCTTGGTGATGGACACCGGGGGGAGTGCTCACTACTTCCATGTGCCTCAGTCCCTTGTCACCCAAGCCAAGAGTCCCTGAGAGAAGCTGCCTCCTGGTCCTTCTGCTCTCTACCCCTCATGGGTGCCCAGAACCTTACTCAAAAGCTAACACAGTGACTGAGGTGGAATGGACAGACCCCGACCTTGCTTCTTTGGTTCCTTCATTTCCAGCACCTCCTGACCTTGCTTTG
Organism: Arvicola amphibius; assembly: GCF_903992535.2. NCBI lineage: Eukaryota > Metazoa > Chordata > Mammalia > Rodentia > Cricetidae > Arvicola > Arvicola amphibius. Next base: position 38,973,780 of record NC_052050.1, read on the forward strand.
CCTAGTATCAGCCATCCCTCTAGACCTCTTCGGACCCGAGACCCTCTTTCTGACACAGAGCTCAAAGTTCCGTGTTGCTGGCTATCCAATAGGAGGAGACCATGCTCAATAGCCCGCCAGTCTGTCTGCTGCTCAGGGTCAGTCTGCCCATCAGTGTGGGGCAGCCTAAGGTAGAACGGCACTGGTTTGTGGCCCACTGGCCCACTATGACTTGAATATGAAGTGTCCTCTCAAAAGGCTCATGCATTGAAGATTTGGTTTCCAAAGAGCAGGATCCAAACACAGAATGAGCTTTATGGGAGTACCTTACTCCAGGAAAGCCGTCGCCAGGTTCACGGGGGGCCAGTGTCCTTAGCAGGTAGGCCTTGTTGGAGGAAGGCCACAGCGGGTGTGCCTTTGAAGTAGCTTGTCCCCTTCTCCTTTCCTCTCTGGCTCTGCTTTCTGGCCATCATGAGCTTTTGCTCTACCTCGTCTGTTCTTGTGCCACCACCATGGACAGAATGGTCAGAAACTGTGAGCTCAAATAGATAGTTTCCCTTTGAAGTGGTTCTCTCAGGTGTATGTGGCATAAAGTCTGACTGTCACACTTGCTGAGCACCTTGCACGGGGGTGGGCGTGGACTCCAAGGAAGCTTAGCTTCTCTTCTGATCATGATTCCCTTTAGCAGGTTGGCCTGGAAGGAGTCAATCAGGTCTCTGAGCCTCAGTTTCTTCTTTAAAGCAGGGCAATCTTGGTATCTGCCTCCTAGGGTTTGAGAAATCCCAGGAAGTGCCTAACAAACAGTGGCTCTTGCTAGTCTCTGGGCCTCAGTTTCCCTATTGTGCCAGTAAGTGGCTGTGTCAATTTGTCATTGCTATCTCAGGTTCTTCTGGCTCACACTGCAAGACTGGTGCTCAGGGTAGTTGTGGGCTCTGCTGTGCTTTGTCCCTGGGTGAAGTGTTCAGTGTGGGGTGGTAAGGAGGATTAGATCACACAGGCACACAGGGACCTGGCGGTGCCCTTGTTCTGCACTGCTGTGGCTTCTCCCTGGAGCTTCCCATCCGTTTGTCACTTTGGGCCACCTCTTGCAGTCCAGGAGCTAAGCCTTCTGTTTGTAGATAAGAAACCAGGGAGCCATTCAGAGAGGCAGAGCAACTCACTCAAGGCCTCTCAGTAATCAGATGTCAGGCACTAGGCAGTTGGGGAATGAAACGGAAAGGAGGACTGGTGAAGGAGGGGATGCTGTGACCAGAGCAGATGGGAAAGGGGTGAGAAATGAGAATGCTTACCACTCACCATGAGAGCTCTGGGGTGGGGGCTTCCTCTTGCTGTGGGGCCCACCAGCACCTGACTTCTGGGGAATTTAGTTTTCTCTTCTGGTACTAGTTTGGCAGTAGGGACCCAGTATAGACAGCCAGGAATTAGCAAAATCGTAGGCCAGGTAGCCACACAGCCAAGGGAAAGTACAGTCAGACCCCTGTGCAAGGTGCCCAACAAGTGTGACAATCAGATTTCATATCACGGTGACAAAAATGGGAGGCAGGCACATCTAAGGCGATGATCTGTTTAAGCTCATGGTTCAGAGGGTTCTATCCAGAGCGATGAGGCAAGCTGGTGGCACACGGACGTGGGTAAGAATCTGCTCCATGGAACTTGAGTCTATCTCTGGCTTGCTCTGCTGGTCCCTCAGATACTCTGGAGGTGGTAGGTGCAGAGTCCGACACAGAACCACTGGGCAGAGAGAGCTGAGGGGGCTGGTCTGAAGGGGAAGGAACAGCGGGGGATTCTTCGTTGGGTGAGTCAGGGTGTGCTCCCGAGGGGTCAGGAACAGAACTGGTTCATTTCCACTATGAAGCAGCCTGCCTGCTGTCCTCCATAGGCACAATGTGGCTGCAGTCCCCTCAGCTCTCCTTTCCCCCATCCCCCGTCCCCAGACCTCTCCAGGATACAGGGATCACTGGCTCTTGTTGTTTCTCCTGTGTACGGAGAGCTCCTAGAGGACTAGCCATCCTTCGAGGGCCCTTTACCCAGGGGACAAGCTGACCACTGATATCTCTCTAGCTCTGTGGGCTAGGGCTCCAGTGAGATTCGCTCTTGAAGACAGTTCCAGGGTGCTGAGGTGCATCTAGGGCGTCTGTGTGTTGTTAAAGAGATCCAGGTCACTGAGGTGTGGGTGAATGGTGAGGTAGGGGGTTCAGGGTGGGATGTGGGGATTCTGAATATAGGGGGCACAAGATGCAGGGTCTGGGGGAAACGAGGAAACAAAGCTGGAGCTGTTGTTCTCGGATCCCCAGATGGTCTCGCCAGGCGATCAGTGATTAGCACAGGGAGTGTTTGGGAGTCCTGAGCAGATGCTTGGAGACCACAGGGTTGGGGCCAGGGATGAGTCTTTAAGACAGCCAGCAAGAGAGAAGCTTAAAAACAGGCCCTGAGTGTCAGTGTAATCGGCTCCTGCTGGCTCTCTCTGCTGGGGTGCTGCTGACTGGAAGGGAGATAATTTACCTCTAAGAGGCTTTATGGCTCCACACTGCTGTCTGAGAGCAGGAACACAGGTGCCTCTGGCCTTAACTTGGTGATCTGGCGCCACCACCCACTCCACCATCCCAGTGCTGGGGGGACAAGTGACCTTGCAGAAGATCAGGTCTCTCGACCTAATTCCTGTTCTGTTCTGTCTCTCTCCCTCACACCCCCACCTTCCCTTGCTCTGAGGAGATGTCTTCCCGGATTTTCCCTTAGTATTCTTAACTTCATGGCAGTAAGGACATATGGAGGCTGGGATACGGGGGGTCTCAGGATTGCTATCTCTACTCCTCCCCACCCCACTGGGTCCTGGCTTAGGTTAATCAAATGCAAACAAAGGGAAGCAGGAATAGTTTAGCATATGTACATCCCATGCAAGATTCGGATATGCTTCAACTGAAATTTTCTATTTGTCTGACATTCACTGTTTTGCATTTCATTTGACAACCTGGCCTTGACTGCTTCTCCCTCCTGCCCTGGGGAGGTCCCTTAGAACTACTCCCTACCTCAAAGGTACAGCCACAAATCCTGTCCTAAACATCAGTGAATAAGGATGAGGAGCCATGTTTCGTAATACATGCGAGTGGTTTCAGCATCTGGAAAGCTAGAAGTAGGATTGCAGCATCAGGGCCAGCATGATCTACACAATGGGTTCAAGGCTAGCCTTGGCTACGGACCTAGACTCTGTCTCAAAACAATAACAAAACAACCTCATAGAACAGCAACCCCATCTCCCCATAATGTGCAGATTATGGTAACTGTCAGCTTTGGGACGTTCCTGGGGGAAGTTCAGCAATCAATAATTGTTCCCACCGCTAAGAAAGATACACATCTGTGACCATGTTCATACCTCAGTGGAGAGGAGAGGCCTAGAATGGTCACCAGTCCTGCGATGCTCTCCTAGGGCCTCCTGATGCCCTTCAAGTGCTCTGCCCACCCTCCCACTTCTCTAAGCAGCCATTATAGCATCGGTTTTTTTTCCAGGAGGCAAGAGTGGGGACAGTTACAGTAGTCAAGGAGGGGGTTACCTAAGGCACACTCAACCTCTCCTTCCGCCCAGGTAGGTACTTCCTTGTACCCATGTTCCAGACTCTGAGAAGGATTGCTCCTTGCTGCAAGCACCACGGCCAAGGAGTAACCTTGCAGACTGCCAGCAGATGCGTTTCAAGATGAGAGCATATGGGCCTAGAGGTTGCAGGTAGGACCCCCCCCCCCCCCGTTAATGACTCGGGTACTTCTGCACTGTACAGTGCCCCCTTCCTGAATGAGTCCAGATGTGGCATAGCGATGCTCAGAGGAAAAGGCTGAGGGTCTACTCAGTGGGCACGGATGACCTATCCCAACAAGCACTGCAGCTGGATACTGGAGGTGACTGGTACAGAGTCTGACCCTGACTGTCCAGGCAGAGTTGATGAACCTTCACTGTCCCCACATCTTCAAAAGAGGCTAGATTCACTCTAGAGGCCCAGAGGACAGACGCAGGCCTGGTGGGTGGAAGGACCTGGGTACATCTACCCAGAGGCAGAGGGAGAATTCTAGCCTCAGTATTTTGTGTTACTTGGTAGGAGTAGCTTGCCTTCTCTAACCCCAGCACCCTAATAGATTATATCTGAGGATCTTTCTAACACAGAGTGGAGGGCAGAGGTCCTTTGGCTGAAGTCACAAGGAACAAGTTGAGGTCAGAGACAAAGCCTAACTTTTCTGTGTGTTTTTTCTTAGTCCCCTGTCTTGTTTCATAAAGATGTGTGTTTTGCTGAGAGTGCAGAGAAGAAGGGAATACATCTACTCAAAGCTCAGTTCCCAAGTCCCTACCTCCAGGCTGTCTCCACAGCATTGGCCTTTTTTGCCCATTTTGTCACACAAGCCTCCCTCCCCCTGACGTGATTTCCTAGAGCAGGCCACATGGCTGTCAAGATCTTCTCCATTTCCTCCGACAGATGTGCCTAGCCTACTGGCTGCCATTGCCCCACACGCCGTCAACCGAGCCTCACTCCCCACTCCCCCGTGTACCTTATCTTTCCCTAAGATCCTTCCCCTGGCCTGTGAATCCATATCTGTCACTTAAATCCCAACCTCTACTACTCATCTTTGAAGATGTGGCCCCTTTGTACAATAAAGACATCTTTCTACAACCTTCTAACCTCTGTAACTCCCTCTATTCCTCCATGCTCAAGCCCTGTTACTCACTCTCATTACCTCCTTCTGTCTGTTATGCGTTTCGCATGATCTCTGTCTCCTCCCCATCTCTTACTCAGCCATAGGCCAATTCATCTTTGTCTCTTCAGCTCCCCGTATACACATGGGGTACTCAAGGCTCCTCTCTTCCTCCCTGACTTGGCTTTTAAGTCCACTCTCAGGGTACCATCTCTGCCTCCCCACTGCAGGACAGTTCTCTCTGTATTCTCTCTCCCTGGTGATCTGCTTCATGGAAAAACACCATCTGTAATTTCAATATAAACTTGTCAACATCTGTGTTTTTGTTGCCACTCCTGAAATACAAGCTCCAGGGGCTTTGCTTTGTTCAATACTGCATTCTCAGTGCCAGGACTGGACTTTGTACACAAATGCTCATTGACTGAACAAGGGACTGTTGGTGTCTAGAGAATATTTATTGTTTTGCTAAGTCTATGCACGCGCCGTCTCCCTCTCTCCTTTGAGAGACCACCCTTCCCGTTCCATCTGCGTGGTTGGTTAGGTCTGTGCTCTTTCCAGGCACAGGGCCAGGGCCAGAATCACACAGCCTATCAGAGCATTTGTTTGCCCTCTGGAAATGCACATGGTGCCAGACTGGTTCTGGGAGCCCCAAACCTGAGGTGCTTGCTGTCAAGGAGGTAGGATACCAGCCGTTGTTTCCAGTAGGAAAGTCTCTGGGAATGACCCCCTCTTAGAGGGAAGTCCATTAAGAGCTGGATAGAGAGCTAGGTGGTGGTGGTGCATGCCTTTAATCCCAGCACTCAGGAGGCAGAGGCAGGGAGATCTCTGTGAGTTTGAGGCCAACCTTGTCTACAGAATGAGTTCCAGAACAGCCAGGGCCTGTTACACAGGGAAACCCTGTCTTAAAAAACAAACAAGCAGAGCTGGATAGAGGTAAGTTCTTGACAACAGCCTTGAAACATCTGGATCCAGATGTGTCTGAAGCCCCCACTGCACTTAGCAGACACACTAGCCTGTAAATCACATGGTCTGTGTAAGCCAGTTTGAATCATGACATCCTCTATTTGGAAAAGTTCTCATTCACACAGATAAGACAAATCATCGGTCATCTCTCAATTCTCATCTAGCATCTAGAAGAGTTTGGCATGCACTAGGTACTCAATAAATGATTTTGGGTAATAATATCCAGTGCTAGAAAGACGTGAGCTGTCTCTGAAGCTCTTACACTTTCCTCTGTTTTCTTTCCTGATGAGTGTTGAGTCTGGAAGCAAGGAATATGGACAGAGTCTCAGAGGAGGAGATTTAGCTGCTGTACTTCTTTTTCTTTTCTCCCTCCTCTTTTTTCTTCCTCCTCCTCTTCCTCCTCCTCCTTTTCTCCCTCCATCTCTTCCTGCACCTCCTCCTCCAAATACCTGTTGAAGAGGCCAATGCCTCTCATCTGCACCCTTCAGGTCCCCTGCATTCTTGTCTTCTCTTTCAGTTCATCGTTACGATGTTTTACAATTTATCATCCCAAACCGGTTCATGTCCTAAATCTCAAAATAACCTGGGCAAGCGTGCCTGTTAATGACTGAACGACAGCACTGGGTCTCTAGGCTTGAAGTTATCCACCCTGCCACACTGCGTATACGAACTGTTCAGGTTTGTATTACACTCCATAGAGGGAAAGGATTCAGAGTGCCTAGAAAAGTTCCCCAATTCCCATCTCACTCTCATGACTGTGGGAAGCAAGATACCATGTTCTGGAGACAGCTAGTACAGGCATGCTGTGGCAGTCTCCTTTGGGTTCTCCTGGTGTTGGTGGGACATGGACCAACTGTTCAAAGGAAAACTGTTTAGTCATCAAAGATTTCAAACATAATTGGAGGTAGAAAAAAGAATCAAATGCTTCACCACATGCCCATAAATAAACCCCAATAAATTCTTGGCCATCCCTGTTCCATCTCTCTATCCACCCACTCCGTCCTTCCTTCCCACATTCCCACCTCCATTACTTTCAAGTGTTTCACTTTATATGGAAATGTGTTAATATGCATTTTTAGATGATAAGACTTTTTAAAAGATATATCCGTTCCGCTGCTAGCACCTCACTGGAGCAAGTCATTCCAGTAATGACTTCCAAGGAACCAGACTCTTGGTCTAACACCCTTGAGGACTCCCCTCTGGCACTCATTTGAACTTGATTGACAAGATGACTTCCTTTGACCAATGAGACAAAAAAAATTATAGTACAAGGCAGAGGCACCCGCTCACTGGGGCCTTCTTGCTTTTGCTGCTTGTTGTGGATGTTCCAATATTCATGTGATGGTGCAAAGAAGCACAGGATGGCTTCCTTGGGAATAAAAGTCCAGGGATAAAATAGCTTAAATGGATAGATGACTATATTGAGGGATAGATGTCAGATATGTAGAAAGATGGCCAGCGATAACAGGTAGATAAGTAGGTGATAAGCAGATAAATGATAGACAGATAAAGAATTGATAATAAATGATAGGTAGATAGATGATAGAAGTGATAGATAATAGATCAAATATAGGTGATGATGTTAGATGGATAGGTGATAGGTAAAGAAATTCTTGAGTTGTTAAGAGCTTTTGCAACTATTGCGGAGATGTGTAGTTCAGTTCCCAGCACCATGTCAGGTGGCTCAAAATCACCTGTAACTTCAGTTCCAGGGGATCCAACACCCTCTTCTGGCCTCTGCACCCATGTGCATGCACAGCAATAACTAGTAAAAATAAATCTTTAGATGACAGAGCCACCAGTGTTGAGGCTCTATATCTATGCAAGATCATACCACACTATGTAGGACAGACAGGAGCCAGTCCAGCTGATGTCTGCTTATGTATGTGACTCATGGTATCATGGAGGAGCAAAAACAGTTGTCCATTTAAGCTAGTAAGTTTGGGGTGGCTTTTAAGGCAGCAGTAGTAGTTGATGCAGATACCAGAAGGTGAAGAGTAGTTCCTGAGTTTCATCGAATAGCTAGCCCAAACTGAAATGCCCCTGATGGCCTCATAGACTTTTCCTTCTTCAGTTTTTCTTGTCACTACCAGAAATCACATGGTATTTTCAGCCTGGCCAACTGGCATATCTCTTACGTCTTCTTTAATACATAATTTCTCAGGCTTGTAGATTTCCCCTACAATCTGATCTTGCCAAATGCTGTGGTCCTTTGTAATGTGTTCTTATGTCTCCAGATTTCCTGTGAGTAAAAAGAAAGATCAGTCTGAAAGTGTAATCAGATTAGGGCTTGATTTACTATCCCCAAGGCCACTACATGGTGGCCTATGTTCTCCCTTAAGGATTATTGATTAGTGTTTGTCTTTCCTTGAGCTAGTAATTCATTAGCTGTCACAAAACGATACAGCAAAGACCCACCCTCTAGTTTACTATTGATTACTTATTTGTCACCAACGTCATTGTTATGATCATCACCAACATCATCATCTCCATCACCACCATCACCATTATTTTTGATTTATTAGTAATGTAGAACACATGCACAATTCTTTTTCCCTTAAAGAATCACCTCTGGGTCTTGTGGCAAAGGCTTATAATCCCAGACATTTTGGAGACAGGCTGGAGGAATTAAAGTTTAAGGCTAGCCTGGGCCACGTATCAAGATCCTATCATAAAAAATAAAGAGCAACAGAGGTCTGGGAAGAGAACTCATGGGTAGAGCCGTTGCCTAGCATGCATGAGGTAGTAGGTTCAAATCCTAGCATCCCTGCTCAAAAGCAAGCATAGATACCCAGAGACAGCAGGATCAAGGTTTGGTTCACTCTATTTTTGCAAGTTCTCAGAATAACATCTCTCCTTCAGATACCAAGACAGTTAATTTTAGTCTTTGCATATCGTTGCGAACGTGTGGATTTAAACATCTTGGGGTGTTTTTAGCATGGTGCAATTGTTGTCATCATTGATGCTGAAACAATACTACCTCTGACCAGTGGAAGCCTGGCCAGCCAGCTGCCTTGTCACTTCGACCCCAATTCTTGAATCATCTTTCGTAGTTTTCTCGTTTCTGGCTTACAGATACCCTGGCTTCGTCTTATACTTAGTCATTTCTTAATTTTAGAATGAGCTTTTTTTTTCTTGCTAAGTCTGGTGGTTCAGACTTATAATCCCAGCTACTTGAGAGGCTGAGGCAGGAGAATCACAAGTTAGAGGCCTACCTGAGCCATCGTGGGTTTAGGGCCACTGGTCAATTTAGTGATATCCTCTCTCAAACAGTAAAAAAGAGGGTTGGGGGTGTGGTTAAGCCATAGAATTCCCACCTAATTTGTACAGGGCTCTAGGTTAATCCCTAGTACACACACACACACACACACACCCCAAAGGAAGAAAGGAAAAGGAAGAGAAGGTAGTACACACACACACACACACACACACACACACACACACACACACACACACACCCCAAAGGAAGAAAGGAAAAGGAAGAGAAGGCAAGGACCTTTTCTCCAAGGGTACTCTTTGCCTCTTTTGCCCTGTCACACAAGATGCCTCAGAGGCTAACTGTGAGGGAAAAAGGGTTGATGGATTTTCTATTAGGAACAGAAAAGCCTGAAAATTTCCAGAAGGTCAAATTACTTGGCATAGATTTGTGTTTTTCCCTGAGATAAATTTGGAAAATTTGACCATGTAAGAGCATACCATTTATTGCATCTGCAAAAAGCAGTGGCCACAAGAGGTGACACAGCTTCATGAATCACATTTTCTGTGATAATTGAGACGGAATCTCACTCTTGTTACTAAAGGGGCCCAAAACATTGTGATTTCTGAGCTGGATGAGTCTGCATCCCCGAGATCCATGGATGTGCAGATCTGCCGAGCAGAGTGTGGGGTCGAAGTTCCCGCTGAGCCTTGGAACTAATCTGTCCACATGGAAAGGCTGAGCAGAGGTGCTGGGGGGGGGGGGGCACATGTGTGCTACAATCTGGCTTGTGGTGCTCCAAGGATGTGCGAAGAATGGCGCTCACATAACTTTTCCCAGCACATTTTGACATTAAAATGAGATGGTGACACAGAGCTGCAACTGGCTCCATTCTGGGTGGGTCATCTTCTTTGTCTTTTCCCACCATGCTAAGAACGTAACTGTACACAGACCTTTCTCTTTATCCTTTAGCTCTTTATCCAAATTAACACATGTGTCAGAAAGCTCTGTTGGGCTGGGGAGATGGCTCAGTAGATAAAGTGCCATGGAGTTCTGTCTCCTGACAGTAGCTTTGGGTCCACAGACACAGGTAAATGCTGGGTGTGGCAGCCTACCTGTGATTCCAGACTCAGCAGAGATGGGATATCTAGAGCAAGATGGTGAGCTCTGGATTTGAATGAGAGAGCCTGCCTCAATGAATAGGTGGAAATGGTCCTGGACGATTCATGCCATTAGCCTTGTGTCTCAACATGCATGCATACACACATGTACATTCGTTTACACTCACACATGTGCCGATGCACACAGTAAACATGCATACACAAATGAAAAAAATAGAAAGAAAGCTGTCAGTTCTCATAGACACTCTTTCTCTCTTTGTGTGGGTATATGTATGTGCGTGTATGTGTGTGTGCGTGGGTGCGTGTGTACGTGTGTGTGTAAACTTTTGGTCATGTTCTCCAGGTTTTTGAAGTGGACCTGATATTTGTTCCCGTTGTGGCCCAGGGCTGAGATCCCTGACCTCACACCCTGGATGATGGCGCTGCACCGCAGTGCTGGATCATGCTGAGCACGTTCTGTGTGTTGGCCTCTGTTCTAAGCAGACGTGCATGTCTCTATCAATTCAAGACATAGCCAGCTCTCTTCCAGCTCACACAGTGACTTGCTAACAGAGCTTCTTGGCATTGCTTTTGCCTCCTGTTGTGGTTGGCTCTACAGACATCCAGGGGAAGCTTTAGAAAATATGAGCTAGATCATGTCACTCCTCAGAGGCCTTCCATGACTTTCTGTAATACTGTGAATGGCAGTTAAAACCCACTGGTCTGCAAGCTCCTCACTGGATGGCACCTCCACATTAGCCACCCCAGCTTCTCAGTGAGCCCACCCTCAGCTCTGTCAACCTTCCTCTCAGAGTCTCTGCTTATGCTGTACCCTTTGCCTGGATGGCTCCCTTCAGCCCACTGCTTCCCATTTTTACCCAGATGTCACTTCCCTGACAAGGCTTCCCTCATCATTCCCTATGGAGCAACTCCCTCCATCCCCTCAGTTTCTAGACCTTTTCTCCTCGGCATTTCCATCAACTGCTACCGTGCACAGTTTCTTCATTATCATCTGCCTCTGCTTCCTGCAATGGGAAGACTTGACAATGCCACCTTTATCTGTATCCCGAGCTCACAAGACAGTGACAGGCACACAATGATCAGTACGTATGAGCTGAGCATGGTGGCTCTTAACTTCACAGCCTCAACGATGCCACTTTCTCTGGCTTTGCAGATGAAGAAGTAAAGACAGAGCTTCCACCCTCCATAACGGACATGGTCCAGGATCTCACAGCCAATAAAGAGGAAGGTGGATGGTCCCATCAAACTACCAGTGGCCACCGAAGCTGTGGGCCATGGGCTAGGCCTATGCTCTTCTCCTTTCTGCCACAGCATCTTCAAAGGGATTCCTTTTCTCTCTGCAGCATCTTTAACTACCTTGGATCTGCCAGACAGGTATTTGCCTCTGCCTCTTTGTCATGGAATTCTAGCTACACAAAGCAAAAGGCAGCCGGGTTTGCCCTATAACCTCCACTGTGAGCAGCCCACTCCGTATGCACAGGGTCCTCTGCTTGTTAGCGTGTCCCAGCCTGGGTCTGCTCCTGTGCCGCGTTGCCACAGGACACTAGGTGGAAGACGTAGAATGTTAAAAAGTCACCCCTGAGACATTTCACATCTCCATCCCAGAGATCTTGGAGGTGAGAGGTCAGAGGGAAGAGGGAGCCAGAGAGGAATGGCCTCACTGGGTCACCATTTCGATTCGATGCTCTCATCTTAACAGCGCCACATCAAAATGCCCACACTGACCTTCCTTTCCCATTCTACTTTTTTATTTTCACTCTCTAAACCCTACTTCTAGGTTTCTACTCAGAAACAACATTGATTTGTTATGTACAGTTTCGTGGATCACGATGAATGTAGCGTGTCTCACCTCTACCTTCCCAATCATGGAACACAGTATGTCCACCGCTCCCCAGTGCATCCTTTGAGCCCTCCCTTTCCAGCTGCCTCCTGCTGGCAATCCCCAGTAGCTTACATACCCCTCTTGTATTCCTTTGTCCAGAATGTCTCAGAAGCGGAAGCGTATGATGTATAGCTTTTTGGGTCAGGCTTGGACCACTTAGTGAAATGCCCTTGAGATTCATCTCGGATCTCAAGAGTGCCTCACTTTCTATAGCTGAGGGGTTTTCTATTATATGGGTGAGCTACAGTTTTCCCATGCTTTCGTGGAAGGGCGCTCAAACTGTTATCACATATCTATTTAAAATAATGGATAAAATAGCAACAAACACTCTTGGGGAGACTTTGAGATAAACACAAGGTTTCCCATTTCTTGGGTGACTAAGTATAGAGTAACTGGGTCACGTGAAGAAGGCTTTAATGCTATAAGAAACTGTCAAGTTTGCTTTGTGACACATTCCTGACATGGGTCTCACCGGCACTTCATATGCTATCTAGAAAAAGCAATTCTAGGCGTGCCATAGCAGCTGGTGTTGGGGGGGAGCACGTGCGTGCTTCCCGATCTCCCCTGTATCTGTATGGAGGCTGTGTCCAAATGCCTTTATAGCAGAGCTGCTGCCTCTTCTGTCTGTGTTAGACTGTTGGATACCCCAAGTACCCCGATGCCTTCTCTGGGGATCCGAGGGATGAGCGCTGATTTAACATGGCGCTTGCAGGAACCTTGGCTGTGTGTTGGAAAGCTGGGAGTGAAGGGATGTTATCTAGAACCAAGAACCATAGCAGCTGTATTCTAATTTTAGTAACTGAGAAAATTCTTCCAGGCTGTCTAGTCCAATCCCATTTTCTGCTTCTTAAAAGGGAGACAACTGAAGCCCAGAGGGGTAGTGCTTTTCTCGCATCTTACAACTAGACGGCTGGTGAATTAGATCGAGAACTTCTACCAGCTAATTTGATTTTCCGAGGTCCCAAGATCTTGTTACTGTAGACCTTAGGGGCTGTGCAAGCTGCGGTCCTGGTCCCTGATATGGTTTGGGAGAGAAAGGGAAGCAAGGCAGGAACTTTTAAGGAAGAGAGATACATGTGGCTGTCCTAGCGGCTTGAAACCCCAGAGGAAACAGAAGGAAGACGGTGTTGGTTAAGCCAAGATTCTAGGAGGGAGGGCACCTCAGGGCCCAGCTGGAAAGGAAGCCCAGTATTCAAGTTATGAGTGTGTGATTTCCATCTCATGAGAAGTATGACATGCTTAGTGTGTTCACAATACACGGGCCAGTGGTCACCTTCCCCATTTGGTAATAGACCCATGAGTCTCCAAATGAGTTTCTGTTTAGTTGGCCTTATGGTTCTTTCTAGCTCTGTTTTGACTATGTTTTCTCTATTGCCTTGTTTTCTGGGCCTCTCTAGTGGGGAGCACCTTGGTGACCCCTCTTTCGGTCCACACTGCTGCTGCCAGAGCTTAAATCCAGCAAGCAGCTTCTCGGATTTGCTTCGAGTTGAAATCAATATTTGCTGAGAAGAATGCATCTTAATTTCAGCGGCCAGTTCTCTGGGCGAGAATTGCTCTAAAACAAACCTCCAAACCCACAGACTTAATGCGTCCTACTTCAGTTGTTTAGTAAATCTCCCAGTACAGAGAAAAATCCATTAGTCACCAGGCAGGGCTGAGTGGGGGAAGGGAGCAGAGTGGCAGCTTCAAGGAGGTCCCAACAACAAACAGAGATGGCACTTTGAACCCCAGGGACAAAGGTGGATCCTTAGCTGTGTCCTTGGACCCAACCCAGGACTTCTCCAGTCTGCTACAAGCTAACCAGAAAGTCACTGATAGACAGCCACTCACAGAACACGGGAAGCATCTCAAGCCCCCATTCCCGGTGCCTGCCTGAGGAAATGTTTTCTAATTGCCAGCTGTCCCATTCTAAATCTACAAAGAGGTGATCGATTTTTTTTTTCCTTCATCAGGACCTGGGGAAAGCAATCATTTACCTCAGAACACAGACTTTAATGAATCTGTGGAAAAGGTGAGGTCACCCTGATTACATCTGCCTCTGACACCTGGGACGGCTCCATGTGCTCTTAGGACTCCCTAAGCTAGGAGGGCTCAGGATCCGGTTTCCTTCCCTGCTTCCTGAACTCTGCTGAGTCAGACCGGATCCTGGAGATCCTCCACCTGACAGGCAGGAGACGGGGGCTTAGGCTCAGCTGTGGTAAAAATTATGGCATGGTAACAGGACCCCTAAGAGAGAATGGAGGACTCTTGACTCCCGACAGACAGTGGCAGAATCCAGCTTTGCCTCTTCCCGACATTATGTCTAGGCTTCATCTCTTTGTGCTCAGACTAGTATTCCTCTAGAATAGTGACAGACAGAGTGTAGGGGGTGGGTGAGACAAGGTGACAAGGACGACCACTTTAGAATCTATCTCAGTTTGTTTCGTCTCCGTCACGGGTTGAATATTGTTTGTTTCATAATGAAAAGCAGACAGAGAAGGGGAAGGAGGATCCTAGGCAAGGCTGAGAATTTGCAGGAGACGGAATGGGGGAGCTTTCTATGGTCAAATGGGGGAGATAGAACTGAGATCAGTAGACAGGAGCAGGAACCCAGCGATTGCTGGGAAAATAAGCTCTTTTGCCCCAGGGAGTTTCAGCTCCAGATACAACTGTCTATGCTCAGCTTAGTCTATCTCAGAATTCTGGGAAGTTGGAAGGGGTAGCCAACACTCAGAGAGGGACAATCAGCTGAAAGCAGAAGAGTCCTAGCCATGGGTCTCCAGACTTCAGTTCCCAGGCTTTTCTCTCGTGGTCCGGTCCCTCCTTCGCTCGCCTCTTTCTGTAGTTGGTCCAGGGCGCCCATCAGACAGGGAGGCAGAACACTGAGGTGGTGTTAATGAAGGGGGAAGGAGGGAGCAGAGAGGAAGAGGTATTTTTACCTTGAATTATTTTTATTAAATGTCACAACGACTTCGCAGCACTTGGGATCTGAGTAGACAAATCAATGAAAATAATTATAGCGAACATCCTGCCTTTCCACTCCCCTCCCTGTCAGCCTCTATAGCTCCCTGGGCTGGCGAAGAAGCAGGTTGCCTGTGCTTGCACGCCAGCCTGGGGAGGAGGAGCAGGACCGGCCCCTCTCTGACCTCAGTCCCTTCTTTACTTTGTAGCAGCATGCAGGTTGGCCTGGCCCAGGGCTGGCATCTCAGAGGGAGGAACTACGCTAGCAACAGCAGGAGGAAGGAGCCAGAGGCCAGAGAGAGACAGGTAACTCCTACAAGGACCTAGATACTGGAAAGGAAGCTTTTATTTTATTCTTAGAACCCATTTATGGTTTAGAAATAATCCTAAGAAGACTAATATTTCTAGTCAGGTGATGAGATTAATCAAAGCCACATGAGTGAAGTGTGCAGGAATGAATCCATCCATCTGTGCATCAAGCACCCACACATCCCTCCATCTATCCATCCATCCCTCCATCCATTCATCTATGCAGCAAACTTTTCTCTATCCATCTTACCATCCAGCCATCCAGCATCCATGCAGCAC